>NC_030957.1:1566365-1879638 GCF_001672515.1 Colletotrichum higginsianum IMI 349063 | reverse complement strand
ATTGCTAAACCCATCTCTTTTCATCAATTAAACATTCCCAAACGCAGGGCAAACCGAGCTGTGATCTTTCTGTTTCATCTGGCTATTCCTTCTTTTCATCCCCACCAGCACCCAGCAAGCCGCCACAATGTTCAGTCGACGCTTCGAACCCCCTCAAACAGCGAACAAGAGCTTTTCGAAAAGCCACAAGGCATCCAAGTCCAGCTCGTCATTCAGCAAATCCAGCGGCGTTTCGAAACATCGTCATGAGTCCCGCCACAGCCGCCGGCCGACGACCGCCACCACCTCAAGCACAGCAACTGAGGACACATCGATGAGCAAGTAAGTGTTCTTATCATTTTAGAACCACGCATCATCTGATAAAGTGTCGCCCTTGCAACCCATGATCGCTGACTTGCTCGTTTCCGATAGCAACCTCACCTCCGCTATTGTAACCCTCGTCGTCGGCACCGAACAGCGGCTCTTCGCTGCCCACGAAGATGTTCTTTGCGCTTCTCCCTTTTTTCAGCATGCTCTCCGCGGCATTTATTCCCCCGACTGTGGCGCCGCGGCCAAGCGCGTCGCCCTTCCCGACGAGGAGCCTGAGATATTCTCTTCAGTGCTCGAGTATCTCTACAAGGGTGACTACTACCCGCGCCTTGTGCACAACAAGCGCCGCAACTCCTGGGAGATTGAGGCGCTCAACGCAGACAACGGTCGCGGCGGCGTCGAATCGACGGTGTATCATCACGGCGTCGACGGTGAATTGCTCAAGGACACCGTCATCTATTGTGCCGCAGAGAAGTACGGACTCGACGAGTTGAAGCGGGTTTCTTTGCGGAAGCAAGGTCTTCGTGAGTTCATTCACTCTTCGACCCTCTCTTTTCGTCACCTTTACTGACAGCCAAAAACAGAATCCGGTATCCAGTGCAGCACGATTCTGGCTTCGGCCCGGTACGCCTATGCAAACACCCCCGATAGCGATTCCAAGCTGCGGGCTCACTACCTCGCCCTCATCATCCGCAGCCGGAGCACCTTCAAACGCAGCGGCACCATGCAGCTTGAGATGTACAACGGCGGCACCCAGCTCTTCTTCGACCTCTTTGTCGCCCTCTGCAACCATGTCGACGATATTTCGACTGTGTAAGTCGTCCACACTCGAACGTTTGTGGTCGTCCTTAATTCCAACCATCAACAGAAACTCCCCTCGCACTCCTCGCGGAAGCCGTCCTTTCTAGGGATTGCCGGTCTCATTCTCGCACTCGTCACCACTTACCGACTCGGTCGAGGACGAAATATACGTCTTATATCTAACGACTTGACGTTCTCACGCAATCATCTTCTCATCCCATCTCCTGTTTCCTTCTCCTTAATCATGAATTGGTTGGGGCAGCTTCTACTTTGGATTTGCAAAAAAACGCAAAATACCATAAACATCTGGCGTTTTAGATCCCCAAGGGTTGGGGCGGTTTTGGCGTTCAGGAGTCATATGTATTATCTCTATTATCCCTCTTGCGGCTTCGTTGTCTTTCTTTTGATTCAACCTCTTAACTTCTCATGAGAAATCCTTGTATTTTTACATCTGCGTTTCATTTAATAACACCATCGTTCCCCGGGAGTGGAGACTCTGGGGACTGTTTCTTCCCAGACGCTCGGAGAACGGCCCGTATGTAGGCCATCAAGCCTCGTTTTCCGGTCACACTCAAGCGGCAAAGAGAAGAATGAGAAAACAAGAACAAATGGCAACTTCATTTGTTTTTCCGCCTCAAGGAAACGAATCAAAGTTGTAATATTACCATTCTATACTCTCGCTCTGACACGTTCAAATTTACAGGAGTTGCTGTTGTAATTCAAAGTCTTTGTATTTTTTACCGGACGAGGCTATTCGCACACCAGAACTGGGTTGATCATCTTGATGAAGCTACATCTGCCGTTGACTTTCCCCGTTTTCTCCCAACACTTGAGACTGAACCCCCGGGCCCAATATCAAACCCGACCGCGCGGGAACAGGTCTTCGTGAACAAACGTGAATGCCAAGGGCACGCCGACCCGCAAGACCAGACCCGGCGAACACTACTTATCCTGTCTACCCCTTGTCCGCCCTTCCGCCTGCCTCCTCTGCCCGCGGAACAGCCTCCCGGTTCCTGGTCTGCCGCACCAACAGCTCGCCCCGAGCGGAGGCGGCCGTAATTCCCTATGTAGTGTGGAATGGTTTCGCCCAAACACGCTAGATTGTCGCTGGCATGCAACCCCCCCCCCTGACCCCCGTTGCCTCGCGCAATGTGAGTCATATGGTAGTGTCACCGAGTCCGACTCATAGCCAAGACTACCACCCATTCACCACATACCACTGTCTCTTGATGACTACTCAACCGCACACACCCCGGAAGCAGCCCCGCTGTTTTACCGGACGCCACGGCTGCACACACTTTAATCCACCTCACCATGCAAGCCTTGGGAGAGGAGCGATGGCCTGGTGAAACGTTAGTCGTTATGTGCGGTTACGTACCGGCTGAATGGTTGAGTCGTGCGGGATGAAGTTCCAGAGAGGGAAAAGTCTGGGTTTGCTTTTTCGTTATCCTTGACTTGGAAAAGGGGACATAAGCTTCATTTGTGTTCAAGGTTCTTGCTGGGCAAGCTCAGGTTCTCGTAAATCTATTGCGATTGTCTCGGAGCTGCCTTGCTTCACTTGTGTTCTAGGCATCACTTGATGACGACGTCGAGGATCAGGAGGGCGGAGTCATGGACGGGTACAAGTTATGAACAATATGTATTCACCTGCCGGCGCGAGCAACCAGTGTCGAGTTAGACTTTATGAGTCTGATAACGCGCACCCACACCACCGATGTGTGAGCCGAAGTGCATACCTCTCTATGCACGACGGCGCGACGCCGAGCACCTTCTCTCGAACAAGTCCGCCCGCTGACCATGCAAGATGTGCGATCGATGTCCCCAGTAAGAGAACCGTCGCTGCTTCACGCTCCTATCACTGTGTGGTATCGAGGTAGTATCTTAATTCTGCCGGTAAAAATGTCACGCAGTGAAGTGATTGGTTTTGTGGTATCTCCACACCACCACTTTCTATACCCCTGTTCCGGGGAACGCTCCGTTCTTGGACAGGACGACAATCCCGCGTTCGCGGGCGATATAGCCTTTCATGAGGTTCTGCGTGAGAAGACAACGTTAGTGAGTTGGCTTCAATGATGAAGATGGCCTTCTGCCAATCACATGGTCTTTGAAGAAGTCAAGACGATGCTCAGCTGCCCAAGTTGCACTTCATCATCCTCGTAATGATGTTGCCTAAATGGCAGCTGAAGAAATTCATGACGGCATGAAATGCGGACAGAATGTGAATTCCCAAGCCCCCTTTTCGCCCGACTGGCCGCGCGAGGCGACTGGTATCGGCTGCGGACGGCAGGCTGCCACCATTCCGGCACACAAGCTCAATATCAAGACAGCGAAAGAAATGGCGCCACGTACCTTGTAAATCATGTTGGCAAGCAGACACTCGACCTCGTCCGGATCCACGCTCTCCTGGCTGCCTAGGCTAATCGCAGCCGCAAACTCGGCGACAGGGACTCTGGTCCGACGGACTGGGGCCGCGCCGGCCTCTTTGGCCTCTTCGAAGCCGCCGGCGATGAAGACCTTGCGCAAGAGGTTGCGCAGGGCGATGTCACGACCGCGTTCTAGGGTGAGATAGATCCTGCGGCGTACGAACTCTTCCTCGCCTTCCTGGAGAGCCAGGTCGAAATTGCGCAGGTCGCCCGTGCGGATACAACGCGACAGCGGAAGGAAGAGCTTCTGCAGGCGAGGGAAAGGTTCCAGGAGTTTGCTGCTCGGGAGGGTGTGAGTGGTGAGAAGATGGCAGGGGATCAAGTAGGTGAGGATTCTCCTGCGGCGGGTGTTAGTGATTGTCTTAGTGATACGGGAATCATCTGGATGACTAGCTCTTGATTGCTCTTGGCGTCCTTGTGGCAGAGAGACCATGCCTCGGTGAGATGTTTCTCAGCCTGTACATTGTCAGATTTCTATTTGAGAGGGCCTGGTCACTTGGTAACATCACCTCGACGTAGTTCTCCTCAAGAAAGAAAAGCACGCCTTCGTAAAACTTGAACGTAACCCGCTGGGACTTGGGAAACGCCTCCAACGGGGGCATGTCCCCGCGGTTGGTAGACAAAGCCTTGAGAATCGTCCGGCTAAGACTGGCGGAGTTGAGTTTGAAGTATGTCTTGAACAGAAGGTTGATGACGAAGTAGATGGCCCACTTTCTCGAATCTTCAAGAGGTGCTCTGGTGATGGTTAGCCCCTGTATTTCTCTGAGGGGGGGGGAGGGGTGCAGGTGCCAAAATACCTGTCACTCAAGCACAATGTGAAAATGCGCTTGAGTTGTTGCTCGCAGTCACGGAGCTGCTTCTGCTTCTCCAGATCTGGGTCGAAGTCGTCACCCAGCTCCATAGCATTGGCGGCAGCGTCCGTCGTGTTGCGCTCCTCGTCCGAGCTGATGGCGAAAAGTCGCAGGTGCTTGCCTGCAGTGTAGAGACAAGGGATGGTCCAGGCCTCGAATCCATAGTTCGTGTAGCCCCGGATGAGAGCAGTGGTGAGCTCTTTCCACGCCTCATACACTTTTGTCCATGATGATGACTGCATTGAGTGTTAGCGGCGAAAAACCACGTGCGGAGCGAAGCAAAGCATATTGCGCATGAGCTCACCCTACCTCCAGCACTGGAGTCGCCTTCCACTTTAAGGATCTCGCCAATGGCCTTCCAGTACGCCGTGTAGACTTCCACCCAGCCGTTGGTCTCCTCGTGGTCGAGCTTGAGTTTCTTAGACCCTGAGCCGCGACCCAAGAGCATGTACTTGACGTCCGCCTTGGCTTCTTGGATGTTGGTGCTCAGGTAGATGGACCGAAGCTTGTCGGGCTTGTTGACTGGGCTGAAGGGCTGGAGCGTTTGTGCAAGAGAGTAGCCAGACCTGGCTTTGTAGGCATTGCGGAACTCCTCGAAAAGACCTTCCATTATGACTGCCACCAGGTGCTATTGGAAGAATGAGGCGTGATGAGGGTAAAACCGGGCGGTTGGTTCACCACTGCGAATGTCCGTGGCCGACAAATCGTGTGACTTGATCAATTGGCGTTGTGGTCAAGATAGGCATATGAGCATTTCTAATTGGTTGAAGATGCTCAACAAAGTGTCATCCCTCTCGCTCTGTCTCCTTCTGGGATGCGTCGTCTTCTCTGTGATGCTGGTTGTCTGGGGTTTGGGCTACAATGTGATTGGCCCGAATACAACAACCACCAGCATCGGTTTCCGTCAGGCACCAATAGTTTAAGCCATCATCCTCAGGCATCATTGCATCGGGTCCTTTCTTGAGTTTCCAGTATTGACAGGTAAGTGGGGCATTCATCAGCCACAACACCAGCCCCGAGTGGCTCGACCGGGTGCGCTTAGCAAAAAGCCCCACCCACAGGTCCCAGCCCTGGAAACCGTTCCCTCGTCTCACACAGAATCCTTTTTGCTCCTGGCGCGCCAAATTCTTCTCGTTTTTCGACCGCGCAACCACCACGATATCGGATAATCGACGACCATCGGCCAGCTCTTCACAGTAAGTCAACAGCCTTACGCGCCAACACACGACAGTATCATTTGTTTCTAACAGTCTTTCAGATGGGTAAGCACAATTTCCCCTTCCCTCTACTGGACCTTGGATGCGAATGCGGCGACTTGGACGAATTCCTGCGACCCCCGACGACAAAACTTTTTCTTTTCGATCATGACGTGTGATCTACCGACGGCGACTACGGCGAGACAAGATGGCAGTCAAACGCCATGAACCACGATCTGATTGGAACCTGGCCTATCAGTATGCCTGGCCAGAAGTGTTAAATTGAACATCAAGAGGGATCACTTTTGTTTGCACTGAGGGGGGAAACGAGGGCTAGACCACTCGTGCACCGCGACTACGATAGTAGCAAACGATGGATATCTACCGAAAGGTCCCGAACGCTCCGGAGACTATCGAACCGAAACGACGATTCGCATCCATGGACTGGGAACTTGTGTGGCATTGGGACGACGCATAACTAACAGACTCTGTTCAGGTCGTCTCACGGAATACGAGGTCATTGGGCGCCACTTGCCCACCGAGTCCAACCCGACTCCCGCCCTGTACCGCATGACCATCTTCGCTCCCAATGTCACGGTTGCGAAGTCCCGTTACTGGTACTTCTTGCGTGGCCTGAAGAAGGTCAAGAAGGCCACCGGTGAGATCGTCAGCGTCAAGGAGGTACGTCGTCTTGGTCTGAGAAACTTGGAGAAGAGAGCCGAGAAACTGACCCTGTACGCTACAGATCCACGAGAAGCACCCCCTCAAGGTCAAGAACTTCGGTGTCTGGCTCCGCTACGACTCTCGCTCCGGTACCCACAACATGTACAAGGAGTACCGCGAGATGTCCCGCACCGACGCCGTCGAGGCCCTCTACTCCGACATGGCCGCCCGTCACCGTGCCCGCTTCAGGTCCATCCACGTACGTGCCTCCCACGAACAAACGCTGTGCAGCTGCCCAGACCGGTCCACTAACCAACGAGCAAATAGATCCTCAAGGTCGTCGAGCTCGAGAAGGGCGACGATGTCAAGCGTCCCTACATCAAGCAGCTCATCTCCAAGAACCTGAGCTTCCCCCTCCCCCACCGCGTCGCCAAGATCAACAACCAGAAGATCTTCAGCGCGAAGCGCCCTACCACCTTCGCATAGAGCGGTTGTTGGACGCGGCGTTGTTTCTCTGGTTTTCGACAAATGGAGGGGCGGGCTACTACTACTGGCAGGTGTTCATTAGGTCTCATTGAACTATCACGTGCATTTGCTCTCTGAAAGGCAGGCGGGAAGGCCGAACCAAAAAGAAATGGAATTCAATTCAAAACATCTTTCGAGCATGGCCAGCATTGGAGAAAGAAAAGGCACCAATCCTTCTTGGTAGACGAGGAGGGGGGGTGGGCGAATGATGACCTGCGTACGAAGCCTGTGAATTATGACTTCTTGATGAGACGATGCGCGGTACAGCAACCCCTTGGAATCAGCTCGGCCAGAAGAGGGATGTCATGACGTCCGGCGCCGTCTAGGTAGACAGACCAATGCCAACCCAACCTCCTTTAGTCGTCGATTACGAGTTTTTTCTGTGCTTGTTCCATGACGGAGTGGCTTCGGAAGTTGTTGCTTCGTGATTCAGATACCTGAAAACATCTGTTCCTTATGCGAGAACCATACTGAGTTTCGGCAAGTCTATGGGTAGAGACGGTGACAAGGCGCCTACGTCTTCAGCCTCCACAACTCTAGAAAGTGACATGCTGGCCGCAACTTGAAAAAAAATCCGGGTCTCTGGTGGCTGCAAATGCAACCTCGGTCCATTCTCGCCCCGGTTTTACGTTTTGGGTGGCTCTGGAAATCGGAGCAGATATCAAGCGGCATCATAGTCGACGCCTGTTCGCAGACATTAGCATCACACGCCCTCCACCGGTAGCCAGAGTCAAGATTGTGTGTCTCATTCGAGTATCAAAGACTGATCGGCGTGATTCATCAGGTATATCGTACATTCATCCACCGTCACAACCCCCCCTATCTCGTCGAGGTCGTCAATCGTCCCCTGGCGACCTCTCCAAGTTCGCGTCGGTGACAAAATCGTTCCACGTGCTCGTGTCCCAAGAGAAATCCCCGGCGTTCATCTGGATCCCGAAGTGGTTGATTAGGTACTGCGGGTGGTCCCACAGCGGCGGGCCACTTGCGAACATGTCCATGTCCTCGGGCACCAGCCCGTACGGCACGCTCGGCATGTTCGCATGGCCCGCCGGCGGCAGCGACGGCGGCGATTGTTCATCGATCGTCATCGGTGTTCCCTGGCCGATGGCGTTTGTGGTCGTCGTCATGAAGGTGGTCTGGGGGTCCGTGTTCGGGCCGGGACCGACCATGCTGCCGCCACCGTCGTCGACGCTTCCGATGCCGATGCAGTCCGTTCGGAGGGCCGGATGCAGCACCGGCCCATTCGAACCCTGCTGAAAGCCACCGCCGATATGTCCATGTCCATCTCCATCTCCATGTCCGTCTTTGTTGTTACCGTCAACATCGACGTCAGCATCCTCATCTTCCCTGCCATCGTCCATCTCCTCCTCCTCCTCCTCCTCCTCCTCCTCCTCATCTTCCCCTCTTTTGTCCTTCCAACAGCCGGCGGTGCGGAAGGCTTCTCCAACTTCATATCCCCCATCAACGCCTCGGCCCTCGCCGCCCTTGCCTTCCTCAGCAACTTTCTCAACGGCCTCCACAGTGTGCCCCTTCTCGTATCCGCTATCCGCTCTCTCATGCTATGAAAGTTGCGGTCTACAACCTTCCACGCCCTGTCCACCAGCTCCCCGCGCGTCTGGACGCACAACTCTGCCAGAGCGACCGCGAGCGGGTGCCACTGCACGTAACTGTCGATCCACCACCCGAAGCGCTCGCTGTACGTCGCCGTGCTAAGCTCAACGAGCTCGATCGTGTTGACGGCCGTGCGGAGCATCGTCTCTCGCGCAACGCGAGGCTTCGCCGCCGCCGTCGACGCCCGCGGCGTGAAGGGATACTGTGCCGAGAGCCACATCTTTAGGATGATGATGCGCACCGTCACTGCGGCGTGGCTAGCGGGGAGGTTGCGAACGTCTTCTTGTTGCTGCTCCTGGGACGGTGAGGCTGGAGTTTTGGGCGGTGCCGTGCCGAAGAGGGCCTCGAGGCGTTGCGCGTGCGCCATGATTTCGTCCTCCGACGTCGCCAGCTCCGAGGATCCGTCGGCATCCAAGGCGAGCTGCGGGTGCTTCGGCCGCAAGTTGGCGAAGATGCCCGACGACATGGACGTGCAGAGACAGAACGTCATCTCGGTGGGCCCCGTTCGGTCTTCGAGGGGTGTCGTCATTGACGGGTTTAAGTCGTCGTCGTTTAAATTGAATGGTAGCCTGGTGTTGTAAGATTGCCGGGGGATGGAGGCTTCGGTGCCGCGGTCCTCGGCGGCACGGATGTCGAGCACGACAATCATCCACCACAGGCGGCGCCGCATCTCGGCCTCAAAGGGCGGTAGTGGGGGCGAGGGGCCGTCGCGGTGGAGATGCAGAGCCTGAGCGAGGCGGACAACGAGTGGGATGAGGGCCCACGAGGCTCGGCTGGCATTGTGACTGCGTAGAAAACACTGTTGTCGGTCATGAGCTTTCTTTCTTTGTCTTCTTTACTTTTGGGGGGATAAATTTCGCGTGAGACGAGTGATGATAAACTTACAACATAATACGTCAGCGCCTGGAGAGTCCTGAGTTCGGTGCTGTTGAGAAAGTCCGCCTTTTGCAACGCCTTCTCGACGCCCTCCCTGTACCTCTGGGCGAGAACGCGTCTCTCCTCGCCCAGGTTGGCGAGGCAAGCCTCATGAGATAGCCCTGTGATGGCACCAAAATACATGGAAAAGAACAAGGCATCGGTGGCGACGTCGACGCGCTTGTTTGGCGAGTTGGCAAAGGCCTCCAGCTCGGCCGAGATGGTTGGCCGGTGGATGACCTTGAACGCCGGGTCGATGTTGGAGAAGAAGACGTTGCACATATACAGTATGTGCTCGCGCGGCGGGTGCTTCAACTCCTCGGTACTGTGGCAATCGATACTGGAGAGCAAGCCCGGCAGCGCTGGCGGGGTCTGACTCTGGCCCTGGCTCTGGCCTTGTGGTCTGACGGCAACAGAGCCGGGGCTCGCCGTCGACACCGGGTCCTCATCTTCGGATGCTTCGCTCTCCGAGGGCTGGTCCAGGGCTTGTCTCATACCTTCAACCTCCGAGCATAGGTTCTCCCAGAACTCAGCGCTCATGTAGTTGGTCGGCGGGGCCGGCTGAGGGTCCCACCCTTCCGAAGGCGACGGCGCGGCGTCGTTCATATCAACCACGGGGCCGGCGCTTCTCCTGCCGGTGGACGCGGCTCCAGCGACGGCCGGCTTGGAGGGCCTGGAGGGCCCATCGAGACTGCCCGATTCGACCTTACTAACGATGCTCTCCAGACGTGTGATGCGGTTCAGCAGCTCGTTCTGCCTGGCCTGGCGAGGCTTGCGGTTCCGCTTCCGCGAGGGGAAAACGCAGTCGAGGTCAGAGCGCTTGCACTGCTCGCAGCGCGGCTGCAGCTTGTCGCATTTGATTTTACGGTGGCGGCAGTTGGCGCAACTGAGTTGTTGTTTGCTGCCGCTGCCGATGCCGCTCCCGCTGCCGGGGTCGGGCTGCTGTCGGGCGGTCGTGGCCGAAGATGCCGGCGGCGTCATTGTTTGTTTAGTGAATTTGAGCGAGTGTGATGAGTGTTTGCTGACGTTGACGAATGTGGATATGTCTCCGCTGGCTAGCTCGGATTAGGTTCGCAAATTCCCCTCTCATCTACCTCTCTCACCTCTCAAGTGATGACAGCGAGGAGTCACTCCAGGGAAACCCAGCTGGGGTCGGTACAATGCATCGATAAAGTAGAACGGGTTTCCTGGACCGTGAGACAAGAAGCAAAGGAAGTAAATTAGAGTACGGACAACCAGGGCTGGTGGTGGCTTGGAAGAAGGTAGTCTGGAGGGTTGACTTTCTCTCGCTCAGTGTCATGAACAACTCTTGGCACAGTGTGAGACGAAGTGAATGGATTGGGGCATGTGTTGTGTGTTTGTTTGTGTGCATGTGTGTTCTGGGTAGGCTGTGAGGGTCCCAGAAGGCTGGAAATGGATGGTGGTCCGAGAGCTGCATTCGGCACACTGGGAACATTCCTAGGGGGGGAGGGGCACTGGTACAGCTAGTTACCTGCGCCGAAAACCCCACCTCAGCCTGTGCGGAAACCTCGACGATATTGACAGAAGAAAAGTTTAAACCCAGAGAATGGGGCTGCCCGGTATTCCTTTGCCACAGGCCTACATTAGAAGGGTAGATACATCCTCTGCGCAGCACTATAAACAGGTACATACAGTGAGCAGTGTAGTGGGTATGAAAATGCTGCTGGACGTTCGTCCCTCGGTCGTCCTCCGCTCCTACGACTCATTTGCGGAGCCTTTCTACAGTTTCGTCGCCGCTCAAGCGCCGAGGCTCTCAGTCAGCAATAGTCATGGGCGTTTTGGGGACCTTTGTCCGATGAGATGACTCAATGCCGATGACTTAATCCCAAGACCAGATAAAATAGGCAATGGGCATGGTGCTGGGACGAAGAAGAAAAGAGAAATGGGAAGGGGGGAAAAAACCACCTGCAGGTTCTGCAATCTAGAACAGTAAACAACCTCACAACACAGCCAACTCAACAGCATGACGGAAGAACACACGCCATGGGGGGAAACGAAAGTGAACATGACCGACGTCCAACCTCTCGACTTCGTGACGGTAAAAGCCGTCCTGCCGACGATACCCCTGCCGCCTCACGCCTCGCGGCAACCCATCGTCACCGAGCGTCTCGTCCTGCGGCCCATCTCCCCAGATGATTTGCAGCCGCTGCACGTCCTGCGCACGCAGCCAGAGGTCATGAGGTGGTCGGCGGCCGGCCGCGTTGACGCGGACGTGGACGAGACGTGGGCCAAGCTGGCCCAGTGCCTGCCACCAAACGACGCCGACAACTACGACTTCTCCATCTGCCTGCGGTCGACAGGCGAGTGGATCGGCATCGGCGGCTGCAAGCATCTCTCTGGCGGCGAGCTTGGCTGGCCCGAGATCGGTTACATGCTTCGTAAAGACTTCTGGGGCAGTGGCTACGCCACCGAGTTCGTCCAGGCCTTCCTCGACGCCTGGTGGTCTCTGCCCCGCTCGGAGCGCGAACTCAGCGTCGACCGGGCCACCGTCCGGGGGTGGAGCGGCGGCGAGGCTGCTGTGGACGAGATCATGACCGCCGTGACGGAGCCGGACAACGTTGCCAGCCAGAAGATCCTGGGCAAGTGGGGGTTCCGGAAGCTCAAGGTGTGGAAGGAAACTAGCGAAGACGGGGGAAAGGAGACGATACTCATTGGCCACGGCATCGGACGGCCGAAGCAATAGCCCAGAAATACCACAGTTTGTTGCGAACGGGGATGAGGGTAAGTTTCTCAACCTCAAACGAACGGCCAAACGAACGGGCTCATCCCGGACTTTTGAACCTCGCCCCCTTCCCGCCCTCCGGAGCTTGTACGACCGACATGGAAGGCAGGTGTGGTAATTGGGTCCCGAACACATTGAGGGCAGGCTCAAGAAGTTACTCTCGGCTGGCCATGCTCGGCCTTTTCTGAATGTTCCAAGCCGCTTAAGAAGGGGTGCCGCAGACGGCGGCAGCGGTGCCACCGGACCGGGGCAGACGGCGATATTCGGACATTTCGCATCGTCCGCCATTTCCCCGACATGGTCGGCGAGGGCTCCCGAAGGGCCCCAAGTGACCTTTAAGGGAACGAATGCAGAACATAGAAGAGATAAACAATCGTCCTAAAAAGCAGAACTTGACACATTCCCGTGAAGACCCTATCGCATGAAAGTTTGGTTGACTCCGAGTTCTGTACTGGTCACCGCATCAGCCGTTAAATCGTTACCCCCTTCGGCGTTCACAGCCTGCCTAACAAACATCCTATCGAGACCAACATGTCGCAACTCGGTTTAGCCAACACAATCACGACTGCAACCGGCATCCTTGGGTGTGCCTGGTATGCTGGTAAGCAGGCTGCCTCCCCCCTCCCCCCTCCAGGTCGCTATTCGTAGCCCTTGCTTATGTCATTGGGGGCCAACGCTGGTTGCTGACGTCGAGTCCAGGCGTAACGGCATCGTTATCCATTTTCAGCGTCCCCGCCATCCTCCAAACCGGCTCGGAGCCAGCCCATGCACTGAGGCTGTGGCAACACCTCTTTCTGACCGGCCACTCGACCGGCCCCAAAGTAGCGCTCGTTACCTTTCTGTCATTGGCCTACTCGGCGTATGACCGTTTCCACCAGAGTGTCGCGTGGAAGCCGTACGCCGCCGCCGGAGCCCTGAGCCTCGCCATCGTGCCCTTCACCCTCACCGTCATGTCGTCGACGAACAACGCACTCTTGGCTGGTGCGCAGGGCGCCAGTACGCTTGGGCTGTCCGAGACCACAGAGCTGCTGACGAGGTGGCGGGCGCTCAACGTCGTCAGGAGCTTCATCTCTCTCGCCGCCGCCGCCGTCGGGTTTTGGTATGCGGCTTTTCAATAAGCACGCGGCAGGTCTGCTTCTCGTCGAAGCATGTCGATCGTCACCGTGATGGGGGGGGGGGGGGGGGGGGGGGGCGATAGCCCGGAGGGGGGTAAGGCGAAGGAAGGCACGGAACCAGATTCACGTTCGATCAAGATGGCGCTGAAGACGAGCCTATGTGCAGTCCGTAATGTTCGAATACTGCCATCGTGTGTCACCAAGCGGTGCCAATAGAAATGATTATACATGGCAGACGTAATGTACAACAGGGGTTTCCTCCCTGCAAGCCTTGTTCGTTCATCTTTGCTCATCTTGCTCACCGCCAGATGAGCCTGTCCCAAAACCCTGGCTCCGACTGCATCTTACGCGGCTGCCACAGTGGCTAGGACGGAGACGTGGGGTTGCCAGAGTGAAGCACAGTTGCAGTGCTATGTTGTGTCAGGCCTCGTGCAAAATGCGCCGTCGTAGCTCACTATCCGGTAGCCAGCAGTTCCTCCGGAGCATGGGGGCGAGGGTTGTCAACAGACCGGATGTACCTTGAATTCATTCCCTCGGCTTCCTGGGAAGAATTGGAATGGAATGAAAGCAGTCTTCCACTGCGTGCTCAGCGTTGAATCCTTTGGGTCATCGTCTGCAAGTCGATCCTTTTGGCCTGTCGGCTTGTTCGGGCGACCTCAGTCGAGGATATGTTGTGCGCTGTTAGGGTTGTTGTTCTCTACAGAGACTTTCCGCTGCTGCGATTCTCGCGTCGCCGTCCAGGCAATCCCCGTAACGGCGGCTGAGCGGCCAGCAGCCTCGGCAACGAGGCACATTGCGGCAGACCGTCTCCCAGTAGACGGCTTGGCCTGGGCAGACTTCCAGGCTGCATCCCAGGGGTTGGCCGGGCTGGGCACCCATCGTCGACCGGCGTCTTCGGCCCTCTACCGTGCGTATGGATACACGCAAGTACATCTCGGGGTCTTGGTTGCTGCCCAGCCTCATTTTGCCTCACTTTTCAATTCTTTCGTGGGGTACTGTAGAATTGTCCAAAGTCAAGGGTGGCAGAGACCGAACCGAGTCGATTTATGGGTTAATTGGTTGGGGCTGCAAGTCAAACTTCTCTAAAAGTGTCATTTGTGTGTAGACACTATGAACCCAAGACAAGATAATCAGTCAAATGTTGGGCAAGCCGAGTTGCCAGTAAGGATGCCGGCATGCAAGTCAGAGGGCAATTGAGAGCAGTGAGATTGCCATGAAGGAGAAGATACTAATTACTGGAGGTACCTACCCACTACCTAGGTACCTAATGTACTATGTTGGTAAGGTGGTAGAGTGGGTTCTTAGGAGTACTTGGAGATTGCGTACAGATTCAGCGCAGATAGAAGTACCCAGACGCAACTATGGGCACGATTATGTCCGTCAGGGAAGCTGCTGCGCCAGGGTGCACGTGTCAATCCAACAGCCAAACGTTTTTTTCCCTGTTTAATCGCTATTCTTACACACACAGGTACCTACCTACCTAGGTAGGCGTTACATGCCTTGCCTGCCACCCACCGCTGACGCTGCCCTGCCCTGTCAGTCTGCCTGTCACTAGATACCTATGTGCGAGTATTGTGTTCCTTCCCGTTTCTTTCCCTACCTTTCTTTGCCTGCATCCTGCGCGTCTGCATGGGGCAGGGAGAGAAGTCAAAAGTGCTGCCGCTCTTTTAACTTCTGCCTGACGGGAACTCGTCCAACAGTCCTCCACACCAACCCCAAAAGCCCCATCGTGTGTACACTATCCATCCATCTCTTGAGTCTGACCCCCCCAACCTCCAGGTGAGTCGTCCAAACAACAAGGCGCAGGTACCCTGCCTGCCCAGAGTTGTAGTCCGAGTACTTCAGTTACATCATCAGCTCCCGCCCGTCGCATCCTCATCAACCAGTCGCATCCTCATCACCCTTCGTCTTCCGCTCCTTCATTCGCCCACTCATCATCCGCCAATCCTCCTCACCACCACCACCACCAGAAACATATCAGCCGTCTCCTAGCGTACACCCCTCCCCCCCCCGGCGCGCTTTCTTTCGGTCTCTCTCTCTCTCTCTCTCTCTCTTGCGTATCCATCCGGCCTTGACTCACGCCTTGGCTTCAGCAGCCTAGATCTTTCTGCCTTGAGTCTCGTTCTCGTATGATGATGTTTTGGCGGCGGCTCGCACCCAAGATACCCTAGAGTATTAGTAGTTGTCGATACCCCCCAACCCGACCGCTGCTTTGCATCCCAGCGCTAGCCAGCCATCTGTCTGAACCCTTACTTTGGGCCACACGACAGACTCTCTTCAACGGCCGCAGCTTGCCATTTGGCCATCCATCCATTCAACCCATCCATCTGTTACCTGTCTGGCCTTGCCGTTCGCATTACCCACCGAGTCGATGCTCACCGTGCTCGACACAACACGCCTGTTGTCCGTCAGCACGCGCCACATCCGTTATACTTCTCCGACCCATCCCATCTCCACACTGTCGTCCCGGAACCTTCCTGCCCACAAAAACACCCCCGTTGGATGTAGTGTAGACTTCGGCTCCGAATGGCGACGGCGACCGCAGAGGCCGACTCGAAAGAGTCCTCTGCTCGACCTCAACCCCAGCCCCAGACTCGGCCTTCCGACCCGAAACCCTCAAACTACTATGGCTATCTGTTTAGCCCAGAAAAGGCACCGACGCCCATACTCGACTCGCTCCTGCGCGCCATCGCCCTCCATATTGTACGTCTGCCGCCCTCGCCCCGTCCTCGCCCACCCCGCTTTCCCCTTCTCTGGCTGGATACACACTGACATCCCCCCGTCTAGATCACCGACATTGGCGACAAACATGTCCAGGCCTTAACACCTCAGAAGCTGGCTGCCTTCTACAAGGCCGTTGGCGGCGACTATGACTGTGAGCAGGCACCGCCACTCCCATCTCCCTGCGCAATGGATTGCGTGCTAACCGCATGTTATCGTAGCCCTTTTCATCGAAATGCCCCACCCCGCCATATCATACATCTGGCAGGTTACAGGCTGTCAACACTCGATGCAGCCCTCCGACAACGACTTCGATGCCCCTTCCGTCCCGGCGTTGACATTGCGTGGCTTCGTTCGATGGGAGTCGATAGAGATTCTGCTGAGCCCCGAGGAGCATGTGCCTTTCATCCAGCAAGCCGTCAGGAGCTGGAACTTGAAGCATCCCGAAACTGGCGAGCCCTTCCCTCCGGATCTACCTGCAGAGGCTCTTCCTAGCCTGCCGGATGCTGGGATAGAGAAATGGCACAAGGAATGTGCCGAAAAGTTGAGGAAGGCTGCGTCGCCAAAGGACGAGCCTGCATCTCCCAAGACTGCACCCGCCCGCCCTGTAGAGAGAGACGAGCCGAGGTTCAAGTCAGCCTATGTGCACGTCCGCAACCCCTATCCCAAGGCATCACCTAAGCCGTCGCCCCCTCCTCGCGGCCCGCAGACAGACTATTTTGCACCGCCCACTCGGCCTCCTGTAGCTTACAGCCATGTCCCAGGCCATCCTGCGAATAGGTACCCCCCTTCGCGCCTAAACATCCCGAGGACCCCCGAGCAAGATCGATCCCGCGGCCAGAACTCTCCGGACGACCGTCGTCGCCGTAGCTTCTCTGACTTCCCATCTCCTCCGCAGGAAGCCGCCCACGCCGCCTCCGAGCACCTGCATCCCAGCAGGCCCTCTATGCAGCCCCGCAGACATAGCCAGCCTCGACACTACTCGTCATCGTCGACGTCCGATTCCGACGAGCCGGCGAGTCCTCGAAGCAAGCGGAGGCCTCACACGCATCATTCCAACGAGCCGCCGCCGCCGAGCTTCCGGCGCATGGGTCCAGCGTCGGTGCCCCAGCCGCCACCAGCACCGCATGGTCCGCCCCCAGGAACTCGTATTCATCGTGCCGATCTAAGACCAGAGGATGCGCGTCGTCGTAGCATACCCATCGTGGATGGCCTGAGGGAAAAGATCACCGAAAAAGTGACGTCCATCCTTCCCAATGGCCGGTCACCGGAACGTCACCGAAGCACCTCTGGTCGCCGAAGCGACCCGCCGTCGCGCCGTAGCAAGGAGAATCTTCCATCATCCAAGCTCCACCGTAGTTGGCCTGACATCGGGTCGGATGACTCTCAAGCGTCGGATTCCGAGGAGGAGCGGCGGCGTCGGTTCAAAGCTCGAGAACGTAAAGAGATGGAAGAGAGAGAACAGAGAGAGAGAGAAAGAGCACGTGAGAGAGACCGTGAGAGAGATCGTGGCCGAGATCGAGATCGCAGGCGCGACCGGGAGCGAGACAGAGACCGAGAACGCGTTGTGAACTGGGAGAGGGAAGAGGACATTGAAGCACGCCGACGGAGGGAGCGACACCTTGTGCGGCCCGAGGCGCAACGCCGAACAAGCAGCCATGCTGACGTGGACCGGATGCGAGGAAGGGGCGAGCCCCCATGGGACGCTCGTGACCGTGAGTTTAGGGATGATAGACAGCGGTGGAAGGAACGCGGGAGCAGCCCCGTCATCTCTGGTGTAGGGGGACGACAATACCCAACCGGGCCGATTCGGAGCTAAGCTCGGCATGAAGCGGCGTATCGACCATAGTGAGTGGGTGATTTTTAGTGATTTGGCCAACATGGGCTTGAATATACGGCTGGGCGTGAGGGCGTTTACATTCCATAGGTAGGTAGGTTTATATGGGGGAGGGGGGTTGGAAAACTGCACATAAGAGTTGAGGCACAAGAAGCACACGTCTACAACACTAAATCCAGCATTCATGATTTGAATTGGGGTATCAACGCTAGCCTGTGGAATAAATAAAGCCATGTCCCAAATGCCACGGTCAACCAAATGCTGAGAGGTCCAACCCATCTTGATGGCTGACCCCTGAGCAACGCAACCAATTGTTTGTATCGATAACCCTCGGCCATTATCTGGTAGAAGTGTGATTATGTCGGAAGCCGGTCATGTACTTGAGCTTCGCTGTCCATTCGACACCCGTAGGCGGCCAAATTTCCTCATTCTGCGACGAGTCCTCCTTGTTTGCGCCACCAGAATTGTCGTCGTCCTCGGCTTGCCCCATGCCACCACCCTGGTCCACCCCGTCTACGTCCATGGCATCGCTTGCTCCCCCTATCGCCTCCGAAGGCACTATCGGCTCTGCTCCCTCGCTGTAGAAAGTGGTCTCCATGGCGTCAGGGTCCGCCTCGCTGGTCTCGGCGCACAGATTGTCGTCATCCCACGCGGAACTCAGGGACTCGTCGCTTGGATCGAAGAGGGCTTCCTTCTGGACGGTGGTGAGAAAGTCGTCACGTAGACGGGCTCGTGCTTTCTGCTGAGCTATGTCTCCCTCCGTCAAGTCGGTGTTCTCGCCGGGGTGGTGGCCCATAAACTCCGTTCCGTCAAACTGTCTTGAAAACACCACAGCTCCGCCTCTAGGCACCGGCTTGGGATCACCTCGGTAGGAGCCTTTGATGCCCTTGGCTTTGAAGTGATCGAGACGCTCCTGCATGTCAAGATTTCGAAGATAGTCCAGCTTTGCCATGGCTATTTCCTTGTCTGTGACACCTGGACCGGAAGGCTGACGGAAGCGCGGCTTGCGAGACTGGTCAGGAGCATGGCGATTCTGCTTAGTGAGGTGGGTATGGTAGAGACACTCCTCGCCCTGGCGTTTGACAATTCCGACTTTATGGTGAGGGCCACATAGGGGCGAAGCTGGACCATGGCTGCACTTGTGAAGGGAAGTTTGGGTTGCAAGGAGGCAGCCGCATACAGTGTAGTGTCGGTAGACTCGGATACACATTTTGTTGCCGGTCGGAGTACGTATGCTGGATAGCTATTATTAGAGTTGACCTTTCAACCTTTCTTCCTTTGATAGGTTATGGTTTCTGTTCACAATCCTTTCAGGAAGTGGCGTTCTTGTGTGATGTGCTTTATTTTAGATAGGGAATGTGGATGAGTATGATGCTGTTTAGACACGCTCAAAGTCAGTAGGTACAGAGCTGGCTAGAGGTTTATTTCAATAAAGGGTTGAGTTTTTACGCAAGACTGGACTCACCTTGTCCACAAAGGGGTGAGGGCATGAGGGAATAGTGAGCAAAGTGAACTTGAGTTGAGTTTTGTGTGAATTGAAACTGGTGAGGTAGATTGCCTGATTGGCAAGGTAGGAAAGGCTGGTGGTTGTTTTGAGGTTGAGGTTAACTGGAGGTTGTTAGTGAGAAGAAGCAAAGATAGTGCTCATTTAAGAAGAGTCCGGCGGAGGCAGGAGTGTTATATTCACAGAAGACAGCGGAGGTGATGAGAGAGATGCTTTAAGATTGAGGTTGACTGGAGCAAGCTGATGAGTGAGAGGAAGCTTAGGTAGGGAAAGTTCGATGGAAAGAATTCGGCGGCAGGGGTTCTGTAGGCAGGGAAAATAAAGGAAGGCACAGATATGATATGAGTACTCATTACGCCAGGAGCGAGTCGGATTCAATACAGAATCCAGTCAAAGGAGGAAACCGCGAATGAGAACTCTTGCCGGAGTGCATTTATAAGAGAAAAGAGGCAAAATGTCACAGTTATCTGCGGCCATACATATTTAAATTCGAGACTTTTTTTGGAAGTCTTGATATTTCTAGTAAATGTCGTTAATCCAAACTCCATGCCCAGCTTAAGGTACCCAACACTCAAAAAATGGTCCCAGCCGCTAGAGAAATATCATCGGACTCTTTCCTTCTGGCAGAAACTTCTACTTTACATCTCAACACCACACCGCCTCAATGCCCGTTCCGGACCCCCTTTTCCACATCCTCTCTGCTCGTACCGTCGCTTGTTGCGAGTCCTTGCTTGGTGACATGCTCCTGATCCAAGCTGTATTTCTTTACCGTGACGCTGATGAGCAAAGAGAACCCGGCGAACGCAATCAAGCTAATCCAGATCGCCCGCAGTGCGTCGGAGTACGCCTCCACCAGCTCCGCACGCGTTGCGTCCCCTTCCGGCATCCGTTTGATGACGTCCACGACGATGGTTGCGTCGCGCGAGTACTCCTCGGCCGCGTGCGCGAGGGCTGGGATCTTCTCCAATCTTATCCGGAACGCGTTTTGGAAAATGACACCCGAGACGGCGACGCCTACCGACTGTCCGAACGTGCGGAGGAACGAATAGAACGCCGCGGCCTGCCCGTTGAGCGCCGGCTCGCAGGCCGCCTGTATCGAGAGTGCCATGGCAGGAAAGAGCATGCCCGTGCCAATCCCGATCGGAATGTTAAGCCATATCCATTGGGGAATGGTGGTGGATGGCCGCATGAGGCACATGAGTCCGGCACCGAGAGTGGTAATGACCCAACCGGACCAGAGGGACCAGCGATAACGGCCCGTGACGCCCGAGACGAGGCCGACAGCCATGGCAGCAGGCGCGACGGTAAGGGACTCTGGGAGGGAAGCCACAGCAGATGTAATTACGGAGTAGTCCTTGACGGCTTGGTAGTAGAGTACTTTTGAGAATGTCAGCTCCAATCGTGGTAAAAGAAGGTTGAAATGGGAAACGGGGAGGGGGGGTGCTAGGTGTCTTACCGAGGAAGTACAGAATGGACCAAAGAATCATGCCGTGAAACACCGTCATGATGTAATTGGCGATCATGGTCCAGTTGTTGAATATCCCCTTGTCGATAAGGGGCTCGTCTGCAAACTTGAGCTCCCAGAATCCAAACCCGACGATGATAAAGACCCCCAAAATCATCGGCAGCAGACATCTGAAGGAGGACCACTCGTACATGACGCCGCCCGTCGACATGCCAAACAAGAAGCTCGTTGAGCCCGTCGTGAACAGGAAGCTGCCGAGCCAGTCGAACCTCTTGAGCTTAGCGCCGACGCCGCCGGGGACACTGACCTGCTTGAGGAAGAAGAATATCATGACGACGCCCAACGCAATGATTGGTAAATTGATCCAAAAGATCCAGCGCCACGAGACATTCTGGGCGAAGCCGGCGCCAATCAGGGGGCCCGTGACGGTGCCTACGGACCACACGGCCGAGAGTAGCGAAAACCACTGGCCGCGCACGGCGAGCGGGACGAGATCGGTGATGATGACCTCGGTGAGTGCCAGGATCCCGCCGCCGCCGATGCCCTGGATCGTCCGGCCGGCGATCACGACGGCGAAGTTGTTTGCGATGGCGCCGACGATGGAGCCCACGGCAAAAAGGAGCGCCGAGGCGTAAACCAGCGGCTTGCGCCCGAATATGCCGCTAAGCCCGGCGACGGTAGGCTGCAGCACCGTGCTGGCTAGCAGGAAGCTGGTGCCGGACCAGAAGGCCTCGAGGGCGGTGCCGCCAAGTGCCAGTGACATTGTCGGCAGGGCGACGGAGAGGGTCGTGGCGTCGAGGGCAACGGCCAGGGCGATGGTGCAGAGGGCGCTGAAGGCGAGGAGGAATTCTCGCGAGGGCTTGAAGACGGCTGTGCCATGTTGGTCTACGTGCGTGGTTTGTTTATCTAGCACGGTCATTGGTGGCCTTTTCGGTTCTGTTTCGCTGACAGACATTACGCACGATAATCGGGGTGTGTATGTATGCCAGAATAGAATGGCTGCTTGCTTATTGCCTTCTATTGATCTCCAGCGTCGATGGCGTTATGTATTGTTTTGGACCAGGCTTTGATGTAGAGATGGGATGGCTAAAGTCTTATACTTGGTCTCTGACAAAAACTTTTTAAGTATAGGTTGCTGGGAACCGCATGCAACCTCAGCCCGCTTCGATATGGGAAGATGAATGCTGATGTGCGCTTCATCACCATCAAGCCTCGTAATGAAGCAGCCTAGTGAACAACAAACAACATGGCATTACGACCGGGCGAAGGTGATTCATGTTGCCGACGGAGCTTACAACCTACAAGCCGCCCTCCCTCCCTCCAGGAGCGGAGCTGAGCCCTGGTTGTTGGCAAACGGCATCGTGAACAACAAACCCCGAATCGGGCGGTACATGGATGAACGATGATTCATCGAGGCACTGAGCGGGCTTTGCTACGATGCTGCAGCGCTGTCTATGGGCTACTGCCCGTAAGCGTTGGTCGGAGCATACTTAGGCAGAGTGAGTACTGCTACTGATGCAGCAGTTGGCCTTATGTCTTACTCCGAGACGTTGGGCTATCGAGGCCCAGCGGACAGGTCGGACGAACTGTCGTGCCGAAGGAAGCGGCCTGACGGGCCTGCGTCTCGGGGTATTGTGGAGCCCTTTCCGGCCGATCCTTCGGCCCCATCGTCGCATTTTAAGCGAGTGCGGGCCTAGGTACACAAACGGCGGTCCAGGAGCCAAAACTTGGCAATTTTGAAAACGCCGTTGACGAGTCGATTTTCGTGAGGGGCCACCAACCAGCGTTATGGAAATGAACAGAATGTCTTGGAGGGTTCGTACCCATGACCCAGCTAATAGCGAATTCGGGTGATGACATCCCGCTTCAGCTTTTTTTCTTCTTTGCGGGGCCACCCGAGTTGTTGCTCAAGAAAAACCATGGCGTTGGTTCAGGCATACGTGGATAAGCGGCGGTGATCGTCGTTCCGTTCAGGCTACCTGGCCATCCAAGAAAACATATGAGGCCCAAGAACAAAAAAGACAAAACGAGGGAGAGAAGTAAGGAAAAGAAGAGCGATACTCGGCGGCCATCCGTATCTCAAACATACTTAGCGTCGCCGTGTAGTGCGACTGGGGCCGGCTTGTCTCCCTCTAACCCTGTGCTTGCGTGCAGTTAGATTGGTTCAGAAGATCAATGACAAGCTTGGGGTTTAGGTGGGGCTTGACCGAGCGTCCGAAAGCCACTTCAGAGCAATGGTTCCTGTCTAACGGAAAGTTTCTGGATTTGGAAACGTCGGCCAGGGATCTCGACAACAACAAAAAGCTACCATATTACCGGTATAAGAAATGGCAGCCATCCCGCCATACCCAACCGGCCCTAAAGTTCGAGAGAACACACTCTAAGCGGCCATATCAAACGCAGCAGCGCTAATTCCCGCAAAATCTGGTAGTATTTCGTAGGCTGACGCTGGTAGTCAACACTGGTAGCTTGGATAGCGGACAAGAAGACCGTAATCTTTTGCCGTCGCATAAAGTTACAGAGGCTTTTCCCTCTTGTTCTGCGTAGCATTAATAGTCCTGATCATATGGGTGTGGGGAACAACCGTAACAAACCTCAGCTGTGGTCACAGTCAAGACCGGCGGTTCCTTGCGCTTCTGACAGACGCCGACAGAACCGTACCGTAAACCCTATCTGCAATTAATATTATCGTGCGCGAGCAAAGTATTTGCGATCCTCATGGCCTCGCGCTGAAAACCAAGAGTGTGGCGTTGGTGTCTGGCCGGGCGGGGCGTGCCTCCTAACTACGGTCGTGAACGGGAACCAGACAACATTCTGCTGCTTACGTGCACCCAAGAATTTCTGTGTGTAGCTAACTCGTAAGAGCGAGTGGATGCCTTGCAATCCTGTCTGACTCATGTCATAATCAGTAGGATACAGAGTAGACAAACGCCAGGTTTGATGAAGTCGAAGTTAAGCTCGCTTCCGTGCGGATAATGTTGAATACGAGTGGGCCCAATGGCGATCAGTACCGTATATCGTACGCAGGTCCACTCAAAACAAGCGGACAGGTGGTACGATGAGTAAGCAAGAACCCCACTTCCTATATTCGCAATTCACATCCGTGACACTGTCCAAAACACAGCACTCGATAAACTACTAGCCCAAAGCATGGCAACGCCGAAACGCTCCTGACATTTCACCTCTAACCATGCGCTGCGACGCAAAACACGGTTCTGTATGCTCAACAGACCTAGGCACGCTAGGCTGTCATGTGGCTGTGTACTGTGAGAACGACTCTCACGATCTGATTCCTCGACTGAGAAAGGAAATAATGGGATGAAACGGGTTTAACGGCCGTGATGACGTACGAAAAGAGCTGATCTATGCCATCTAGTGTCTCATGTGTGCGGGCGAGCACCCAGCACTACATGTGTAGCAACTGACCGTTGGGAGCTGGCAAATCAGCAAACGCCATCTCCCTCCAAGGAATGTGACTTAATCGCAACGACCTTGCTGGCTGACGAAGAGTGCATCATTTTGCGCCTGCTTACTTCTTTTATGAACCGTTAAAGAGAGCAACCTGCAAATCAAATTCGAGCCCTGCTGGCATAACTTCCTGTTCAGCAACGGGAATATGAACGATCCGACAGACTCCATGTTGGCGATGTACTGTTTTTTTTACCTTGTGTTTTTCTCCCCCTGTCGTTCCCCAGGCCTGGGGGCCAGAAGCTGAACCGAAAAACAGGTACCAAAGTCTGCCGATTCTGCAGAACAGTGCGCGCTGATATGATCCAACGGCATGCACCTTGTGGCCAGATTGGCGACCCTTCGATTTCAACCAAACGCCTGTGTTCGGCTGCGAGCCGGGGTTGTTTGATTTGTAGACTTTTTGTGGACGGCCGACGAAGCCTCGAAGGGGCCCGTGGCACAAGGCCACCACCACCACAGAACACACTTACACATAGCTGTACATACGGCTGACACCTGTCTGAGTCGAGTTGCCATTTGACGATCGGCTAGTTAAAGAGCCGGGTTGTTCCCTCTAGAGTTTTAGCCAGGATTCTACCTGTTGCCTTCCTCCCCCACCCCCGTGAAATTTGTTTGCCATCTCAAACGATATGCGCACGAGCCGAGAGGACCACCACCCTTGATCACCACGGCCGGCGGGATGTCACGGTTCAGCGGCGCATGAAACAAACCTTCGGAAATACCAGACTGCATGGGCTACATACTGCCCAATGACAAGGCCATCTGAGATAGTCACTAAGCAACAGCAAGATCCCTTATGGTTATTCGAGCCCCTCCTATTTGCTCACACAGCGTCTCACGGTAGTTGCGACAGAGTTCTTCACAGGCGTCCCATCTGTGACGCGACCCTTTCGTTCTCGCGCGATCGCCGAGCTATGGAGCTTGTCAACTCAGCCCAGGCGTCGGTTTCCCACCACAACGCATGTGGTTCATCGCTATGACTCGGAAGTCTGGCCCCCTCCATCCTGTTTGGTTCCTCGGCCGCCGTCTCTGGGTAGACTAGGTGGGACTCGATGGACAGCCTCGGAACCCAACGCTTGCGCTGTGAATGCTTCTGAAAAGGAGCCCGGTCCCTCCCACCTTTCCGGAGCCTCCTGTTGCGTTCCATTCCATGGTTCTGCTCCACGACATCATCGGCCCCTTACCCTCACAGCAACAATGGTGAACACAGGGAAGCCATCGGGTGGCTGTAAGTTGTGCAGAGCACGAAGAATCAAGTGCGACGAGGGCAAGCCGTTCTGCATGCGATGCAGGAAGTCGCGGCGGCAGTGTCCTGGCTACCGCGATCCATTCGAGGCCAACATACGTGACGAAACCGAGGCCACCATCAAGAGATTCAAGAAATCCAGGGGAGAAGACGACTCGGAGGACGAAGGCAAGGATATCGTGCCCATTTGCAACAAGCAGTGCCTGAAGACCGTTGCCGGCCCGAAGTACAAAACGCTCGACTACTCGAACCCCGCTGCCTTCCCCTATCATGACGATGATGATACCACCGACGAGGATAAAGACATCCCCGCGTCCATGTTCGACTCGCTAGACGAACAGGCCTCCTGTTACTTCCTGTCAGAGTTCATTATTGTTCCTTGTACGCCGGCGGCCCGGGGTTACTACCGGTTCCTCCCTCGATTTTTGAGCGGACCAAAGGTCTCCAAGTGTCTCTCCCAAGCTTACAAGGCCGTCTCGCTCGCAGCCCTGGCAAGTCGCCGTTCTGTCGACGCCGGTGCCGCCATGTTCCACGCCCAAGGGCACTACGTCCGTGCTGTCCGGGCCGTCAACAAAGCGATCATGGACCCACAGGAGGTGCTGAACGACCAGACTCTCGGAGCGGTGCTGATGCTGGCGTTTTACGAGGTGGGTTGTCCAACGGATTTTGTTCCGGGAAACCTCGGCTAACACCAAAAAAAACCAAAAACTCCAGATGTTGACGTCGTCCCGAGATTCCATTACCGAATACATAAACCACATGAAAGGCGCTGCCATCATGGTCAAGCTCAGAGGCCAAAACGGACTCGAGACGCCCGAAGGCGAGGAAATGTTTGCGATAACCCGAAACCAGTGCCTCTCCATCCACTGCCTTCCCAACTCCCCCGAGGTGTCCGAGTTCACCTGGCTCCTACACCACGAGTGCCGCGGCCGCATGCAGCACGCGATAGCCAGTATGGATATCCAGAGCAGCAAGATCAGGCAGGACGTCGATCGCCTTCTGAAAGCCGGGGACCGCAAGCCCGAAACGACCCAGAAGGTTCTCAACGCTCTCAGGCGCGCCCAGGCCCTGGAGGCCAAGTTCCGCAGGCTCAACAACGACCCCAGCCCGCAGTGGAAGGTTGACACGATTGAGCTGATTCCCGAACTGTCCGAAGAGAAGCTCGACGCGGCGGAGTGCTTTACCGGCCCCGTGTACGGGTTCTTCAATCTTCCTCTGGCCATCCTCCACGTGGCCACCTGGTGCTGCCATCTCATGCTCACGACCACGATCCTCCGATGTATGGCCTGGCTCGTGTCGCCCAACGACTATCGCCTCGGCGAGGAATACGAAGAGCTCAAGCGCTCGGCCCAACTGCGCATCCAGGACACTATCGCGTCGACGCCCTACTTCTGCAAGTGGAACGGCTATGGTGTCGTCGTCGCACAGTTTCCGGTCGGCACCACCAGGCCCGACGATCCTCTGAAGGGTGCCGCCGGCTTGATGATCTTGTGCCCGTTGTTCACTGCGTGCAGCAGCGATTTCGCGACCCACCAACAAAGACGCTTCCTGAGAGGCCGCCTCAAGTACCTGGCCGAGCTGGCCGGCATCAAGCAGGCCAATGTTTTCTACAACGTCAGTGCCCGGATACAGCTTACCCCCCTCCCCCAAATCTGGCCCTTGACTCCTGGAGACGCTGACACCGGTCTAGATGAAAGACGTATCGTCCCCGTCTCGGGAGATTGAACGAGATCGCATGCAGGATGCCAGCTCGCCAACATATCCCTTCTGATCGAGGCTGCTTACTTTTCGTTCGTTCGCATTTCCTTGGGGCCCAGACAACGGCGGATGGTTGATCGCCCCTCCCCTTTCTTATACTATACTTTGGTTTTTATCCTCTCGAGTCATACATTTCTCAGCGTCTAGCGATCTCCACGCTTTCTGGTTTGCTTGTATAGAACTGCCGTGACTTCTGTGTACGAACCACCGACCTGGATGCAGGCTTTAGTGTGGCGCGTATACCGAGAGACGTTCTCTGGAAGCCCCCCCGTCTCCCGCGTGATGCCACGAGCCCAGCGAGCCATGTCGGCCGTTGCTTTTGGACAAGCAGGTGTCTCATCACAACAAAGTGCTCATTTATACGCCCATTTCTCTTTCTTTCGGGGGGGGGGGGGGGGGGGGGCTTAGCTTGCGGTTGGGGTTGGGTTTGCTTGTTGATATCTTCTGGCAAAGTTAGTTGGCCGAGCGAGAAAATCAATGTCATTTAGACGATTCGGGCACGACGTTAAGACCGACATGGATCTGGAGGGTGCGAGTATTTGGCCCCTGTTCAGGATGACTGAGGTTCCTCGGGAGAATACAGACGACTGGTTTGGCTGAGGGCCATACCCGACACGGGAGGAGAGGAGACTTGATTAAGCGTGGTCCAACGTAGCTAGCAAGAATGAGATGTAAAAACCCAGCCAAAAAAGGATTCCGAGATTCCATGTGACCCCCGCGCGGAAGAGCAACCCAAGAGCCAGAATTCTATTTTGGTCAAGATACTCAACCCCGCCCTAAAAAGAAAAGTAAAGAAGAAGAAAAAAACCCCCCATCATCTGAGATCTTCACCTCCCGCGTCGCCCGACGCCAATCCTCTCCTCCCTCGTCCGCCCTCCTCGTCCGCCGTCACCCGGCGTGGGCGTCGTCTGTAGACCGCCGATTCTCCCGTGCTGCTGCTGCCCCCTCTGCGCCCTCATCATCTCTTGCTGCCGCCTCAGCAGCTCGTACTCATCCAGGCTCTCGTCCTCGTCATCGCCCTCGGCGGTGAGCATGCTCTCGTCTTCGAGCTGTTGCTGCTGCTGCTGAAGCCTCTGCATCTGTTGAAGCTGCGCTTGTGTGTACCGTTGCTGCTGCTGCTGCGGCTGCTGATGAAGCGGTTGCGGCGAAGAGAAGGGTTGCTGTTGTGATTGGGGTTGCTGCCGGAGGATCCGCTGCTGCTGAGCGGCGAGGGCGGCTTGTTGCTGTTGCTGTTGCTGCTGCTGCTGGGCCTGCACGAGGACCTGACGCTCACGTAGCATGGACTCACGCGCGCGGCGGTCCTCGTAGGCGGCGATGTCCTCGGCCGTGATGCCGAGGGTTGTCGCGGGGCGACGGAGCATGGTTTCGAGAGGTCGTGTGGAGAAGGGCGAAGGGTGGACCTCGATGGGGGTTGCCTAGAGGATGCGTCGTCGATCAAGACGGTGATTCGAGTTCGAGCAGGGATGAGTTTTGGGCGGCCTGATGAGACAGAGTGGGATGGGGGGGTGATGAGGGTTGAGACGAGGTGAGGAGGCGAGGCTCGATGAGTGAGCGAGTTGTAACCTGGATAGGAGGGGCCCGCTTCTCTTCCGCCCGGGCTGAAGGCAACAAGATAAAAGAATCAAGGCTGAGTGAGGGTGATGAGACGATATCCCTCAGGGGGCAGTCCGTTGGGGGCGATGGCAAGAGGCGCGATGCTCGCTCGCGTAATGAGTGCTGGTGTCGTTGCCCTAGCGCGGCACAGCAGCTGAAGACAGAAAAGAATGAAGGCAATCGCAGGAACCGGGCACGAATCGCTGCGGCGTGATGCGAGTACGGTTTTCTTCAAGGAAATGGGTGGCTGTGTTGATTGATATCTGGAAGATCGCGCGGGGGGCGGAGCTGAACTTCGGTCGGGACGGTTCCTGTCGAGTTGTTGGTTCATGGGCCTGGGTTAGGTGCCTACCTACCTACCTTACTTCAGGTAGTCTGCACAAGAAAAGACATAAGAAGAACAGAAAAAGAAATAAAACCATTCCGCACATGGATGGTGCATGTGGGTCTTGCCGGGGCGATCCGTGACGGGGTTCATTGTGTGGAGGGGGGGGCGGCTAGCGGGGCGTTGAACGGCCATGTGAGTTGGTGGGCGGCGGCCACATCATACGGGAAGTCAGTCAGCCCTAGCCGATGCAACGGATGCATAGTGATCCCACCGTCCACATCGAGGTTGCAGTTGGGCATGGTCAATAGGAATTTGCTTTATGGTATTGCTGCTGTTGACTCAACGTTCAAATACCCATGGGCTTTGAACATCATTGGCCGCTAAAATCATCATTTCTTTCCATTCACTCGATATAGCTACACCATTGATCCATGGCCCCAGGCGCATACCCGATCGTGAAAGCACCCCACTCCCCTGTCAGCTCAGTGTACCCCCCGCAGCGTAGACATTTTCCGCCTCCCACTTCAGAAAGTCCCCGAGGTCGTGTCCCAGATTGTATCCCATCGGCACCACCTCGGGCTTGCCATCGGAGCCCTTCATCATGACGAGGTCCATCATCGGGCTGGGGGGCAGACTCTCGACGCTCTCGCGGTTGTACCGCTTGGGATGCCCCTCCATCGTCCACCGCCGGATGCCGCACCCCGTCGTCAGGAACTTGGATGCGTTGACGGTGCCCTCGTTCCAGAACCCTGTGGGATGTTCGGCCCCTACAGGTATGGGAAGATCACTGTCCGCAGGGGCCCTAACATACGGCCTGAGGGGGGGATTTGGGGGAGTGGCGGGATAATTCTCCGGTAGGTGCTTTGGTTTGTCGCCGGTGGCGAGGATGCCGTGACTGTCAAAGCCGAAGCCATCGAACCAGGCGGCCAGACCGTCAATCTCTTCGGCCTCTGATAGCTGCGAGAAGTCCGTAGTGTCCGAGAATAGATCCCCCGCACCGCCGAGGATGGCCATCTGGAAGGCGGTCCAGTCAAGCGTGTCGTCGGGGTCGAACTTCAATCCCTTGACGACTTTCGACTTGTCAAAGCGGACCGGCCCATGTCGGAAGGTGGGTTGGCTAAAAGTGTAGTTTGTGGACTGGAAAAAGATGAAGTCCTCGTCATCCACAGGTGTGAAGCATCGTCCCACCGTTCCGTTGCTTCTGCGAGTCGGGGTTCCCCCGATTTCTGGTGTCGTGACGACGACTTCAGGTATTGTCGGCAAAAGAGGTGCTTGAGGACGGACTAGAAACCTTGCCGGGTTTTTCGCCGGCGGAGGTGGCACGTTGACCTCCCCGTTTGCCGAGGGGTCTTCGGCTTCGTACTCTTCCTTTGTAACCGGCTTTTTCCTCCGAGGTGACTTCTCCTTAAAGAAGCTTTTCGATCGCACCGTCGGGTCCACCGTGTTGGGTGGCACCACCTTGTCAGCAGACGACGCCGCCGTCTGGACCCCCGCCGCTCCTATCCGAGAGGGGAGGTCTTGGAGGTGGAATGGCTCCACAGGCGTCTCGCTACCGTCGGTGCTAATGGTCCTGAGAGTGTCGCTCGACCGGCGTGGTTGCGGCTGAGACTCTCTCTCAGTTCGTAACGCACGGAGACGATCCGGCGTCAGAAGCTCTTCAACTTCCACTCTGCGGAAGAATTGCCCGCTGATGATATTGGCAACGTCCCCCCCCAGTTGCCAACGGGTTGCCTTCTTCGCCCTTGTCCTAAACCTCTGAGATTTCTTTGACTTCCTTCTTGGCTTGGATGCTGGCGACATTGGAGCGTCGAATACCGGAGGAGGAAGCGCCGGGGTGCTGTTCCGAATCTGCAGCCTTATGAGAGGAAGGCTTGGCGAGTTCGACTGAAGCGGAGTAGGAGCTGAAGATGTGGACGAGCGACCGGCATTGGAAGGCGAAGGGAAGATCGATACGGCCATCTTGGCCTCTTCGATGGCTGTCCGTACAGCTTTGAACGCGTCGTCTGTCTCTTGCATGAGCTGTTGGAAGTCAAGTGACCAGCGGCCCAGGGAGTCTTCTTCTTTTTCTTCTTTTCTCTCTTCTTCCTCGCCCTCTTCGTCTCCTTCCTCAGAAGATGGTGGAGGGGTTGATCTATTTCTGAGCGCGGGGTGACACGACAAGTCTATCTCACCAGCTTCAAAAGCTCTGATCTCAGCCTCTGTCGGGCTAGACGTAGACATACCATCACCTGACAGCGGCAGAGGAGAGACGTAAAGACATCTGCGTTCTGCAAGACGTTTTGGCGCCACAGATTGAGAGAGTCTCCCATGTGTTTGAGTGGGACAAATGGCGCCATCGTTATTGGCGGCCGAGGCTGTGTCTGTATGACACTTGCAACTACACAAAGAACTTGAGGATGAATGCGGTGATCCCCGGGGGCAGAAAGACTCCTCGACCTGGGCCCTATTGATGCTTTGTGATCTTCGTACGAGGGCCTCCTCCCTCGAAGGTCTCCTTGGTGTAGGATTGGATGGGCGTCTAACCGGCGTCCAAGACTTTGATGTGTGCTGCTTCCGTCGGGGCTTGAAAAGAAAAAGGTCATCGCTCCTGGTAGAGTCTCCCGAGCGACGGCGCTCTCCGGTAGTCTGTGATCGGCGAGGGGAGATAAGCCTCCGTATGCTGAAGCCCGACCGAGACATCCTGTTGAAGAGTTGGGCGCACAGTAGGGACCACGCGAAATCAAGGAAGATATCATGTACGGACCAACAAGGCTGATACAAGAGATTAATGGGGATACGATTGGGAGGCGGGACCTCTTGGAGTCCCTAACGAATGGAAGGATTGAGAGGGAGAAGCACAACCGGGTAGGACAACACACGAACAAAAGGCAAGGGGAAGGAATAGGTGCCATCTGGGATGCTGGCCAAAGTTCGAGAGATGGCTGTATGTATGTTGTTCTGGGGTTGCTTGTAGCACAAATAAAAGCAAGCGGGCTGGGGCCATCTTGGACCAGCTGATAGTGGTGTCCGTAGGAGATACAGTTCCTAGCGAGATGGTTTGGGGGTGTTGGTCAGGGAGACCATCGGCTTGGATGGGCAGATCCGGCCACCCATTGACAATCGCTGATGGAGGGTGGTCATGGAAGCCGTCGCGTGTCTGCTGGTGCGGTGCGGTTCTGTGTATACAAATTGCGGCGGTGCAAAAAGCCAACAGAATCCCTGCTGGTCGTGCAGGCAAACAAGCTACTGCGTGAGGGCGGAGGCCATAGAGTCATATCTCATCAGTCCGGCATGAGGGTGGTCAACTGCCTAGCTTTGTCGTTCTGGTATATGCTCATTGGCTACCCTCTGCAGTTGCTATTACTGGCTTCCTGTGCGATTCGAATGGCCCCTTTCTTTCGCCGAAGAGGGGGCGGGAGACATCTTTGGGGTGGTTTTGGGGTGGGCAGCCCCAATGGGGAGGGTGACATTGCATGCGTTCATCGCCCGCCATGCCCCATATGGGATACGATTGTTACGAACAGATTAAATCCACACTTCTCTTCGATGATGTTTGGAACCCCCCCCTCGGTTTGATTGCCCTCGCTGATGTTTCCTTCCAGTTCCATAAGGTCTTGTGCATTCGGCCTTATGAATTGATGGACGCCGTAGCTGTCCAGGAAACATGGAATTTGATGGCCGGTGTGGATGATGGGTTCTGACAGAATTCGCTCCATCCGACTATTGGAGCTGGAAGTTGCACCTCACGGGAGACCATCGGCCAGCCACAGACGCGAGCGAGATGCGACTCGATAGAAGTCGTTGTGCGACGACGCAGGCGGCGACGTGCAGAGGCGCGCGACCAGTTGGATTCAACCCGGCCCGTCTCGCTGGCACCGAACTCGCCAGCCACGGGCGCGGACTTGCGATAGTGTCGGGGAGGGGCGGTCCATGTTGGGTCACGACATTTCGCCCGGCAGAGAATGCCCAAAAGAAGAAAGCCCCATAAAGATCACGGAGCCAGGAAGCACCCTTAAACTGTCCGGCATTGGTCGACAATGCTGCCGATGCTGAGAATGATTGCCTACCGCCGGTGTGCACAATGACCGGTGACGGACTCGTCTCCGAGATAGGGCTCCTAGTTGCCGAATCTCACTCTCAACAAGCGGTCAACACTTGTTTGACCTCCGTTGAGACAAAAGAAGCCTCTTCAAGTCAGTCGATGGGGTTTCCTGTGTCCTCCTGGTTGATGCAACCAAGGAAGCCCTCGGGAGCAAGCTGCAGGGGATGGTGCAATGCCTGACTTGGGCCTTGGTGAAAGAGCCTTAGGGTCCGAACGAAAAGCTAGACGGGAGATAGACCCAGGCGTGTGCATCTCGAGCATCCGGCACTATCCGGACCCATCAGTCCTGGGAAGCGATGCAGAGCTTCTAGTACCGAACGAGGGGTAGGAAGCTAGCCAACTTTGTTGCGATACGCCCCGGGAGCAGAGAACCGGACAACCGGCCACGTTCTCCTGCGTGTTGCCGCCGGCACACATGTACTAGAATTGTGGAGAGCGGTGCTTGTTTCATTTACCGTACTCGAAGCATGAATAGAGGGCAGAGACTTTACCTATGGCCAGGTTGACCAGTGACGAGGGGGATGGCCGGAAGACTGCATCCTCTCCCCCGCCGGCCGTAAAACGGCTGGGCAGAAGATCGCCCGATGACGTTCATAATCTGCAGTGCGTCGTCGGCTGTTGTTCGTATCCAAGACTGTCGGTAAGTTGTTGGTGGTGTGGTATTGTTGAAGAAGAAGCAATGTGTGTTCGTGTTCGATGTGTGCCCCAGATGTGTGCCCCAGATGTGTGCTCAGGAAGTTGTTACAAAGTTGAATGTGGCTAAGATTCGGGGCTGATGTGGATAAGTTGAGCCTGGCCACCCAGCGGCCCGCCGATTGTTAGCTGCTGACTTGCCCCCACAGTTGCCCGCCAGTTGACACTCCCAGGCTGGCTCGGCTCTGCCAGGCTCAGCGACTCGGTCAGCGTGCATGGCCCTTGCATGAACAGCGACTTTTCCATTCTTGCCCGTATTGGCACGTGGGGTTGGGCTGAAGCGGGCTGAAGCGGGCTGAGAGGCATGATGGCATCGATCATTGGCGTTGAACCGTCATTGGAATTAATTACACCTCTCAACACAGTATCCGCACAAGGCGTCTACCTCCCCAACCCAGACAACCTCTATGTGCACTTACCTTAGGTGAGTACTTGATCCTTCGTGAATCAGGCAGGCAATCCCATTGACTCTTCAACTAATCAACCAGTCACTGCAACATGTTTGAACAAAGGACCGGCTACACAGTTTGCTTGCTTCTTCATCTCATCTCAACCTCATCCTTCCTTCCAGATATTATAAACCCCGGGTACGTACCGAACTTATGTGTTTCCTCCCTATTTGAACCGTTTCTCTCCCTCCCTGATCTTCGTCAGAGTGACCCTATTAGCGCTGAAATTGCTCAATAAACACTCCCATTCAGCTACACCAAAGTACCTTGGCCGTATCCCAATTTCTCTAATTTTCTATTAACTGGGACTGGTTTCCCAGGACAGCCTTCCGGCGCTGGTCGTTCTATTTTGGACCTCGCGAATGCCACCTTAGCCCTGCCGCCGCACTAAATCCCTGACTGTCGCCTGCAACAGCGTTACATCAACATTGCCCCAACGGTCTTGCGGTTCGCATCCACTGTTCTTTCAGGCCGGTGCATCCGGCTTGTCAGTTATGGAGTCTCGGTCTGTACGCACGTGAAAGCACAATCTTTCATAGCCAAATCTAACATCAATGTTTACCGCACCCCTGGACATTACAGAGCGTGCCGAGGGAGGCCCACGATAAGCCGTCGTCATAAGGCACCTGCCACTCCTACCAAGTATCTCGGTATACCTCATTCATAATCGATGCTGGTCAGCCAGTCGTGCATCAATGGTATCTTGGGCCAAGTATGGAAATGTTGTTCTCTTAAGCCATTGGTATTGGGTTAATATTAGTTCGATTAACTTAGGCTGTAGGGCCTATTTTTGCTTTTATACCTAGTGTAAAAGGTTGCGCTCCCAAAATCCATCCTTTGCCATTTGTACCAACCAAATGACTTATAACCACGCCTTTACTGGCGGATATAATGGTTTTTTTCGCTACAAAAGAGATACCGCCCCTCGAAGATCCATTCCTGGGAAGTCCTTCCTCGCCCGGTTTCCTGCCAAATGTCAAGCTATGTGGGCGAGCAGGCGCTGAGATGACAGCATCTGAGGTGCGCCGACGATCCCCATCGGCGATGGTGCTGTGTTGAGGGCTCGTCTATTTGTGTGAAGGTTTGAATATTTTGAGCTCGAAGGGACAAGCGTAATGGCTGTCAATGGCGGGGTGGTATTGTCGTAGTTGTTTCGGCGGGCTCTGTTTGGTCTTCATGGACTGAGGGGTGGTTTGTTGGCCCTGAACGGAGCCAATTGATGAGAGCGAGTTTTCCGGGTTTCGATGAATTTTCCGGGGGATGGGGGTTTCTCTCTTTATTTTGCCGCTTCGTTGCAGAGACCCGAGAAACTTCACAGGATCTCACCGTTCTTGCGAATTTCTTTGGAAGTCGCCGTCTTCATGAAGGACTTGGCCGCGTGCTGCGGCACGTATGCGGGCCTTTTTGGCTGCTCAGCCATGAGGTGCTCCTGCTCCTCTACCGTGCCCATCGACATCAGGGAAGCCAAGGAGCCATTCCGGCTGCTGGGACCTGACCGCGAGGACGTGGAAAATGAAGAGGTTCGGGATGATGATGTCGAAGAAGAAGAGGTTGACGAGCGGCGGGGCTTAAAGGCGTCGAGCCACGAGCCGACGTGCTTCTTGGACCACATTGGGAAAGAGTAATCGACGATTCCGAAAGATCCAGGAGTGTTCATTGGATGGAGGAGGAAGTTAAAAAAGCTTCCCTAGTGCTGCTTTATGTCGTGTGCTTTGTGTGATGAGAGCGTTGGGTCGCCGAGAACAGGAATGGGAAGGGATAGACCACGAGGTTTTAAGGGAAAGGAAGCAAAGAGAAACAATCGTTGGCTTTTGGGATGGGTTATCGGTCAGAGAAAGAAAACCACGCGAGTTTGTAATAGTCCGTCGATGGACACGAGATCGGAGCCAAGATGCCGGGGCTTTGGAAGGCGTTCAGAAACCAAGGTGGTATAATTGTGATATGGAAAGATTGAGTTCGAGCTATAAAGTCTACAAACCAGAGAATAGGAAAGTTGAGTTTCGTTAAGTTGGGTGGCGGTTCGCAATAATACGTCGGCAGAGCCAGAGTCTTCCGCAAACAGACGACTGATGCATCATTCTCAGCGGGGGTCCAACTGCCAGAGGCGTGATGGGGAGGTGACTGTCAGCACAGTCTAGCAAGAAGACAAAGATTCCAGCCGATGTAGCTTCGCAATCTCTTCGCGTTCTCTCTTCTCGACCGAGACATCAACAAGTCCTTTCGAACGCCTCGGCAACAACGCCCTTGCCGTTTGCGAACAAATTCCTAATCGAGCCGCGCCGCCCCTCCTGTCAGCCCACCCGTGTAAGCACCAGGCCCCACCGACCCGGGAAGAGCGCGGTCCAGTCAGCTCTCTCGGAGGCTTGACCCGATGGCGTTGGAATGTTGCCTTAGGAATGGGCGCTCACTAAACACCAGCCGCCTAGACCCATTTTCCCCCTTCCTCTTCGTCTCGTTGACGGCCGCCTCTCATTCTCTAGAGTTTGGGTTGCGGAAGCCTCCGTGCCAGCTCGGGTTCTGCTAAATGTCGAGCCGTCGTTCCTAGGGAGGTGACGAGGCGCTCTGCGGCCTCGAAGCCAAATTCTCCAGAGAGAAGCTAGCGGGCTACATTGTTCGCTCTTACTTCGGGAATGGTACACGGTTCACGGTCAGACTCGACGCAAGCGGAAGGCATACCAGGGGCACAGGTAATGCATTGATCAGACGTAGTATCCTTCTTCTTCCAAGGTTGAAGAAGAGCCTTCCTAGCGGGACTCGCCAACATACCATATGGAACCTCGAACCATTTCGCATCATCTATCCTCATCTTGACCCTCTTCATCCTCGTCATCCTCGTGGGTAATGTAAGGCACGAACCGGAAGTCTAAAAAGCTTACCCCGCCACCCTCCACCTCCACCATAAACTGCAAGCTCAGAACGCCCTGGTCATCGCCGCGAAAACTAATTTTGCTAGCGATCCGCATTGCCTCGCTCGAAGACTTGATGAGATCGAACTTGTAGCTCTGGGTCCAACGATCCTGGATCGCGAAGGTCTCCAGCAACTCGCGGCCCTTGGCGAAGTCCACACTGGACAAGCCGAGGTCGCCAACGCCGGAAAGGGTAAGGTAAGGCTGTGTTTTTGACGCTGTAATGGTAAGGCGGCTGGGACCGATGGGCGCTAACTCCGCCAGCGCGTCAAGAAGGTAGCGCGCCTGCATGATGATTTTGAAAGACAGGTTCTCTCGGTCAAAGGGTATCTCCTCTGGGATTTCCGGCAGATATGTTGTGAGGCTGGCGGTGGTTTTGACACCGCTTTCCTCGATGACGACATTGAAGTGGCCGCCCTCCTCGGTATAGACCAGGCTACAGGTCCCACCAATTCCCAGAGTTTGATTACTAAATGCATCTGGTCGGTAATTACGGAGGTTGCTGCGATACGGGTCCTGCTCGGCCTTTTGTGTGCGTGTTGCGACGTCGACGGCGCCGAAGATTTGGAGTGTTTCCAGAAGCGCCGGTAGGGTGATCTGAAAATTTGGCAGAGCCTCGCCTTCGTCGAGATTCAAAGAGTACGAGGTGAAGAGCTTCTTGTCGAGGAAGGCAGTGCCTGATCGACGGTCAATTCTCTATCACGTGCTCACCAGCCGCCGTCGTACTCACCTTGCATAACTCTCGATAGGTCGGCCGCGAATCTAATGCCATCATCTTGAAGTTGTACATGGACCTTGTTGGAAAAGTTGATGGTCCTCAGCAGCTGGTACAGGGGTCTTGTCGAGCTGGCGACGGCGCGAAATAGCGGTTGCGGCGCCGTTCCGGGCTGAGGAAGAGTATCCGACATGGCTCCTAGTGACGCTACAGCTCTTTGTATGAGAATGGTCACCTGGTATTGAGAGAATGGTGATATGGATGGTCTTCTTGGTTGCTTCTAAAGTACAAGGTAGCCGCCGACTTGGAAAAACTTCTTGGGGTATCTTAGACGTAGACTCCGACCGCGCAGAACATGTAAACCGTGCCGAATCTGTAGTTTCCATCAGTAATCGTCTTCGTAGAAAGCGAGAAGTGGGTTGGCTTACGCGATCGTGGCAGAGGCAGGTATACCTAGCGCCAAGATATTGGTGATGGATCGGTCTGTATCGAAGGTCAGCTGTCATATCTGGCTGTAGAATGCTACCTCATAGCTTACTCAGAGCGAAGACACCGGTGATACCGACACCAATGAGCAGAAGAAGGAAGGCAATAAAGAACTGGGAGTCTTTGCCGACAGCAGGGTTGAAAGGCGTGCTAGCAGCAGCTTGCCAGACCTCAAGCAACGAGGAGTCCATCTGCTGATCGAAGGGAAACAATTGGTTCTTTGGATAGGTATGATAAAATGGACTGTATCGGTTGCGAAGAAATGGCCCCAACGGTTGAAAGTGTGTGCGCAAGGAATCGTGAATTCCCAATAGGTCCTAGAGAGGTGCTGGCCGGCCGTTGCTTGGGGAGAATCGCGAAGTGTAAGGTTAAGGCTGTAGCTTCCCCAAACGTGTTCTGAGCTCCAAAAGGGTCCACCGTGAACTGTGGCCTGAGCCAAAAGAGGGACTAGTGTCTTCCCGCTTCCCCCCTGCTTTGCCCCACTCGGCGTCATCCGGCGACGGAGAAACGGCAGAGCCTAGCGCGGCATGTCATCAACCTCCCAGGAACCACGACAACATCCATCGACAAGGTTCATCGAAAATAGGCCTGCAAAGGCTCGCGATCGAGGACAACATGAAGGAAGAGAGTGAGTCGCATAGTTTTAATGATTCTAGCGGTACAATATTTGATCTAACTCGATGGTGTAGCCGCGAAGCGCAAGGCTGAGGAGGAGCCGTCCTCGCCGACCGCGACAAAACGGGTCAAGCACAATGAATCGGCCGAGCCAGAGAAGAAACCTGCGATGAAGCCTATCCCCTTCCCCGAAAAGGTGAGTTTTTACATTAAAGAGATCTAGGGACACTGCGCGCACCTGAAGCTGTCACACAACTCCCCCCTTCCCCCCCTTATCGTCCACTCCCAAGCTAACGTCCACTTGCGCAGCCCGCCGTCATCGAAGAGCGCACCGGCGAGATCGAGTTCCGAGTGGTCAACAACGACAACGAGCGCGAATCCCTCATCATTCTTACCGGCCTCAAATGCATCTTCCAGAAACAGCTTCCTAAGATGCCGAAGGACTACATCGCGCGTCTCGTCTACGACCGGACCCACTTATCGATAGCAATCGTCAAAAAGCCCCTCGAAGTCGTTGGCGGTATTACGTACCGCCCCTTCAAGGGCCGTCAATTTGCAGAAATCGTATTCTGTGCCATCAGCTCCGACCAGCAGGTCAAGGGATATGGTGCGCATCTTATGTCCCATCTGAAGGACTATGTCAAGGCCACCAGTGACGTGATGCACTTCCTCACCTACGCCGACAATTACGCCATCGGATATTTTAAGAAGCAAGGGTTCACTAAGGAGATCACACTTGACAAGAGCGTATGGATGGGTTACATAAAGGACTACGAGGGCGGAACAATCATGCAATGCTCGATGCTGCCACGGATCCGATATCTTGAAATGGGCCGCATGCTGCTCAAACAAAAGGAGTGCGTCCAGGCCAAGATCCGCGCGTACTCAAAATCGCACATCGTCCATACCCCTCCCAGAGAGTGGAAATCCGGCGCGAAGCCCATTGATCCGCTGAGCATAGACGCCATCCGCGCATCGGGCTGGTCCCCGGACATGGACGAGCTCGCGCGACAGCCCCGCCACGGGCCCAACTACAACCAGCTCCTCCACCTGCTCAACGACCTTCAGAACCACCAGTCAGCATGGCCTTTTCTTGTGCCTGTCAACAAGGATGATGTTGCCGACTACTACGAGGTCATCAAGGAACCCATGGACCTCAGCACCATGGAGACCAAACTCGAGGCGGACCAGTACTCCACGCCCGAGGACTTCATCCGCGATGCCAAGCTCGTCTTCGACAACTGCCGCAAGTACAATAACGAGTCTACGCCGTACGCGAAGAGCGCAAACAAGCTGGAGAAGTACATGTGGCAGCAGATCAAGGCCATCCCCGAGTGGTCTCACCTCGAGCCGTAGAAGGGCAACAGGAGAGGCGACAAGAGTGGACCGAGGAAGACGTGGCCGACGGAGGGTCCAAAGAAAAGAGTGTCACGACGGCGGTCGTCTAGAGCGCGCGGAATGTCGTAGACTTGTTTTGGTCACGAAGTTTTTGACGAAAATCCAGGGTTGGATGGGCTTCGGGCCCCATGAGAATTGGCGTTGGTTGGCGACTGTTTTCCTTTCTACCCGAGGGGGGTTATTACATGGTGCTATGGGAAGGTTATCAACATCAACAGTGCGTAGGTCGTCGGGATGTACAGTCGCGGAGTTCTAAGGGGATCGGCGCTCCCCTTGTTATGGTATGGTATGGCGGAGGCTGGAAAATTGCAACAAAATGAAAAACACCCTTTTCACGCAGTATTACTTGAAACATGGCATGTTGGTCACTTTGTCAGGGGGAAGAAGTACATGCCACGTCCTCATGGACCCGACGATCAGACATATAAAATTAGCACTTTTGTGGCTAAGGGCTCTCGACTAGATACAGGTGGTCGCTCGTTGGAAGCGAGCCCTGAAATGCGTAGAGTTCTCGTTTCCTCGTAATCCCTTGTACTCGCTGATCCAGTACTTGCAAAAACTGCCAAAAAGGAAAGAGAAATGAAAATCCCGAAAAAGGAATCCGTCTGACGCCGTGTGTAGGGTAATAACTGAGTTATGCGAAGAGTCTGCCGCGCTGTTGGTGTTTTTGGAGCGAACCTCCCTTCTCGTGCCCAGCAAAATCAAACAGGAAGTAGGAAAAGGGAGGGAGAAGAGAGTCTAGTTTTTTATTTTAGAAATCGAACCAGACCAGAAGATTCCGTAGCCGACAACCTAGCGAGCGACAAAGCGGGACAGACTTGGGCCGAGACGTGTTCGTGATCGTCTGTACTCTAGGAAGCCGATAATGAGATGTCCCAGGGGTCATCGGGAAGGAGACCCGGGGGGTAGGCGAAGGTTATGTTATGGGGAGTTAGTATGCCTCTAAGCGCAAAAGCTTCTAGCTCCAGGGAGGTCGAAAGAAGCCGATCAACAACGGAGAGGGTGTCAGGTGGCCGAACCTCCTAGGCGCCGGGTGCCTGTGCTGTCCGCTGCAACGTCGAGCTTGTCGCGCTGTCGCCGACTGGGAGACGCAGGTCCGAATACGTGCGCCGCCAGTTTGTGATGCCGCCAATGTGGTGCTCGTCAGTGCCTCTTCGCTCTCGTGCTACATTGGAGCTGGCAAGAGTGGGCAGACGAGCAGGTGGCACAACAACCTCCCCTATGCTCGATCCAGTCTCAAGAGTGCGGCGAATGATGTCGTGGAGAAAATCGGGAATGTCCTGCCACTGGCCGGCTTGAGCAGCAATCAGCATACGAGGAGGGAAAAGTGCCTGCGGCACAACAGCATCCGGGGTGTCAGTTGTTGATGTTGCGATTCCGTTGGAAATGTACGGCAGTTCGCCGCTCTCGATGACATTCTTCAGCCATTGCTCCCATTCCTCGTCCAGCACTGTCGACATGTCTCCGGCCTCTCGTCGGGCAGCCCTTTCTCTGAGACGCTGGTTCAGAGCCACCCCCACACTCTCGAGTTCTTCTTCGCTCTCTTCGCCGTCCATGTCCTCGTCGGCAGGGTCTGTTGCGTCGTCCGTCTCGACAGAGCGTGATCTGGCGGTCCGAACCGGGGGCGTGGGACGGTCTTCGGGTTCGACCCAATCGGGGAAGCCATCACCAGCAGTGTCCCGAATGATGATGCCCTGCTCCTTTTCGTAGCGCTCCTTGGCCCATCTTGTGCCCTCCCATTTGGTCAAGCCGGCGATCTCGTTGGGAGTAAGGCGAAGGTTGTCAAACGCTCGGAACAGACGACGGTGCCAAGTCCAACGGCTCAGGCGAATGCGGTGGATGGGGTTGCAGTAATCCAACCCGGGGTATTTTGCTTCTTGTGTGTCGAGGTGGCCGTAGAAGGAGTGAACCTCTTGTCGAACCTCGAGGATCAGGCTGCGTTGCAGAAGGGCGTGGAAGTTCTGGGGATCGCTGGCGCGAGGTTTGGGGAACATATGCTCGTAAACGAGCTGGTCGATGGGACGGCCCTTCATGATGGGAATCGCAGTCAGGTGTGAGACAGTCGCTAGACCTTACGCACGAGGCGTAGCACTGAGAGAAGGGGGATTGTGGCTGTCCACGACGAGGACACAGAGCGTTGGTGACACAGTCTTGATCAAGTGTCGCTGGTTTGTTTAGGTTAACTACGATGTGCAAGGCGAATTAAGCTGCGATGTCGGCCGTGGAGACAAGAAGAGTCGTTTCGAGACGAGCTGGGAGAGATGGTCGAAATTCCTAGCAATCAGTCTCCCAGGCAGGTGTCAGGACCAGAGGAAGAGGGGGTTCGGGGAGGAGCTAGGGGCCGATATGCCGCTATGCCGCTATGTCGTCCGAAGAAGCGGGTTTGAAAGGTAGGGCGGCGGTCTGCGCTTTTTGTCGCTTTCCCTTTTGGTCGTCGGTCGTCGTCGCGTTTGTGGAAAGGTTAAGACGACAGGAGGTTGAAGGGGACGGTTAGAGGGGAAGTCGGTGGTGAACGAACGAGGCCAGGGAGGAGTCGGAAGACAGCGGCAAGAGGAGGGCGGGAAGAAAGGTAAGGGTGTCAGGTGTGGGTGTTGGTGTTGGTGTTGGTGAGTTGTGATGGGGAACCCAGGCGCACAGGGTGTGGATATTTGATCGTGGACCGCCCTGTAGGTTGGGTGTGGACGGAGATTCGGACCCCTTCTCAAGGCTCGGAGGGGAAGTACCTGGGTAGGGAGGTACCTTTGTTGTTGACGGAGGGTTTATTCTCTCATACACAACACAATACAACACAATACATCGTGCACACACAGTCCCTCTCTCTCTCTCTCTCTCTGTTGTAGGGCGTGCACGCGTTGAAAATGGGACAGGATGGGGAATGCCTTGGCCAACCAAGATAAAACAGGAGGGGCCACCCTTCTCACCCATCTCACCTATCGGACCAAAACGACCAGCACCTTCCATCCTCTGACTCTGACGGATTGATCACTCGATACTACTGGGCCGCACTAGTTAGATACTGTGCCTTCCCACCGTGCGTCCTAGATACAATGTACGATGGTACCTTTCTTTGCCGTCGCGCTTCTGCTCTTAGATTCCTAATTACCGGATTAGCCTAATCTGAACCTAACCTACATCGTATTACTACCCAGCTATCTACCTACTGTAAGGAACAAGATGTAGTGCCTGAACGCACGTACCTTACCTTCTCCTCCCCGGTTAGCAGCTTCGTTGATTGACTTCTCAAGATGCCCTCAGACGTCTTCGAATGTCCAAGCTCGGGGTGTCGAAGCATCACGGACTGGAAGACAGCCCCGCACTCCCGACTGACGCCTGCCTGGCCTCCCACCCTAGCGCAGGCCAGCATCAGTCCAGAAGTCAGAAGTCAGAAGTGCAGCCGCAACGTGCTCTCGGTACTTGGACCCCTACACTACAGGGCTTCCTACTTTTCCTCCTGCCGCCTTTCCTCCAAAGAGGTACCTACCTAACCTACCTTTACGCTGCTCTAGCGCCGGGCGATGTACATCTTGTCCCGACTCGAGTAAAATACTCTAATCCAGAATCAAACAATTGCTGCAAACCTCCCAGACCTTCCTCCGCCTTGCAGGGCCTGGAACACACCATCGTCGAGCTCAATTCCGCTCTTGAGCTGTCGTGCACCACCTCTCCTCGTCCTCGGCCGCGTCTCCCAAGTTTCACACCGTCTATCCCGTCAAATATCGAGGAGAAAGAAAGTCAAAACAAGGCAATCCGTCCCCTCTCCATTTGCCCTGGGGCCTTCGAACAGGGGCAACCCGAGTCAGTCCCATCGCCCGCTTCAGCGGCCAACCTTGGCTTACGACATCCGGCTGACCCTGAAGACGTCAATCTGACCGGCCGAGATGACGGAATGGCCATCTCGGGCGGTTACTATACTTTGGCAATTCGCCATTGCCCCTCTTCAAGACTGTCTTCTCCTACGCGTGTCCGTGTGCGTGAACACCCAGACCAGAAGACCCTGACTTGGTCCTGCGGAGCCTGAAGCGATGGAGGGGCAAACGACGGCTAAGAAGAATGCAAGCCAACAGCGGCCTCTGCATCCATCCGTCGCAAACAAGTCTGTTCAACGACCAGCGGCCAGCCCGTTTCCGACATTCCTAAGCCTCTTTGTAAGGCCGCTTGCCTCATGGTCAAACCCCCTCCGACCCTGAGCTCATCTGACCTCGACTGACCGCCTCAACTGCTCAACCCGACAGCCGCCCTACAGCCCCATACCCTGCCGTCTCAGGAACAGGGGTCTTTTTCGTCGGAGCCAATCAGACTACGAAATCCGCCCATCCTTGCGAACATCCCGCCTCTTCCCTGTCTCTGCCTTCATGCACCAAGTCCAAAATCTTCTCCTCAGCCCCATTCGCGACCATCCGTAATCTTAAAAGGTCCATTCTTTCTTCAACGTGCCCGCGACTCTTGGGTCATGGTATGTTCGGCGCAGTCCGATGCACAACCGCACAGTTAGCCATGTTTGGGCAACAACGAAGCCAAATCATATCCGTCAGTGCCTGCATCGCGGAGTCAGCCCCGTTCAGCTGCATGTCACTTCCGAACGACGAATGACGAATGACGCTACATCTCCGAACGGGGTTCCCGCTTGCCGGCAGAGGTTCTCGGCTTTGGCAGCACGCAGCACGGTCCGGATCTGATCTCGGCCACTTCAGCATTCACTTGCACTTGCTAAGGTGCCCATCCTTTTCGGGATAGTACGATGTAGACCTGGTCAAGTCTCAAAAGGAGTCTCAAGATCCAATTAACTGCCTCCTTTCAAAAAGCCTCTGCCCCTTCAACTTCTCCGATCCTTGATCCAAGCACAGACTCCGGAAGGCAACAAACCATAGTGCCATGACGTTTGGCAGCGAACCCTTCGGTCGGAACCGTTTCTTCGACTGCGATCCGCACATGTCATACGAGGTGGCTTCGTCGGAACTTCAGAGGGGAAGCAGCAGGCGAACCCGGAGGTTGAGATCCAATCGCGTTGCGAGAAGGCGTCTCGATCGCCAGAGTGCCGACCTACTCAACTAAGGTTCACATGCTGTGAACCGTAAACCGTTCAATGCAGGTTTCGCCTCGGGCTTGACATGCCAGCATGGCTTATCTACACACGATCACACTGGCCTTTGTCTGGTGTGGGTGCTGTTCTCTACCGGGCCGGTATATCTCATTCGTTACGCGATGGCGTTGAATATCGTACCCTGCCTATTGCTGGTTGTTCCTGGCTGATTGCTCGGCTTAGCGCCAGCTTACCTACACTGCCAACATGTACATACGACCTCAGACTTCTGAGCGTCTGGTTCGTATAAAGTGGTTGTTGATGTGTCGGTCTAGCTTAATGCGCTGGATTGCCCATGTGCATTTCGTGTCTCATGTTCACTCGATCCGGCTATGCGCATCATCGAGATCGTGCTGGATTCGGTCTCTACGAGACCGTGCTCGCCCGTTTGTTATTTAGCGCGGCAACCACACGAACCGGAAGTAAAGCCGCGTCACGGTAGGTGGTCTCAGTGATCAGACGAACCAGAAGTTGGACGACATGGTAGGGTGCATTCGTGAACCGGCCAGCCAGCCGTGCTCGCGCGTTTCCATTCTGCTATTTTGCTGAGCATGACGCCCTATCTGTGTCCACCGTCTGTGGGGTTATCTCAAATATCAACTTGGAGAAGAATACAAGCGTGCTTGTGCGGTTTCGGTTCATGGGTTATGCGGGTGGGTAGTAACCCAGTTGAAACCGTGCGAGTACCAAGAATTTGCAATTGGATTCTCCAGGTAGATCCTAAAATCTTTGTGCTGCGTCGCGAAGACAGACCATGCCCCTAGATGATAGACGCCTGCCTTTAGAAGTATTGGGATTAAACGCAATACGAAAGTCATGAATGCATTTAGGCTGAAGTCTGGATATCTTTGTGTACAGGGGAAGCCATCTCAGTTCCTATGAGCCTGAATTGTGTATTGTTTTATCAATTTGTACCCTGTGGAGGAAACCTAACGAAACAAGGCTGATGTCATCTTTGAGGCCAGATTCTTAGTGTTGGTAGTCTAAATCACAAGCCAAAAGGTGGTACACCAGTCTCTATAATCGAAAACATCAGGGTTGACCCACGTACGTCAACAATCTATATATTCCAACCAGAGTATACCGAGGAGTATGACGTAGCGCATCGGACGACCACCGTCGTTGCTGTGAAGATTCGGTTCATAAAAAGGGAGATGGCCTTGATGCTCTGAACGAGGGAGAGAGAGAGAGAGAGAGACAGAGAGAGAGAAAGAGAGAGAGAAAGAGAGAGAGAAAGCAACAGCTCGAGTCTGGCAGTCAGGGTCTGAATACATCTTCAGAAAGTGTCTAGGCACGTTTCTAGGCATACACAGCAACAGTTAGAACAACTGTATCCTGAAGCTGGTCATGTTCTAGGACCTAGACACCGCCATCAGCGCGCACATGCTCTGCAATCTACTCTAGGCATCGGCCCTCGGCGGCTCCGAACAACTCGTTGAGTCTCCCGGGCCTTCGTTATCGATCAACTGAATCCCCTTGAAACTCTCGTCGTCGCTATCAGAATCCTCCTGGACTGGGACCGGGAACGTTTTGGGTCTAATAGGTAGCTCTGGACGACGGTGGTGTGGATCGAGGGCGCCGTCGCTTTGGAATGAATGAATTGCAGTAGGGCGAGGAGGGAGTTCCGGCTTCTTCTGTGGCCCCTCGTCCTTGCCGCCAGCTGCAGAAATGAAACATGCATCGTTCCTCTGGCTAAGGGAGCCCAGGTTTAGGGGATCAGCTACCTTGGGGCTACTCGGCTCCTCCTTCTTCAGAGGCGGAGAGCTCAGACTAAGGAGATCCTCGTGATGAGGCGAAGCTGTCTTCTGCCTGCTCTGGCCCAGAGAGCCTAGTTTCAACGGGTCACTCCCAGCAGCCCCCAAAGGATCAAAAGACTGCGAGACTGAAGTCGTGTCGTCCCTCGACACCTTGTTACGAGTTTGCACCTTCTTCCGCAGGGGCGGGTCAGGATGCAACGGATGACGCAGCTCGTTCGGAAACCTCGCTGTCTGCTTGGACTTGATCGGCTGCGGTTCTGCCTCGGGATCCGGCTGGGCCTCCAGCTGAATAAGCTCGCCCATCTGCGATCCTGCCTCCTGGTCAGTAATCTTGATGTCTTCGTCCTTCTCGATAGCACCGTCGCCGCCCTTAACGTTGGGGAAGCCGCATCGCGTCAGGATCTTGGCGATCAAGCTAGGATAGCGGAGATGACCGCTGACTTCCGAGCTCAGGTTCAGGTTCTCGACTCTTTCGATGTCTTTCACCTCTTGGAGACCCGCGATTCCCAGCTGGAGGGATGTTGCGCGATACAAGAACCCGAGAATGTAGTCCGTCTCTGAGTACACGTTCACAATGCGACCAGATACGACGGACCGTAGAACCTGCCAGTGCTCCCTATTGGAGGGCACAGGGGCGCCGATGAGGACCACAGTATCCACCAAGCCAAAGGCCTGGCGCTCAGCTAGAGAACGTAGGCACGAATAGATGACGCGCGCACCGAGCGAGTAGCCGACCAGCGTGACGGGTCGTTCTCCCTGCACTTTGGCGATGAGAGCATCAGCAAGCACTCGGCCAGCCTTGTCGGAGCGATTGCGGGCTAGGTTGAAGGGATTGTCGATCTGTGAAGCAGCTTTGATGAGATAGGCGGGCCAAAGTGCAGCCCAGAGAGAAGCCAGGACGGTTCGCTTGAGGATTTCCACCTTGACAAAGCTCCAGGCGTACGACGAAACAAGACTGTCCAGCTCTCGACCGAGGGCGAGTAAGGATTTCATCTCGTAGCGCAAAGCAAAGACCTCGGACTCGTCACCGAGGCTGCGCCAAGGCTTCGTCACATCACTCTCCTCATTCAGCCATCCGTTGATACCGATGGTCACACGAAGCCGTGCCCCTTGCTTGCCGTCGGGGTCGGCTCGTTTATAGTCTTGGCCCCATTCGTCCTTGAGTGGGAGAAAGCGGAAATCTTCGACCTCCTTGGCGTAGGTGTCCATCATTTCGCCCGTCATCTTGGCCCCGAAGGCGCCGAAGAGCGTGCCAACGAGAGCGCCGTTCATCCAGAAGACGCCTAAAAAACTGGCAACGCCACCAAGCCCGACGCTTCCCATGATGCCGCCGATCGCCCCAGCAACGACCGGAGCTGCCAGGCCACCCGTGATTCCAATCACAGCGGCGCCAGCCACCGAAGCCAGACCGACCTTCCAAAATCGGCTCTTCTGGTTCTCCTGGCGCCGTTTCGCGGCCTCGGCCTCGGCTGACATGCTAGCCTTCTGGCCCTCGGTCGAAGTCGAGGATTCGACGAGAGACTTGGCAATCTCCGTCTCCTCTGTGATGAGGGCCGAAAGGGGAAGCTCAAACGCGGATGTGAGGTACAGAGCCAAAACCCTGGAGTGCGCAGAGTAACTCCCGGTAGACAGAATGAGGACTAAAAGGCAGCTGAGCACCTCCTTCCGGTCCTCCGCCGGGATGGTGGTGAATCTGTTCGGAATCGGATGATAGTGCTCTTGCAGAATGGCCACCTCCTTTTCGACACCAGTCGACGCAGCATTTGGCGCGTCTCCAAAATTGATCAAATCCTCACCCACACCCGGAGACTCATGTTTTAGTTTCTCCATCTCATCATGCCGCTTCTTCCGGGCCTCGAGGATCTTGTCGTCGTCTCTCACAGAGGCAACCTCCTTGACTTTCTCCAGGACGTCCTTTCGCCACTCATCAAAGTGCTTCAGCGCCGCCCTCCTCAAGGCGCGGAGCTGAGCGCTGTACACGCCAGAGCCCCCGCGATCTGGGTGGCTGGGGCTGCTGCTGCGTCCGCCATGGCCCTGACCGGCGTCAGGGACGAAGAGCGGGGCGTTACGGTCTTGGATCGGTGGCGAGGTCGGGTTGGTGGTTGACGAGATAATCTGGTCGCCGTCTTTGAGCTCAAGCTGGGATCGCATGTAGCCTGTGATGTCGTGCAGAAGGGTGTATAGCACTTTGCGGCGGGCAGGGTTGAGCACCACCACGAGCTGGCGGGGATCTGCCGCAAGGGGAGCCATAGCTGGAATTGGCTCACCGCATCCAATACGATCTCGTGAGTAGGATGTCCGAACTCTGAAGATGTTCCGATACAGCAATATGTGTGGTGTTTTTTAGGGAGAAAAAAAGATCTGACGAGCGAGGATGAGTGAAACAAGTCGTGGTTGAGTCACGGGGTGAGATGGATGTTGATCAGGTGGTGTTGGATGTTGTTCAGGCAGACGTTTGCCGGAAGGATCACCAGGGGACGAGGTTCAGCGGCGTGGGTGCGTGCATTAACAGAACCCCTGTAAACTTCTGCTCCCGAACTACCTAGGTAGGTAGGTGCTGATATACCTAAGCTCCCTCTACCAGGTAGTCTCCGTTAGCAGGCCGTGCCACACCTCAGTCTTCATCTTGCATTATTGCCCTCCTCTGCAAACGGCATCAACATGCTCGAACGCCGTAGCGTAACAGGCAGCCGACTAACGACACCATTTCGGCACAGGCAAGAAACTCGGACAGCATTTGTTCACCTATCGAAACGCCACCTATCACAATGAAGAAGCTTGTATTGAGGGCTGCAGCTTCCAGAAATTATGTCGCATCAGCCTCCATGATATATACCTGAACACCAGCATACTCGGACGACGCCGTAAAAAACACTTTTTATATATCTTGATCATCTCTCCACGGCCGCACGATTCTACTCGTCATCGTCTTCCACATCATCGTCCTCTTCTTCGTCATCATCTTCCTCCGCCTCCTCCGCCTCGTCATCCATCAGCTCGTCGGCGTACTCCTCCTCAGAGTCGTCTTCGGCATTCGCGGCGAGCGCATCCTTCTCCTCCTCCTTTCGCTTCTTCTCGTCTTCCTTCCTCGCGTCCTCGAGCGCCTTGGCCTTCTGCTCCCTAATCTTGCGCTGCACGACGACGAAGGCGCCGAGAGGCGTTTTCTCCCAGTCAAAGTCACGCAGGAACGCGTCCACCTGCGCGCGGTCCTTGGGCGCAAAGTCGACCTTGGCACGCTTCTCCTCAATAAACTTGGCGTTAGCCTCGAGCTTCTGCACCAGCAGCACGATCTGCGAGATGACTTTGTTGTTCTTGTTGCCCGTGCTGATCTTGCGCGCCTGCTTGACCCAGCGCTTCAGCTGGATGAGAACAGGCAGCGTGAACTCGGGGAACGCGATGTTCTTGGCCCATATGGTGAAGTACTCGCTGAAGAGCTCAACAACCTGCTCGCCAACGCCGTCTTGGTAAACACGCGTACGGAGGTACGACTTGGGCGCCTTGTACGCAACGTTGAAGTCGAGGGGCTTGATCGACGACGCCTTGGGGAAACGTCTCATGTCGGCTGACTCGAGGACCTCGATGAGAGCGGATGCGAGAGGGATGTAGGTGTTGGTCGCACGAGACAAGCGGAGGATGGAGCGGATCAGGTGGAAGCGGAGGGGGAAGAATGTGGGCGAGGGAATGAGGCGCATCGCACCCAGCGTGACTTGCACCAGCGGGTAGATCAGGAGCTTCAGCTGGCTTTCCTTGCCCGCCTCCGCCTCCTTCAAGGAGCTGCAGTGCTCGGAAAGCACGCATGACCAGAAGTCGAGCGAGTGGGTGTACTGCCAATTGTAGACGATCTTGTGGGCGTCCTTTTCCTTCTTGACAATGCTGTTTCTAAGGTGGATGGCCAGTTGGCGGATGAACGTGAAGGCGGTGGTGTAGCCAACGGTTTGGTCGATACCCCACAACTCTGCGGCCGAGTTCTTCATCAGATTGATACCCTGGATGGTATTGATGTTTGTTGCTCTGCAGCTAGAGACGAGCCCTTGGTACACAGCCTTGAGAACTGTCTCGCGGATACCCTTGTCACCGATGACGACGAGTCTCCGCAAGACAAGGAAGGACGTGATCTTGGTGGTTTCTGAGCTGGCCGGTCTGGCCCAGTAGTTGACAACAGTTTTGATGAGGGCCTTGAGGAGCTTCCGGAAAGACATCAGGTAGGGAACCAAGGGCTCTAGTGAACCGATGGTGAGCTTGAGGGTCGAGTCGTCGGACAGCGTGCTGAGAAGGTGGATAATAGAGGCGGTAAAGGTCTTGATCATGATGGACAGCGTGTGGAACTTCTTCGAGTCGGTAGGCACGTAGATTTTGCCGGACGCCGATTCTTTGATGGGAAGGTGGTGCGAGATAATCTCGGGGATCTGCTTGAGGGCAACGATCAGGATGTCGTGGAAGACCTCGGGGCTGGAGATGGTGTATCTCTGCGTCTTCTCGTCATCGGCGTCGTCCTCGTTGAGGTGAGCCGCACAGCGGAAGGCCAGAACAACCTGTCTCGCGGCGCGCAAGCTCTGCTTCTCCTCAATCAGCTTCTTCCACTTGGCCACCATCTCGCGCGTTAGCTCGTTGTCGACGAGGACTTCTTCCTCCTCCGGAGCGGCCTTCTTCTTGGCGTCCTTCTTGCGCTTCTTTTTCGGTTGCTCGTCGTCGTCCGAGTGGTCGCTACCGGCGCTGAGCTCGTCTACCTCGGCAAGGTCGGCGTTCTCGTCAAAGTCAAGGGCTTCCGGATCGTTCTCCTTGAGGAACTTGTAGAATTCGGGGTCGTTCTGGGCGAGCTTGTCCATGGCCTCCTTGGTCATACCGAGGTTCTCGTCATCGTCGCTACCACCGTCCTCGCTATCGCTGGCGACGGGCTCATCCTCGCCGGAGAAGTCGCCCGCGTCCGAGTCCGATCCCTCCTCTCCCGCGGGCGCATCGCGCTTCCGCTTGCCAAGCTTCTTCGCCGACTTCTTGTCCTTCTTGTCGATGATGTCCTCGAAGCCGCCCTGGAAGAAGTCGTCGACGCTCATGGCGCTGACCTTGGCGTCCTTCTGGTGGCCATTGGCCTTTGCCTTGGCAGCGGCCTCATCCTTCTTGAAGAATTCGGAATCCTTAGTGTTCTTGGACTGCTTCTTGGCCTTGACCTGCATGCGCTGCTTGACCTTTGCCGTCTCCTTCCTCTTGTCCAGAACACCCTTCAGGTGGTTCTTCTCGAACTTCTTCGTCGCCTTGAGGTTTTTCTTCTGGGAACCCATGGTGAACGGTATGAAGGGGGAGGTTCCGTTCTGTTGAGGGGGTCTCCTGCGGTGGATGATGGAGGAAGATTTGGCTGCAGGGACCGTAACTTTCAAACTTTCCCTCCACGCAGAGAACCGCTTGCTCTCGCCCAAAAATTTTCTGGCTTATCGGTGCTTATCGATACAGGCGCTAATCCCGGTTTGGACTGGTTTCTCGAAAGCTGCCCCATTTCTTAGTGGGGGGGCTGCTGGAAGCACCGCTGCGGCCGCCCATACCGTCAAACGTTCCTTGGCTCTAAGCGATACGCGTTCACTGGAAGCTCGACAGCTCGGAAGCTGCTGATCGACCATGACGCCGGCCGCGATCCCAACACAGTCGCGAAGATGATGCCCCGGCAACCCTATGCGCCTACACCGCATAGCTATATTCCAAATACGACGCTCTCAGCGACCATCAATCTCGATGAGGTATGCCATTCAAAGTCCCGAGTCCTCTGGGGAACGCCTGTCGCATCATCAGTCCCTCCTCCCTCCAGCTGCCCCGCCCCCCACAACACCGACTACCAGCCCAGCTAACAAGATGATGCATCGCGACAGGAGGTAAAGTTAGCCGACACTCGCGCCGAGCGCGACCTGCAGGATTCTCTCGCCGAGATCTTCAGCATCATCGTCACTCTCGACGAGCTCGAAAAGGCCTTCCTCAAAGACGCCATCCCCGAAGCCGACTACACCGAGATTTGCGAGCGGTCCCTAAAGCAGTACAAGTCTATCCTGGCCGACGAGACTGTGGCCAAGGCATTTCGTGGCCTAGAGGAATTCAAGGCAGAGTGGGATGTTCGTATTGTCGTTTTTCTACCATCACCCCCCGCTTTACTCTCGAGACTGATCTCGTTACCAAAACAACAACAGCTCGAAGTCCCCCGCGCAACGGAGCGCATCCGAGTCGGCATGCCTTCAACAACCGTCACCGCCTCCTCGAGCGCCGCCCCGGCCCCGTCAGCCGCCGGTAACACGAGCGGCACGCTTATCCTAGAGGCGACGCAGGAGTTCATCACCTTCCTCGATGCCGTCAAGCTGGGCCTACTTTCTAAGGACCAGCTGCACCCCCTGCTATCCGACGTCATCCAGTCGGTCAACAAGGTGACGGACCGTGACTTCGACAGCAGGGGCAAGATCGTGCAGTGGCTCATCACGCTAAACCAGATGAAGGCCACGGACGAGCTGAGTGAGCAACAGGCTCGCGAGCTCGAGATGGATATCCAGCAGGCCTACCAGGGGTTCAAGAGTACTCTGACGTAGGAAGACGGAGCTATCGAGCGGGAATGTTTTGTTGCTCTGTTGAGATGGGGATGAATGTCAAAGTAAAGCGAATTCGCATCATCTGCTTTCCTTACTTTTGTTTTCTTTTCCCTGCCGTATTTGCCTGCCCTTGAAGCCCCTAATGACCAACCATGCTTTTCATGCCTCGTGAAGTGTACCGCAGTGAAGCCCAGAGCATTCGTCGGCTTCTCAGACCAAAAATGTCCAGAAGCTGGGATACACGAACTCGTTCTCGAATATCCTCCTCACCTGCTCCAGCACGAACCTCTCCACCTTGCCCACGTTCTTAAGACTCTGCTTCCCGCCATCTCTGAGCCCAATCTCGCTCTCGACCTGGATCTCCTGCAACAGCCCGCCAAACCTTTTCCCCGGCTCGCTGGGACCCGCGTCGTCCGCGCCCACCGCCGTGGCCGCGTCCTCGGGGCTCAAGAAGCAGAAGTGTACCCTCTTGCGAATGTGTGCCATCACCCCAACCCCGTCGAACGTCAGACCCGTAACACTCAGCTGTACCGGGATCCCCACAAAGCTCGGCATCGGATAGTCCAGTAAAATCTCCGCCGTCAGCCGCAGCCGTACATCCCCGGCATATCGGATCCGAAACACCGCCTGCAAGTCCTCCGGCCTCGGCTCCCTGAACCGCGGCGCGTCCCCTTCCTCCTCCCCCTCCCCGTGCTCCTGCCCATCTTCGTCCTCCTCCTGGATCGCCGACCCGGCTAGGTGCGTATCCCTAGTTGGTGGCCTCGAGGCCCCTGCCGATGTCGGGGCCAGCGTCGACACGCTCGACTTCTCGCGCAGCTGCGCCAGTGTCGGGTTGAAATCGCTCACGGAGATGGAGCTCTGCGAGGGGTTCCGGCTGTGGCTCGGCGGCGGCGGTGAACCCGCGGGCGACATGATGGCCGACGAGTCGAGCCTGCTGCCCATGTGCGCCCCGGCCACCGCCGCGAGTGGTGTCTGCGTTCCCGACCACCCCGTGCCGAGGTGCGACTGGAAATAGTGGAGGTTCGACGTGCCACCCAAGATGCCCGGCGTAGAGACACCCAGGAACGGGCTGGGAAAGTCCCCGGACTGGCCCCTGAGGGCGTGCATGCTGAGCCTCGGCGGCATCGACGCTTCCTCGCGCTGTCTCCTCCTCTCACCGGCGCTCAGCTCGCTCTTGGGGAAGTGTTGCAACTGAGGCGGCTCGTCGAGAGCCTGCTCTTCGTCCTCGTCATCCTCAATGTCGGAGTTGTCTTCGTAAAAGTCCGGCAAGGGGTCGGTGATGTCTTTAAGCTCCAGCTCCGGAGCGATAGCGCCGAACTCGAAGTCGTGTACTTTGACCGACTTGATGAAGCGCGGCAAGGGTACGGCCTGAAACTTTGTGTGGATGAAATCGCGGATACGGAGAGCCAGGGCCTCCCCATCTGGCCCGGTCGTGAGCGTCTCCCAGTTTAGGTCTATTGACATTACAACTGTGTTGTGTGAGTGAAGAAAATGTACGTAAAGTTCAAACCCCGTCGAGTTGGTGTAAGGCGGACAGGGTTGAGTGAGTGTCGAATCTAAGCAAGTTCAGTACCGAGCAGAAGAGGTACCTACCTAGGTAGGTTGGTAGGTGCCGGTCCGGTAGGTATTCAATAGGCTGGCCCTGAGGACCACTTCCAAGTGGGCCATTGCTCCGTGCACACCTGCTGTGTAAGGTACCTACCTACCTTATCTACGTTTACCAAGCGAGACAGCTGTTGATGATGGTGTACGGTTCTCGAGGCAACCAAGCTTCATCTCGGATCAGTTCCATCACACAACTAGTGTATTTCAGCGGTCATTGATTCATTACCGGGTATCTGAAATCCAAGGCCGTTATTCGTCAACGTCGCACGCTAATATACTTTGTTACGGTGACATTCAATGAGCCAACCGTTGCTGAAACTCGACCTACTCCATGCATGCCTAATCCATACCCATCCGGTTTATTCTGTGTCAAACGCCAGCAATGCAATGTAACTCTCCTTCCTTGCTATATCCAGCAGCTGTCAGGCTTGAACACATCTTGTGGCTTTCGCTGCCAGTGGGCAGTGGCGCGACTACTCAGCCTTCGCATCTGATTCGAACCGCGTCCTCATAGTGTTGTTGAGTTGGGGCACGCCGAACTGGTGCCAGCAATTTGGCGCCTGGAGAATGTATCTGACATCGTGTTAGCTGATACTCCTCGGGACGCAAGTAAGTCCCGTAGATACATACCTGGCCATCGCCTCCCGGAAACGTGACTTGTACTCCTTGGGACTCGTCACCGTCGGACGATTTCTGCCACCGCCCGCAAACCCACGATCCTTGATCCAGCTTTCGAGCTTCTTGTCCCATGTGTACGTCCGGATACAATCGATAATACCAACGACCAGCTCCTTTCTGGCCTCGTCTACAGCAATCATCAAGGAGTAATCCATGACGTTCTGCCTTGCGAGGAACAGAGTATCGTTCCAGACCTGGACAAACGTCAGTATTTTTGTTGCCCGCATTTTGATACTAGCGACTTACGGATGCTCTCAGAAGCTTTTTGGAATGCTCGCGAGCAAACAAAGGAGATTCGTAGATGAACTCCACCATGTTTTCATCCAGGAGAACCTCGTTCTGCTCGCCCGTGGACTGAATCTTGCGATTGCGCATAGAACCCTTAAGGTCAAAGAGCCGTGTCGGGCCGCGATCATAGAATAGGTTTTCCATGAGTAGCAGGTCCAGCTTAATCTCGACGCCGGTGACTGGGTTCTTGATAATTAGCTGGAAGAAACCCAGCATCTTGGCAATGACAGAGGGCAAGTCATGAAACAGAGCCTCTGCCATGATGCTAAAGTAAGCTGGTGCAAATCGCAGGAAAGCCGATGTCTCAATCGGTGATAGGCCCTGCGTTGATGGTCAGTTATCAATTATAGATTAGACAGGACACACGGGACTTGGTAGGGACCAAATAGGACATTACGTCTCACCTTGAGAACTAAGCGGTCGTCGAGGGTCTTGAGGAAGACCGACTTTGTCTTACCGCCCTTGGAGTCCCACTTCAAACACCGAGAGAGGGATTCGACGATTCGATCTGCAACGCCGCATTTGCGACGCAGCGCATCAAACTGTTCGGCATAGAAGATCTTGCAGAGCATGGTTGCAGACCCTTCCTTGAACTGGTATTTCAGATGTGTGCCTGTTGCTCTGAGCAGACTCTTCTCCAGCTCGCCCTCTTCCATCATGAATTCGCCACCAGTGTCAGACAGCCCTGAAGACCTGCCGTCAAAGTTGGGCTCGTAATCCTTTTGCATCGCCATGCGTTCTTGGCGGCGGATGTCGGTCAACTTTGTGCGGTAGTCATCGGAACTTAGGGCGAATGCGATCACGGAGCTAGGTTCGTCCTCCCTGACAATCACATCGGAATCCAGGAAGATGTGATCGCTTGCGTTGACTGGATAGTCCAGCTGGGGCCAACCACTCGCAGACCGTTCAGCCCAGAAGTTGGTGAGCATCTTCATCAAGCTGGTCTTTTGATGCTTTGGCAGCTCCAGGGGAATTTCCGTGCTGGGCTCAAGAGAGTCGGCCAATTCTTTGACGTCGGGCAGCAGATCATCCAGAATGGACTGCTCAGTATCGCTCTGCCCCTCGTCATCGGATCCACCGTGGCTAGCAGTGACGGTCGCGGTATCGTCAGTCTCCCCGCCGACATGATGCTCTTCAGTCAGAGGAGGAGCCTCTGGTGCGGGGTGCGACTCTTCCATGGGTGGCATCATGTCGGGTTCCGTTTGCACAGTCCCCAAAGGTGCTGGGGTGACTGGCGCTGTCTTGGGCTCGAGAATCTTGATCTCGCTGCTATTCGACGGCCCAGGTTCTTGTACGGCATTGTCGATATTGTGGTAGACTTCCACAATGGCCTTGGTGGCTGAGCGTGGCAAACCTGCACGAGGTTGATGGCCCTTGGCAAGGCGCTTCCTGCGGTCCTCCCGTTGCCTTTCTTTCTCAAACTCGCGACTCAACTGTTCAAAATGCCGTGCGATCCGAGATACCTGAGACGACACGTGGGTATCTTTCTTCTTGGTGATAAGCCGAGGGATGGAAGAGGGGCCAGCCTTCCTATGACTTTTCATTCCCAATGCCAACCGGTCAAACGGTTTTTTATCTACCTTGAATGACGTTTCACTCGAGGCATCGTTGGCTCCCATAGTATCCTTCGGCACGATTGATTTGGCAAAGCTAGACTGGGACCTCGGTAACGTTTGCGCCGGCTGCGATAGGGTCCTAACCATCGGAGCCCTGCGAGCCAAAGCTCGTTCCAGATTTGCTTTTGACGCCTCAGATGGCTCACCGCCTTGGGATGTTTCGGCACCCATGATCTGTTGCTCACGGCGAAGTTGCTCGACCTTCTCGGAAAGGGAGATGTTGGTTGATGCTGTCGAAAGCGGTGGCCTAGCCACGATAGGGGACGTCGGCTCGGCATTGCTAGCAGTTGCTGACGTCTCCCCAACCGGGTTGATGGGGGCCAAGGGAAAGAGCCCCTTGGCTTTCGGCGAATTCGGAGTGGTGGCCAAGTCTAGGGATTCCACTCTGTGCAGCGCAGTGTCGTTCGGTGTGTCACTTTTGCTAGCTTCCGAAGACAATTCAGGAACCTCCCTGCCAGCGGTGTCCTCCTTTGTTTCGACTTGCTCAGCTTCCTTTTCAGGCTCTGACGACAGACAGGCTTCTTTTTCTTCCAGACCCTCCTGCCCGGGCTCTACCTGTTTCCCATGCTCTTCCTCGGCTGGCCCTGTAGCCCCTTCTTGGTTCGGCTCTGTTGGATCCGTGGGTTGGGTTGAAACTTTCTCGTCTGCGTCAGAGAATGTCTGAGAGGGGGGCTCCCCGGAATCAACAGTTGAGTTGCCATCTATTGAGGGAAGAGACTCCCTCGACTCATTGTCGGTAAAGATTTTCTTAAGTTGAATCATCGTCAACTGCCGCAAGTCCTTGTCGGGCAGGAAATCAGTCTCGAACTTTGTGAACGAGGCGTCCCAGTCACCAGCCTTCTCCAGCATCTCCCTCACAATGGCATTGAACGGGATGACCTCGTAGTACTTGGAATTGACGTATGTCTCCTGAAGTTTGCGTATCAAGGCGACTTGATCGTCATGTGCCTTTTTGGCGAGTCTGTCGACCTCGGCTTTACACGCATCCGCCTTCTCGGGCAAGACGCTGTCAATGCGTATGCTCTTGAGTCTAAGTTTGACGGAATTAATGAAACGAGCCCAACGCTCCTCAATCTTGTTGAAAATCTCGTTTTTGAGCTTGAGATCGTTCTCAACCTTCCAGGTGATACGAGCTCTTGGGACGATGATTTCGAGGAGATCGATAGGGTCGTAGTGGATCCGGACCCAAGTGTCGCGGAAGTGAAAGTATCGAATGTGGTCGCGATGATGATCATGAGGGCAGCCAGTGATCTCATGGAGCCGCAGGCCCCTGCTCCAAAAGAGGAGCTCGAGGTATTTGCCAAAAGAGTACTTCCACGTGCTGTCAGACATGCCCATCTCAGGAGAGTCCTTTTTACACGTTTTGCAGTAGCTCCACATTGTGATGCCGTCCAAGTTGCGCCTTTTGGCTGCTGGCTCAACGAATATAGTGACTCGCGACTCATCGTGCACATAAGTACGATGATGCCCTGTCATCTTTCGGTCGCACCCGTTGGAGGTACAGATCGAGTCCTTGCTAATGCACAAGTCTTCGATATATTGGCCGAGAGTGCAGTCCGGATCCATGCTGCCGCTTTCGTCAACGTGCTCATCGTAAAATGCGATTGCAATTAGCCCTGGTTCGGAGCAGGGGATCTTTGTCTCTGAGCAGATGACCGAATACAGCACGACGATATTCTGGTGGGAATAGGGATCGAACAGATCAAGGTTGCCCTGAATGTAGTTCTCCCACTGCCTTGTTTGGGTCTGGTAATTGTACAGAGCCTTGTCGTATTCGGCATCGTGGACGGCATGTAAGATCTCCATGACCTGCCGTGGCGCCTTCTGACCAATGGCGTGGACCATTTCAGGTTTGATGAGCTGGAACTTCTGCGACTTGGACTTTTCAGCGTCGATCTGCTCTTCTACTACGTCCTGGTCCCGCAAACGCTTCAGGTAAACGAGCCTCCGCTCCTGCTCTCTTGCCTTCATGAGCAAGTAAGGCTGAGCGAACTTGACGAACGGGGACGCCGACAAAATCTTTGTCTCGTATCTCGCCACCATATCGCTATAGTATGTCGGCATCGGCACGTCTTCTGGCACTTGAGACTCGGGAGACGTGGGCGGAACATGAGACGCGTGAAGAGATAAAAGAGTGGGCCGTTCCTCCGTCGCTGGCTCCTCGGTTTGATCGGACGACACGGTCCCTTCAGCAGTGACCAAAGATGTGCCGTCACTCGTTTGAGACGGGAGCTCAGAGTCGGTGGGTGATGTTTTGGTGATCTGCGGACCATTCTTTCCAATCTCCGTTGACGCGCTAAGAGAGCGAGGGGCATCTTCTGGGTGCTGGCGAAGGGATGATGCCAGTGATGGCGACTCTTCTGGTTCAGCGGGTAGTTGGATATACTCATCTCTCATCAGGCATGTCTCCAACTTCAAGTTGTAGACGACATAGACCATGAACTCGGTGATCTTTTTCATCTTCGAAAGAACCTCCGTCGAGTCTCCGCGGAGAGCGATGGTGCACCCCAATTTCTCAGAACATCCGGATAGAAAGATGTACGTCTTTTTCTTCCCGGGGTAGTTCTTGTTAACATAGGTCTTGACTTCGAAACCACCAGACCGACCGACTTGAACCTGTAGAGCCAGCATGTCGAGAGAGGAGATGATGTCAGTCTCTGCACAGCGTGATACTGCTTCGATGACTGAAGGCTTGACGTTGTAGGCAACAGCAATGTTAGCCTCTGACAGATACTGCAACGCAACACCCGAAACGGACTTTTCGCAAAGAAGTAGTTGGGGACGAAGGTTGATGATGCGGTTGACGACAATCCGCAAAAACTCTTTCTCCTGTTCGATGACTGGCTGTAGGCTCATGAAGTGTTGCTGGTGCCGCTGATATTCGATCGGGAAGGAAACGATGACTATGCGGGGATTGAGAATGCGCCGGGGCATGCTCTTGAGGGCGAGGTTTTTTGTGAAAATGACACCCGAAACGTAGCTTGTATCGCCTGGTTTACCTCCCGGGATTTTCTTAAGCTTGACGTAGTGCCGTATGTCCATGTCGTCTCCCACCCTGATGTCAGGGGTCACATCGTCAGTGCACTGGAGCAGGATGGGAACCAAAGCCCTTTCCCATGCAGGCACGTTCGGTATGCCCGAGTCCTCGAGTAGCTGATGCAACAACCTCTTCACATGCAGCATGCTAGATGGGTTGAGCTCCACCTGCGGCTGTTTGTCTGCTTGCATCGATTCGCTTCTCGTCAGCTTCGTAGCCTCAATCGCTGGGTTTTCGATTGCAAACATGTTCTCGTTTGATACCGAAGGGCCCTTGTTGAAGATGCCGGACTTGGGGCGCGGGGAACGCATCTGGTGGCTCACGTTGCTCAGGTTGCGTCTCCTCCCTGGGCGGTTGTGACCAATGATGCTTCCGGAACCAGCGTTGTCATCCATCCCACGGCTTGTGAAGCTCAACCCACTGACACTCTTTTCACCGCGGCCAAGGCGGTGCCTTCGCCCTGTGCTGAGAAACGGTCCAAAACTCGATTTTTCATGGTCGTAGCTAGACGGCTGTAAGTCGGCGTTTGACATGGTGGCAAATATGCTCATCTGTTCATCACCGCTGGACTCGTCTGACATATAGGCAGCCAACTCAGGGTCGATGATGTTGTCGTCGTGGAAGGCAGGATACTTTGGTTTTTTGGCCATCTCCTCCGTAATCCCTTTGCGGAACGGTGCCCTGTCGTCCGGCATTGGCTTGAACCTCGCCATGAAATTATTGTGATGCTTTGAGTGATGCCGCCTATGTCCTGATGACTGGGGCCGATTCGCCGACGTTAGTGATCTCAAAGACCGAGAGGAGCTGGGACGGCTGAGTTGTGGAGCGTCAATCTCCAGAATTGCCGAGTTTCGATTGGAATCGTTGATTCTCCTGGTCGCAGGGATTGCCATCATGGGTGTTTGGACAGATCTGGAGTCGCCCAAATCTTCCATTCGGTCAGCAAAGCTGGGCTCTTCGGGCTCGGCCTCCGCCTGCGTGACCTTTGGGGTTGCCTTGGTTTGGCGAAAGAATGCTGGTAGGAACGAGTCGTCTCCAGAGTCGTCAGAGCCGCTTCCTTCATAAAGTCGCTGGTTGATGACCTTCAAGCAAGTTTTGCACACTCTCAGCGTCCCAGTCATTCCAAATTTTGAAGCTGGAATGATCGATGTGCATTTGGAATCGAAGATGCAGCCGCAGGTCCGGCAGTGATGCTTTCTTCTAAAGGCCGAGAATGGCTGGCCGCATATGAAACATTCTTTGCACGTTTCATCAGCCATCCAGAACTCTTTGCTCAACACCTGCCTCCGCATCCTATCAAGCCTGGCGTTCACCTGATCAGGCGCGCCCTCATTAGTCGTCGTGCCCGGAATACGCAGGGCACCGGTTCTTCCATGCTTGGGCTGGGAGTCGTGGGCGAAGGAGTCGTGATAAACAGAGTCGTGAGCAGTCGTACTGATCGGACTAGGCTCGGCGGTGACATGCTCCATTGACGACGACCTTGACGGCGCGTAGCCCGGCGACCTGGAGCGACTAATGCGGTCAATGACAGCCGGCCTCTTGGGCGCAAGCATCATAGACGCAGTGGAGGACACGGGAGAACGCGGGTCTGTCGTTTGCAACTTGGGCAACTGGGGTGCATTGGTCTTGATCGGACTCAAGGCCTTGTCCGCAGGGCCATCCACAGCGACGTCTTCGCGTCTCGGCCGGCCGCTCGTATAGCTTCGATCGGTGCCTCCACCGTGTTTGGGCTCCAGAACGTCGAACTTGTGCAAGCTCTCGGCACCGATGACGAGCGGCCGGGGATCAGGCTGTTTACTGATACTTCGTCTTCCGGATGACCGGCCTGGCCCATCATCCATTCGCGCCACGCTTCTCGGTGCTGTAGCCGGGGCAACCTCGGGATTGATGGCAGTGACGGCGGAGGCCTTTGCTACACTAGGTATGGTCTGTCGGCTAGAAGCACTCGACTTGGAGGCTGTCATGGCGGAAATGGAGGTGGCCTTGGACGACTGTGGTGGGTGTGGCTGACTATCAGACATGGCAGTGTTGATTCCCGACGACGTGGCGGTCATGGGGCTGTCGTGGGTCGTTCCCGAGTTGAACGACGAGCCCGTAGCAGCGGTTTCGGCTCGAGCGAGCGAGGCGATCGGTATCTTCGGGGTGGTGGCCGAGGTGCTGGTGCTGCGTTTTGAAGCAGCGTCGAAGCTATCACCATCGTCCGCGTCTTGCTGTCTGGCACCGACGGCACCAACGGCCTCCTTCAGGCGGCTGTAGAGCCCGCTGAGCCCATTCTGGACCAATTCTCCCGCCAGGACCTTTGTTTCTGCCGCCGGAAGAGACACGGGCGGAGGAGCGAAGTCGTTGAACGTTGTCAAGGAGTCGGACTGGCTTGCTGACGTATGGATCCTGTTGAGAGTATGTGCCAGCTGATCTTTGTCGGCCTGCGAAGCCGTAGATATTGAATTGATGGAATCATGGCGACTCCTGAAGCTCGGGGGCGTCGAAAGAACGGCGGGAGAATTTGGTTTGGGGATGTTGTTGCTCGCCATCTTGTGTGAGCACGGATGCGACGACTGGGCCATAGAGGGGCTCTTGGAGTTCCTATATCGTGTACAGCGCTGGCATCTTGCAGTGTCAAGATGCCATAGCGAGTGCGGATGGCAGAATTATTCGTGAGACGCCTCCTAGTCTAGCAGCCCCTTCTCTTCGTCGATAAGTCCTGGCCAGCAGTAGGACCCAGTCTATGTTGTGTAATCGCGATTCGTTGCAGCGAGCGGTATGGAATCTTCGAGAGGGGGTCCTTCGTCGGCAGCGATTTGAGAGGTTCCTCGGGCGTCGTAGTGTAGAAATCGGTGGGGGTTTCGACCGGGCCGTAGGCAAGCTCAAGGGTCCAAGAGGGGCGCGGGTGACGAAGAGGAGAAACGACGTGGCAAAGGTCAGGCAGGCTATGGGTGCGTGTGTGTGAGAGAGGTGTTTGGGCGAAGGAGAGAAAAGGTGTGGTAAGTCGTCTTGGTTCCCCACGCGTCTTCTGCGACGGTGCAGGGCGGGCTGATGTCTTCAAGACTGTGCCGGATGCTTTTTCAGAGGCGGACTATCCGCAGACTACTGGAAGCCTGGCAGCGCTATCCCTCAAAGGTGTAGGCGCGTGAGGTTCGGATATCTGCAGGTTGATACAATCACCAAACAGGTGAGATGACGCAGCATCAGCAGCGACGTTCAGTTGCGCTGACAGTTGGCAAGCGCTGGCAGCCTTCCTCCTAAGTCTCCGACACTTTCCAGAAGGTGGCGTTAGTGCGCCTATGAGTCTTGGAATGGTTGGTTCTGGCAGCTTGGGTGCAGTCCAAAAAGCCGTTGCAGCGGCCTGGGCAAAGCAAGGTAGGTAGGTACCTTGGCTCTCTCGCTCTTTCATACCTGGTTGCAGCTGTTACAGCGCATGTGGATGGACTTTACCCGGTATCCGTTGCCGTCCCCCGGCGCCAGGCGGAACACCAGTCACAGTCGGGCTGTAACCGGCTGACCCACATCCAAGACTTGATGCAAAGATACCTAGGTACCTTGGCATATGTACCTGTAAGCGGTATGGATGGATATCTTGCTACTCAGGTATGTGCATATTCAAAAGCTCGGGCCACAACGACAGACCCTCCGCCCCAGTCAAGGTCAAGCCAGCATTTCTCCACTCTCCGAACCCATCTTGGAGACCAACCAGAAAAGAACCCCGCAACTGCTTCCACTTTGTCTGTGTTCAGGCGGGTGGGACAGCCTTCATCCCCTGCAACACCAAAAAACGCGTCAGAGCGACCTTGGTTTCTACTCAGGCGCGTCGCTATGATTAACCTTTCAACATTCACAATTCACAGAAATCTCTACAGCCCCAACACAGCTGCAATATCTAACCAAAGGACTTGGCCTGTGTGCCTGTTCCTTTCGGCATCGCCCTTTGGTTTTGTGAGCTACTGAACATCAAGCCTATCAACTTCAACTCCACTTTCCTGCGATTCCAGTTACACCAGCAACCAGCCAGCCTTGAATGCAGGAATTTACAGAGCTCGCTCACAGCTGCGGCCCTTGTTGTTGCCATCATGGCTAGTTCAACAAGCAGCCCAGGCTCGTCTAACCCATCAGCCCCTTTTGGTCTTGCCAACGGAACCCCTATACCTGAGAAATTCACAAGAATACCAAAGGACCAGCAAACACTCCTAGATCGTGAGGATTCATGGATCTCGGTTATGAAACGTCATCCTCGCCAGGGAACTGTCAACTTGCCACCGAAAGCCCTCGAGAACGTCACATATCTACACACCTCCCGCACACTACCGCCTGCTGCCCAGAAGCCGAACACACTTGGCTCCAATGGACTAGCTGAGGCAGAACATGCAGCTCTGACAGCACCAAGTCATGAACAAGAGAATGGAAATCACTCAAGCTCTAACCCTGAAACGCCCATTAGCTCCTGGTCAGAGTCTCCTCAGAGGTCTCCTTGTACTCCAAGACGACAGCATGTTACACCATCACCAGCACCGTCTATCAGGTCACAGGTTGCAACTGAACGCCCGTCTGGAGCATCCAAATTTCCTTCCCGGTCTCCTCCGCCAGACCGCCCGAGCAGCCCTCAGATAGCGTCTTCGCCGCCCATACAGTCAGCCCCTAAACGGCACATTCCGCCTGTTGTTGGGTCCAAGCGTCGCCCGATCGAGGCTTTTCCTTCAAGCAGCGCCGGTGTGGAAGAGGAGCTGGAAACAGCTATTCCTGATGCTCTCCTCGAGGCCACGCCGCCTGTCAACCGTATGGCTGCACGCTTGGCTACGACATCACAAGCTGTCACAAGCCCACCCTGTGGTCAGGGAAGCATGGTTCCATCCACTTATAAGGACGCTAAGAGCCCCGAAGTTAAGGCGGAAGGTCCCAATAAGAAGCGGCGCATGAAATCGATCAAGTTTGATTCAAGTCCGCAGGATCGACCGGCGGAGAGTGGTTTTCCCGTCAAGACTTCTACTCGACCGACGGTGCTACTTTCGGCTTCCCAAGAAGAGTCATTGCCGACATCTTCGGCCTCACTAATCGCTTCCACGCTTCCTATCACTGATGCTCGGCCGTCTCTGGTAACCCACCGGGTTGCGAGAGATATCTCAGGCCTTGGCCGAGCCGCTGCCAACGACCAACAAGCCGGTACCACTTCGCGTCCTAGCCTATCAACCCCAAAACCGGCTCACGTCTCTGAAGACGAGGTAATGACAGGAGCCAGAATTTTGTCAGGGACGCGCCAGGCTGGGGCAGACGACGGTAGCTTCAACCAATCGACACGGAATGCACGTTGCCAGCAGATACTCACATATCTAGACAGCGAGTGGAACAGAGAGGGTCTCGACTGGCTTCCGCCAACGCTGAACCATTTCCGGTCGACTCTGACATATCGCAGCCTCGAGACCTTGCAGAAAATCACCAGCATGGCCATCAAAAATGGCACCAGGCTTTCACGACTGTGGTCTGAACCTGATGGTCTTCTCCATCGCGCAACCCTACACCAAACGAACGGCAAACTCGTATTTCCCGAGGAACTCATCCACATGACATTTGATCTCTACGGGACGGAGATTGCAGGAACAACGAGCCATCGGGCAAGAACGACAGAGGAAGTCTCCAGGGGATCATCTCGGCCAGCGAGTCGGCGTGAAAGCCTGACCCAGGCGAGAGTTCCGAATCCCTCGCCACCCGAGTCACCGGCTGCAGTTCAAGCCGCACAAGAGGCACTCGTCAGTCAGGTCGTTCGCACCCACCAAAGACGTGTCGAGAGGATTCCTCAACCGCCACTGGAGGTGACGGGCAAGACCTTTGCGCAGGCTCCTTTGGAGGCTTTCCGTAGCGCATACCCTTCCTATTCTGGGAGCATTGACGACTTCGTAAAAGCTTGTCTGACCATCAAAGACCTACGCCGAAAACTTCTGCTTCCCAAGTGGCTCTACGATGATTTTATTCGAGCTTTTGTGGATGGCTTCGTCCCTTACATCGAAACTCTGGACGACGACGAACCCCCACTTTCGGCCTATCAGTGGTACGTTGAGCATGTCGACCGGCCGACATTTGAAGGCGGCATTGTGACGCGGGAGAACCTCCACCAAGTCTTCAAGGTGTACCACAGCGAATTCAAATCCGCAAAAGAGTCTGTTTTAGTAAAGACATCTCCGAATCTGGGAGCCGGACAGATGCCTTCCTTCGACAAGGCCGAGCTGCAACTTGAGAAGGGTCCTCAAGCGACAGTTGCCCAGACATTTGAGCCCACAGAGGCTCGACCAGAAAATCATGAGGCGAGAAGAACATCCGCCGCTCTCTCCCTTTTGCCAAATCAGCCTTCGTCTGTCACTGCTCAAGAGGCAAACAAGGGACCTGCAATTGGACCACATGCCAGCATCAAAGTCAAAGACCACGGCCTCATGTCTATGGCATCGCGTACTCCCCTCCCTGAAGGGGACAAGGGCAAACAAAGATTGCCAATCAAAGAGCATCCAATCTTGTGGGACGCTCCAGCATCAGCTCCGGCCATCCAGCGTCACAGGAACGCTCTCCCGAGGGACGGGGACATCACCTTCGTTTCCAGTACCCCGCGACCTCGGACGGCGAACTCAAACGACGCCAGTTCCTTCAACAACAACAACGACCGAACCCACGACGATCGCTTTCTCGTCACTATCCCGACCACGCAGACGACCGTTCGTAAACCAATGCTGTCGGAGTGGAAGGATGCCATTCCTGCGAGACTTGACAGGAACGACATCGTCGCAGAAACGCCTGCTCGGGGTTCGGCGGCTCCTGTCAAGACCCCGACTCAACACCCCGCGGTGCGCCGAAGCCTGCCCATCTCATTCACCCCCACCACGCCCTCGGCCTCCTTACCGAGCGTAGAATCGCTGCGGGGTGGCACGCCGAAAAGGACGCTTTCGGACAACCGTATCAAAAAGCCCAAGAACGAAACGGAGGAGGAGAGAAAGAAGCGGAAAATGAGGGCCAAGCTTGAGAAGATGGCCAAGGAGGGGCGCCTGGCGCCGCCGCCCAGTTCCATGGCTCCCAAGTCGTAGAGGCTTGATTGGGGAGACAACCATGCCACTTTCCCTCCGAGTGGCATAGTAGCAAGGTGCAGAGAGAGCATGGACGAGGCCGGTTATATTCGTTACGTTGCATCTGGGAAAGACTGCTGTGCCGTAGGCCGTGCAGAAAGTCGCCCGCGCTGGGCTGGTGGAGGATGCGTTTTGAAAACTTATGTATGATACCCCTATTTCCGTGCCAAGAACGGATCGATATTCAGTGCGTTACGCTGCAAGTGGGAATGCACTGTGTGACGCTGATGCCACGGTGAACTCGTGATACAAAAAGGCTGTGCCGAAATATATTGCACTGCCGCAGCCGAGGCTTACATCTCACAGCGGAAACTGAAAATGAGGAACGAAATTTCAAATTGCGCAAGCAATCGACTTGTATCTAGCAAGACTGGATCTATTTGTGCGTTTTTTTTCCATGGCCGGCTCTCTGGAGAGTCTTTGAAGGTATCTAATGTTGCCTAAGAAAACATGTTGCCATTTTTAATGACCTTACGTCGTATCCGAGTCGTCAATAAGATGTGAAGATAGATCCCAAGATGATAGGGTTTGGTTTTCCGTGTCGCAGCAGCAAAAGCATGGCCCGACTCCGTTACTATGACCTAAACACCCTTCCCCCCTCTCTCAAGTGATCCCGTAAGTTGCCCTGTTGGTTTCCTAGTGTTCCGTCATGTCTTTCTTTCCTGGTGGAAAAGGTCGTATCTCTCGTGTCGTAATGCCCTCCGGGAGGGTTATATTTCCTCTCGAGGGGGTTTGTTGGGTATATTGGTTGTGTGGTATTTTATTGGTAGGTTTCAAGCTGAGTCTTCGGAAGACTGGGCCTCGGCGGCCTTCTTGGCCTTTTGTCGCTCCTCCTCCTCGGGAGTAAGGGTCTTGAGCTGAAGGGCGTGGATGCCGCCCTCGCGGGCCATTTCCTCACGGAGGAGGGCGTAGACCATGCGGTGGCGGGCGGACTGCATCTTAGACTTGAAGGCCTCGGACGTGATAACGAGTCTGTAAAGCAATGGAGTTAGTGGACGGCTCCAATTTAACGAACATCGGACTTGGGGGTCGTACCTGAAATGGGTTTCCTTGGAGGTGCTGCCGGCCATGGCCTTGTGGTGGCTGTGGAGGTGGGAGTCGTTGTAGATTTCGAGGGTTGTGGGGGAGAAGGCGGCGGCCACCTAATGGTCGTCGTGTTAGCTGCGTGTGCTCGTGCTTGCGTCACCGTACATCTCAAAGAGCATCGCACCTTAGACCGGATGGCATCCTCGACGGGGGTGGCGGACGACATGGTTCCGAGGGGTCTGGCAGCGCCCGCTGAGAAGCCGAGGGCGTATCTTCGCAACATTGGTGTGTGTAGTTTGGTTATTCCTCCGGTCAAGCTACTCCCAATTCTGCCAGCGACGGGGCGGAATGTGTTCATGGGGGAGTAGGAAAGGGGAGGAAGGAGGAAAGAAGGTGAAGAGGGAAGGGGCACGTAGAAGTAGGTACGCGGCGGCGGCTTGCGGGCTGCAATGCGGTGCGGCGGTAAAGGAGTCTGGACGGAGGACGGTGTACGAAGCCGGACAGGGGAGAATAAGCAAAGCTGTCCTTGCTTCAGCTGCGTGGACCGTGGTTTGGTTGCGTGGTGCGGTATGGATGGGTAGCCCAACAACTTTTTTTGGTTTAGGTAGAGAGAGGAGAGTAGAATGACTGGAGCTGCGGCTGCATGCGCGCGAAAGGTACGGTGTGCAAAAGTGTGACCCTGGAACTTGGGACCTGGAGGCGAGCATGGATGATGTGGGAGGATGGAGAAACGAGCAGCAGATTTTCCCTCGCACACACAGGCCCGATACAATACAGAGAAGGTTCGGTGTGTCGGTGAGGGAAATGAAGAGCAGGCATGCGGGATGGGCTTGGCAGGCAACATGGCACATGCGACTACCCCTCGCGCGGCCAATCAGCGGGCGGGGGGGGACGTTACTTCTGTCCTTCCGGTTGGTAACCGGGGGCCCCACGGGCCACCAACGAGCAATTCCAGCGGTGCAGTCACTCAGTGGTGGCCACTGGCAGGTCTCACAGGAGGACCAGACCAGACCTCTTTTCTCGTCTCGTCTCGTTTGTTTCTGCTATTACGCCGTGGGTCGCAACCCTCTTGTCGTTCTTTTTGCGTTGTCACAAATCTATAAAAAAAATCAGATTGTCCTCTCCTTGCCAGGTCTGTTTTGGCATCCCCTCCCCTCCGCCCTCCGGGCTATCCCCCGGTCTTGCCCTCTCATGTATCGTGTGAGCAGGAGGTGCCGAGGTGGTGGTCGCTCGCTCGCTCGCTCACTGGCCGACTAAGCTAGCTTTGCTTTTGCAGTCCGAGAAGTCTGTTAAGCCCACCGCCCTTCTTTGCTTCTTCTTCGAAAAGCCCAAACCCGTGCATCCCCATGTCTTGACGCTAGCGCCTTATTGGACGTTGTGGACCAACTGGAACACATAGCAGAACAACTGGAGAACACACGCAGGCGGCAGCAACAGCAAGCACATGGACAACCCCGACACGCACCTCTCACTTTCTTCGATGACTCCTCCTCCACCCAGTCCCACATTACCAATTCTCCATTTCTGCTCACCGCGTCTTTCCCGAACGCTGGCTGGCCCCCAAACCCCCGTCACCGCGCATCACAAGAAAAGGTGTACACGAGAGAGAGGTTTTGCAGCACTGCAGAAGAGCTCCGCTTTGCCCTCTTCTCTAAACACCTTGAACTTCCCGCCCAAAGCACTACTTGGGCACCTGATCACCAAGATTCCCGGTTCCAGAATATCCAGCTGTTCATTCACAATGTCGCCAATGCATGCGGGCGGGGGAGCTTTCCCAATCACAGGCACCTTGCATGGATGATCAAATGGAGTGACGTGTGGTACGGTAACATCAACGTTCGGCAGCGGCAGAGGATGCAGCAGAAGCACCAGCGGCGGCGGCAGCACCAGCACCAGCACCAGCAGATGTAGCAAGACAGCTAAGATCCTTCCCTCCAACTATCCGTCCCTCCATTGCATAGCGCCTGGGTGGGACAGGGAGGAGGAGAAGGAGTTGGCGTTCAACCGGTCCCCGCCACTACCTAATGGTCGGGTGGTGTACGTACTTTAGGGCGTGTGGACCGTGGAGCGAGATGGGCTTTCAAACCCAAGACGCCGGATCCAAAACCGCAACTGGGCATCCATGATCTGAATTCCCACCCGCACTTCTGCTCGTTTCACTGTGTGTTGTGGTACTGGTACAGAGTCAGAGCTTCTTGCCAGTAGCTCCGTAGTGAAGCCTCAACTACCTCGATAGTGTAGCCCGGGCAAGCCACATACCCACAACTCAAGTTTTCCGTCCGGTCTTCGGCAGATCCTACCGGCGGCCCTGCAGGGAGAAGTCCGATCCGGGACCTGACAGTGACACCAACCAAAAAGAATTACCACCCGTACGCACTCCTACACACACGCGCGCCGCGCTCGCCCACCACCACCAACATCCGAGGGCAATCATCGAAGCCCAGGGTCCGTCCCCTCCCCCAATATCCACTCCGTCCAACAACTCCGTGGTCCGATCCGTTTCCATCATAACGCCATTGATAACGACGCATATCAACCCCCTTCCCCCCTCCCCCCCCTCTCCCCCACACTTCCATGTTGCCCTCCGGTTTACGGAATGTAGCTCGACGGCCCGGCTGCTGCTGCTGCTGCCGAATATCCCCTTTCTCAGCCGCCCCCGTCATCCTCGCCGCCGCCGTCGCCGCCGGTGCTACAGCTCCCGCAAGCAACTCCTTCCGACCGATATCCCGATTCTTCGCTGCCGCCTGCGCATCGCGATCCGCAAGAATGGCTTCTACGACCTCTCTCCCAAGACTTCCCCTCTTCGAGGCCATCTCCCAGCACGACCCCGAGTCCACCGCCGTCGTCCACTCGCTCTCTGGCCGCCGCTTCAAGTACGGGGAGCTGCTCGGCGACGTGCGCCGCGCCCGAGACAAGCTGCTGGACTCGGCCGGCAAGCCGGACCTTAGCGGCGAGCGCATCGCCTTCCTGGTAGAGAACAGCTACGACTATGTAGGTAAGCCAAGTCGCGTGCCCCCGATATGCCTTCCACAGCTTCCCCTTGCTGTGAGTCGAGTAGTGCGCTGCGGTCCTGACATGTGCTTGCTTGCCTCCTAGTGACTCTCCTCGCCGCATTTGCTGCGCGCTCCATCGCCGTGCCCCTCTCTCCAGCCTTCCCCGCGGCGGAGCTCCAATACATCCTGAACCAGAGCGAGGCGTCGCTGCTCGTATCCTCTGCCAAGTTTGCTGCCAAGGCGAGAGAGGTCCTCGCGACGGAACTCATCTCGAACCCTACACAGGTCGAGCTGCAGAAACACCTCGGCGGCGGTGCGCATGAGCGAGTCGAACTCGAAGCCGCCGACGTAGACAGCGCCGGCATGATGCTGTACACCTCGGGCACCACAAACAGGCCGGTCCGTACCCATTGAACCTCCCTCTGCCAACACCAGGCGATACTAACACCCTCCGAGAAAGGCGTGTTGCTCCCCCAGTCCGTCTTGACGGCACAGTCCCAGTCTCTGATTGAGGCATGGAACTACACACCTACGGACCACCTCCTCCACGTCCTCCCCCTCCACCACATTCACGGCACCGTCAACGCTGTCCTCACGCCCCTCCTCTCCGGCTCCACGATCGAGTTCATGTTCCCCTTCAACGCCGACGCCGTCTGGAGGCGTCTCGCCGCACCCTTCATCCAGAGCAACGGCGTCGCCAACGGTGTGACTAACGGCGCCAACGGCACCAATGGCGTCAACGGCACGCACGCCATCCCCCGGGAGAAGATCACGTTCTTCACCGTCGTCCCAACGGTCTACTCCCGCCTCCTCGCAGTCCACAAGAACCTGCCTCTCGACCCCGCTGAACCGACGCGCGAGGCCGTCTCCCCGCGGCACATGCGCCTCGCCATCTCCGGCTCCGCCGCCCTGCCGACACCCATCAAGGAATCGTGGAAGACCCTGTCCAAGGGCAACGTCCTCCTCGAGCGCTACGGCATGACAGAGGTGGGCATGGCCCTCTCCTGCGGCCTCGACTTCGCCGACCGCGTCGACGGCAGTGTCGGCTGGCCCCTCCCCGGCGTCGAGGCCCGCCTCGTCGACATGGATACCGGCCTCGTCATCCCCCCCGGCGAGGACGTCGACCCGGACACCGGCCGTGAGCGGTCCGGCGAGATCCAGCTCCGCGGCCCCACCGTCTTTAAGGAGTACTGGCGCAACCCTGAGGCCACGGCTAAGGAGTTCGTCCAAGGGGAGGACGGCAAGGGCAGGTGGTTCAAGACGGGCGACGTCGCCGTCCGCAGGCCCGTCCCCAACGCCGGCTCCAACCCGGCCCAGTCCTCCTGGGCCAGGGGCGACTTGTACTTCATCCAGGGCCGCAAGAGCGCCGACATCATCAAGACGGGTGGCGAAAAAGTCAGTGCCCTTGAGGTTGAGCGCGAGCTGCTCTCGCTGCCCGAAGTCGCCGAGGCGGCTGTCGTCGCCGTTCCTTCGGGCAAGTGGGGTTCCAAGGTCGGCGCCGTCGTCATCCTCAACAAGGACGTTGTCCCCCACTGGTCCCCGATGGCCATGCGGAGGGCTCTCCGCGACCGCCTTGTCAATTACAAGATCCCCCAGGTCCTCAAGGTTGTCGATCACATCCCTCGCAACGCCATGGGTAAAATCAACAAGAAACAGCTGGTCCAGGCCGTTTTCGAGGACCAGTTCAGTGGTGACGAAATGTAATGATAGTATTGTAGACAGGAGAAGAAAGTTTGTGTATAGCAAGCCGTGAATAATTGCGAGCACGTTTTTGAGTAGAAGAGAAATCTTGGATAGAGTCGAGGGTAGTAGAAGCCTGCACGAAATGGAAAAAAGTCACTTCCCTCACTTCGGCTGGTCGTGTGTGCACGCGCACCAAGGCGATTCGGCCTAAACCTAGGTATCTATTCCGGATATTTGTATCCGCCTATGTACTGTCGATCATGGCCGTCTAGAAGTTCCAAAAAAAAACCCATTGATCTCTTTTTTCTCTTCACAGCAACGCCTTCGTCAAGAGCTCCAAAGACTATCATGAGAGAACCCTTTCCGCCCCAGAGATGCGTGATCATCGATGCATTAGCATTGCCCCGTTATCATCCTCCACTGGCATAGGGTCAAAAAGATTGGGGACGGTGTCGGCTGAGAAATGCGACGGGGAGTGATATCATGCAGACGCGAGTTGACCTCCTCGACGGGATGAGGGGCCAACCAAGTCCGATAAAATGCAGTGGTGTGTCATGTATTGTGTTATTCCAGATGTTCGGGCGATTGTATTAGACGGTGTGCTTGGCCTTCGCACGGCTGCTTCCGCTATGCGCGCTGTCGGTGTGGCCCGAGAACTCGACGACCTCGGTGGGCGGGAGGTTCAAGATGTCCTTGAAGCGCTTGCCGATGCTCAAGAGGATATCACGGCCCTTATCCTGGGAACGGCCCTTGCCACCGGCCACATCGCCATCGCCACGGCCAGGAATGCTCTTTCCGATGGTACGAGTCCAGACACCAATACGGAAGAAAGCCTTGCGTACGTTGACAACAACGCCCATAACCTCTCCGTCGTCCTCACCCTCGAGGGTCTCGCCAATAGCGGCCAACATGACGTGGAGCCAGAGGTCATCAATGGGGATGCTGCGCTTCTCCTTGAACTGGTAGGACCACTTGCCACCATGCTTGTTCTGAGCATCCTCCCATTCGGGGCGGACACCGGCCTTGAAGAGGTGGTAGTCGGACTTGAGGGCCAGCTCGGAGACGGGAGCGATGTTGTTCTGAAGGCCAATTAGTAAGTGAATAGAGGGGTCGTGGGGAAGGAAGGTGCACATACATAGACACCCCAGAATTCCTCAACCGAGTTGAAGGTGATGACCTCCTTCAAAAGGTCGTTCCAGTTGTCACCCTGGGCCATATCAGTATGCGATTGTTTGCGAGTCTCCAACAAGGCGAACTGACCTTGCCACTGGGGGGCTTGGTGAACCACAGAGTCCACTTGTTCTGCAAAGGGTGCTTGACGTTGAAGTTCTCCTTGTCGTGGAAGACAGTGACGGGCTTCTCGGCATCGTTCTCCTTGGTCTCGCTCTTCTCAGCACCCTCGGGGGAGATGGGAATGGTGGAGAGGTCGACCTGCTGGTCGGGGTTCGTGGGTGTTTGCACAGTGGTCGCCATCGTGACGGGGTTGTTGTGGTATCGAAGGTGCAGTGTTGGTTCAAGATCGGACCGATGAGGGGTAGAAGTGATAGAGACGCTGGGGGAAGCAGACTCTATGGAGGGAAAGACGAGGAGATGTATCTCGACCGAATGCGGGCGGCCAAAATGAATAGGATGGTGGTCGCGAATGAAGTTGGAAGAGTTGGTAAGTGGGAGGGTTCCGCTCGAGAGTGGCTGGACAATATAGGTTGTGGTGGTGGTGACGACGGTTACTCGCTTCACTGTTGAAAAGGCACTGGGGGGCGGCGATTGCTTCCTTCCAGAGACTTGAATGTGGCGGAGGTTCCGACGTTGCGCCAGGCAAAGTCAGTGAGATTTCGGAGAAGGCGGGTTAGAGGAAGGCAAGAACGGGCGACGACGTTCTTCTTCGTAGAGTTGACGATGAGGTCCGGATAGGAAATTGCGATGGGTTTGCACTTTGGCAAAGGATTGCGCTCGGCAGCACAGCAGAGTAGAGAGAGAGCGTGCACCAAGAGGGCCTTGCCGGTCGCAAAAAAATGCCCAAGCGGGAGACCCTTGATCCGCCAACCGGAGGGCAAGAAGACATCGAAAAAGTGGGTTCCATTTTGGACCTCAGTGAAAGGTGAAGCCCTTTTTTTGCGCAATTACGACCTTAGCTCAGCACGTAAGGCAGGTACCGCCCGCCGTCCACCCACCGAGTTGGTCCCAGGGTGTGGTTAGGGCGAAGGAAAGCCCCGATGACAGCGAGCCCCAGGTGAAAGGTGAGAGGTGAGAGGTGAGAGCGGAGGTGAGTCCAGCCTGACGGCACTAATGCCGATGTGGTCACCTCGAGAGAGACTAGGTTTGCGGAAGTTTAAGCAGTCCCGGTGGAGGTTTGTTGTCAACGTGCTCCAATGGCTGCACGTACCGGCTGGCAAACCTTGCAGACTGGCCTATCGTTTGTTGTTTGCCAGGAGGTATTCCATACCTCCCTCATTGTCTACAGTACGATGTAGGTACCTGGGTAGTATCATGACTCCATCAGCTAATCCGCTTTGCTGCTTTGTCAACTGGCGGTCTAGTCACTCTGTACCCTGTTGTACTTGGGAAAGTCACTTAGTCGAAGCTCCATGCCCTTCCGAATTAGATACATCCAAGGAAGCTAAACTCACGTATCTCTCGTGTCTCAAGGGGTCTGCATGTCAGTGCCATCCATTTATCAGACAATGCTCCTGTCATCGGTGTCGTTGTTCGCGTGTGCTTCCCTCGATCTTTAGCTCCCTCTCTCTCTGCCTCTTTCTGGTCGTTCAGAAAATTATCGGCCTGGCCCGAGGGTCCTCTCCTGACCCCGTCTACTGCCCCTTCCTACGCCAAAGGCCACATCCTTGTTTCGAGATCACACCCTTTTCCCACCCCCGAGGTACAAAGTTCGTATGTTTTCGGTTCAGTCCTTGAAGTTTTTATTTTATTTTATCCGGTCTGTTCAAATGACCTCTATCTTACGCCGCTCCCCGTCTCCGTCCCCCATTCCTTACAGTGTCCCTTTGTCCGACCATGTCCCATTGGTCCCGAGTCAAACACTTCAGCGTCACCCAGCACCCTCTTCTTATGCATTCTAAAAGTCAACTATGGTGTGACTCGAGGTCAGCCTCGAGTGAAATGGCTTTGGGGACTTGTTTGAACCAGGTTACCCTACTTGTTCTAGCCTGTGGACCCTCGGCATGCCTCGATTATCGCCCGGAACTCTGTCGACCAGCCTACGATGTACTATGCCTTTGTATCAAGGTCATCATTTCTCTTTTCGATTTGTACAACATTTCAAACAGAAATAGCATCGTCCCTTCCAAGTCTCCCTGCTTCACTAATGAAAGCAGATCGGAACCGCAGGGGGAAGGACCAAGCGGTCTTTGATTGTATGTTCTACTGCCCAGTGGTTGAATCTCTGTGCGCTCGTCGAGTCCATTATCTGCCCTGCGTGACACCGCAAGCAACGTACATCAATTGATGCTCGATAGGAATTCATGGAACATCTTTCTTTTCTTTATGCCTCAGTTCATGGTACCGAGGTCCGTGTCGTCTTCGGGCGATTGGCTCGTGAGAAGACGGCGACAAAACCTGCGTACCAGCGAAGAACTCATCGAGCCTCTTATACTGTGTGCCTTTCCAGGCGTTACACTTTGCCCTTACTAAAAAGGACAAGGAGCGTACTGTGTCTAAAAGAACTCATTGTCGGGACCACCAGCGTATCCCACTTTGACAGGCGTTGCCCAACCGAGACAACATATATAAGTTCCAGCAAGCGCCATGGACGTCGACAATGATATGTCAATATTGCCATTCCGGAGCACAAAGGCCACATTTGAGTAAGGAAACGCCCATCGCTGGACTTGCCATCTCTTGGAGGCAAACGTGATTCATCTCATCTTCTTTTCTTTCCCCCCTCGTTTGCACTTCAGAGAGCACCACGATATTCGAGATGTCGCCCTCCAAACATGGTCAAGGCAGTCAGGCGACCAGACAACGTAGGCAAGGCGCAGCCAACATCAGTCAGCGATCGATACCCTCGGCAACCAAGCCATCGACGGCCAAAACAATCATGGCCGAAGACATGAAGGAACTGGAAGGCTTCCTCCCCAATCGTCTTCCTCTTCAATGGAGCCTCCCCGAAAGCCAGCTCACAGACGACTTCTTTGCAAAGCATTATACCGCCATTGTGTCCAATGTAATGCTCCACGTTGGTGATATGTTTAGAGTTGGCGACATCCCGCCACAAGGTTCCATCTGGACCATTGATGCTGGACGCAAAGACGGTGACTTGGAGTCTATTGTACGACCAATCGCACGGCCGAGCCCTTCGGACCCAAACCCATGGGATGATTTGATGGCATGCAGCACGAAGCGCCCAGCTGTGATGCTGGCGGTCTTCATGGAGATATACTCGAGACAGTTGTTCTCCGTACAGCTTTTCGGGGCAGACGATAAGCAAAGGCAGACACTTATGCGTCAGGATGAACAGTTTATCGGGCACGAAGGTGAGTGACCCCCTTGGCTTGAGTGATGCGTCCAAGACCCTGTAACTCACTTCATCCAGGTTTCCGTCGTTCAAAACTGAGAGCGACGACAGTGAGAATGTTTCTTGCCGAGACACAGGGTCTTCCGCCACACTTCTGGGCACACGTGGACCAATTTGCCTCAAGAGTGTTTAAGCTCCTTCATCCCGCCCTGACATGGGTTCGGATGACATGGCCTAAGAACGGCAACAACCCCTCGATCCGATCTGTCTTCCAGAGAATACACCAAGACACTGCATATGCGGCATGGTTCGCCGTCAACGTCCGAATGTCGCCCGCTGTCCTCGAGTTCGACTGGCGGCTTCCGGGCGAACGCTACCTCCCGGACCAAGCCGAGCTCTATCCGGAGGTGTACAGGAAGCATCAACGCGAGGTAATGGAGCGAGAGCGCAACAAAACGCTTACTGGTGGGGTATCTCGTCGAGGGCGTGATGACCGCAAGCCTCCAAAAAGGACTGCCAGGGTTATGATTTCGGTGGTGCCTCGTGTCCAACGGCTCACGCTCATCGCCGGCGCCGAGGGCGAGAAACCCCTTGGCTTTCACAAGACGACTTTGTTACCCCCGCAAGTTGTCTACTATCAGGGGCTCGACAATGACCAAGATGACGCGGCCCAGTTTAGACAAGGGCCTCCCAAACACTTGTCAAGGAGGAACTTGTTGATGCGGGCACTGTACATCCTCTCAATCATCTGTTTCGTAATATCGATTGTACTCCTTGCGGGCCGGTTGCCCTGGTTTCGAATTTTCAGATATGGTGTAGCAGTTTGTCAAGCCGCTCTGGGTGGGAGTCAGCTTCCGCCGAGCCGGACGTCTGTTTAGCTTGCTCCGTGGTACATTGTCATACACTATGTAGCGAAAGGCCATTCGGCATCTAACAGTTCTGAGGCTTCTGCAGCTTGTTGGCGTTGGGTGAATGGAATTCATCTTGTAGAGTGGGGGGACAAGTACAATTAGATACACGATGTTATAACAGCCGATTGCTCCTTCATGACTTTGTGTGAAAGGGAGCATTAAAAAAGGACACCAAAAAGTTTCGATGCGCCGAGGGGGAATCGAACCCCCGGCTCCCCGACGCTGCTGAATGGCAACGGAGAATTTTACCACTAAACCATCGGCGCAGGGTGATGATATGACGGTCACTGACCGACAAATAGAATTGAGGAACTCCGAAGGTTGAGATAGATATATTGGCAATCAGTGTGGTTGTGTGCATGAAGGCGGGGGATGAGGGCTGCAAGTCTTGTTCCCAGGACAAATTTACTAGCGTATCTAGGTACCAGTCGCCAGTGGTGCACCCCCACCCGTCCCGTGGCAAGCTCAGACTGCTCAGTCAATTTGAGATTGCCGTAGTCATCAAGCCCGCGGTTATAGGACATGCCTCTGAAAGTCCACTCTCAGTTTGCGATGTTGGGGTGTGTTTCTGAGAGACGTTGCCGGTTCATCTGAAGAGGGACGGCGTGACAACCTAGCCAATTGTTAAGCAGGCATTGACAGGTTAGGAAGGACCCCTTGAACGGTCAAGACTGCTGGAGAGGGGACAGGTGACATATGTGCATGAGAATCTCAGAGAGCAGGAAATGGTCAAATTTTGAAAGGGATCCTGGGTCCTTTGGCAAGGCAACCGACTTCGGGGAGCCCGATATATCTGCATAAAGGCCTTGGGCTGAACAGCCCAGGCCAACATCAGTTGAGACCGGTTTGCCGCTGGAAGGAAGGGTCTCCCGTGGTTTTGCCACAAAAGGTTGGGAACCCACTGCCAGGCATCTAGGTTGCTTTTCCAGGTCGAGTCAGGCGGTGAGAGAAGCAATGTCAAGCAAGGTCGGGAGGGCTGAGCAGTGAGTAACCTGCAATGGTGTTAAGCGCCGGCAGCGAGGAGTATCGGAACGTTGGCCTGTACAGAGTACGGATACAGATAGACGACAGTGAAATCCGGTTACAATATTAGGAGGCGAAGCGAAAAAGTAGCGAGCCGGGGTCCGATAAGATAAAATGGAATCCCACCAGCAAGGCAAGCAAGGGGCTCCAAGGCGGGGGCCACAGCGGGAAAAGGGCAAAAAAATTCCTTTCGCCGCTTTCGAATCTCGAGATTTGTGGCATGGTGGTATGGCGCTAACCCGGTCTGAGCGCTGAGGGGGATTGTGTGGGGCTAGGGGAGGGACCCAGAAAAAAAGTCGAAATTGATTTTTTTTTTCGGCCTTCACAAAAAAATCCTGTGTTGAGTGAGAGACCTGGAGCGAGAGAAATTCTTCTTGAAAGGACCCCACGTCGCCCGCTCGCCCTCCTCATTCACATATCTTTCCCCTCCGCGCAAACCTCCCAATCTTCAATCCTCCCCTCCCCCATTCACACAGGTCGTTTTTTTGTCTTGTGCAATCCAAATCTTTCAAAATGGCGGACGAGGTTTACGATGGTGCCATTGGCATCGACTTGGGTATGTTTGATTTCCCCTCCCATCGATGGTCGATGGTTTGAACGGTGTCGGGTTCGGTCGTGGTCGTCGATGTCTCCCCTCTCCGGGATGGCTCTCGCAACACCATGGGCTGCTACCTTGGCCCGACTCACCATCATCAACCATCAATTGTCGACAAGACATTGTCGAAGAAGCTCATAGCTCTCTTCGCAAATAAAAGAATCGAGCTAACGGTGCCTCTCCTTTGCAGGAACTACCTACTCTTGCGTTGCGACGTACGAGGGCACCAATGTCGAGATCATTGCCAACGAGCAGGGTTCTTTCACCACCCCTTCTTTCGTTTCCTTCACCGACAAGGAGCGTCTGATTGGTGAGGCCGCCAAGAACCAGGCTGCTATGAACCCCATCAACACCGTCTTCGATGTCAAGTGAGTGACCTTGCCTCTATCGTCGCCGCTCCGCGATCTTTGCCTTCCCCTCCCGGACTGAGTGAGAATTTTCCCCGCCCTGGGAGGGGTAACCTGGCACTATTTACTCCTACGATTGCGGAGAATTTTTATCTTCACTACAGTCGCTAATCATCATCCACTTGTACACAGGCGTCTCATCGGTCGCCGCTTCGATGACCCCACCGTCAAGAAGGACATCGAGTCCTGGCCCTTCAAGGTTGTCGACGAGGGTGGCAACCCCAAGGTCCAGGTCGAGTACCTCGGCGAGACCAAGACCTTCTCCCCCCAGGAGGTCTCCTCCATGGTCCTCCTCAAGGTGCGTCTGCTTCGGAAATGTCCACCGGAGATATACCGGCGGACAAAGGAAAATCTAGACCACACTGAAAAAATGCTGACCCCCACAACAGATGAAGGAGATTGCCGAGGTCAAGATCGGCAAGAAGGTTGAGAAGGCTGTCATCACCGTCCCCGCCTACTTCAACGACAACCAGCGTCAGGCCACCAAGGATGCCGGTGCCATCGCTGGCCTCAACGTCCTCCGTATCATCAACGAGCCCACCGCTGCCGCCATTGCCTACGGTCTTGGTGCTGGCAAGTCTGACAAGGAGCGCAACGTCCTTATCTACGACTTGGGTGGTGGTACTTTCGATGTTTCCCTCCTCAACATCCAGGGTGGTGTCTTCACCGTTAAGGCTACTGCCGGTGACACCCACTTGGGAGGTCAGGACTTCGACACCAACCTCTTGGACCACTGCAAGAAGGACTTCCAGCGCAAGACCAAGAAGGACCTCTCCGGCGACCCCCGTGCCCTCCGCCGTCTCCGCACTGCTTGCGAGCGTGCCAAGCGTACCCTCTCCAGCGGTGCCCAGACCACCATCGAGATCGACTCTCTCTTCGATGGCGAGGACTACACCACTCAGATCACCCGTGCCCGTTTCGAGGACCTGAACGCCAAGGCTTTCAACGGTACCCTGGACCCCGTTGCCCAGGTTCTCAAGGACGCCTCCATCGAGAAGTCTGGCGTTGACGAGATCGTCCTCGTTGGTGGTTCTACCCGTATCCCCCGTATCCAGAAGCTCCTGTCCGAGTTCTTCGACGGCAAGAAGCTCGAGAAGAGCATCAACCCCGACGAGGCCGTTGCCTACGGTGCTGCCGTTCAGGCCGGTATCCTCTCCGGCAAGGCCACCTCCGCCGAGACCGCCGACCTTCTCCTGCTCGACGTCGTTCCCCTCTCCCTTGGTGTCGCCATGGAGGGTAACATCTTCGCTCCTGTCGTCACTCGCGGGCAGTCAGTCCCAACTATTAAGGTCAGATTTTGGTCTTTTCCTTTGCCTCTAATTTTCCTCGATTTTTTTTTGGAGTTTTCCCTCCTGAAGCAATTTTTTTGCTAGGGTGTACATCACAACGTTGCCCGAAGTTGCTCCTTCCCTGTTCTGCCTAACTCCTTCCCCCTTCCCAAATCATTTCCTTCCCTGTTCCTTCCTTCCTACTTCCGTCTCAACTTTTACCGTCCCTAGTCTAACGTGAACACTAGAAACGCACCTTCACCACTGTTGCCGACAACCAGCAGACCGTTCAGTTCCCCGTCTTCCAGGGTGAGCGTGTCAACTGCGAGGACAACACCTCCCTGGGTGAATTCACCCTTGCTCCTATTCCTCCCATGAGGGCTGGTGAGGCCGTCCTCGAGGTCGTCTTCGAGGTCGACGTCAACGGTATCCTTAAGGTCACCGCCACCGAGAAGACCTCTGGTCGCTCCGCCAACATCACCATTTCCAACTCTGTTGGCAAGCTCTCTTCCCACGAGATCGAGAACATGATCTCCGGTACGTGCAGTTCGATAGTCCACACATGATGGCCTTGGACACTAACTCTTTAACAGACGCCGAGAAGTTCAAGACCAACGACGAGGCTTTCTCCAAGCGCTTCGAGGCCAAGCAGCAGCTCGAGTCCTACATCAGCCGTGTTGAGGAGATCATCTCCGACCCGACTCTGTCCCTCAAGCTCAAGCGTGGCCACAAGGACAAGATCGAGCAGCAGGTCTCCGAGGCCATGGCTTCTCTCGAGATCACTGACGCTGGTGCCGATGACCTCAAGAAGCAGGAGCTTGCTCTCAAGCGCCTCGTGACCAAGGCCATGTCCTCCCGCTAAGTGTTGAAACAAACAAGAAGACATCTTGTGTTTTGACGCGCGGAGAATATTCACGGCTCTGACAAGGCCGCTTTATTGCGGTGTATCTGGTTCAACTTTCTTGCGTTTGGGTGGCCGAGCAGATTACGGCCAGGCAGGATGCGAATAATTTGGGTCAGGTGATATCAAAAGGCACTTAAAAGTTCCTCCTTTCTTCCAGCCGCCTCCCCCTCACCATATACCTCCACAACCCCCCCCCACACACACACGACACGACTCTGGCATGACTCTCGGGCGAGTAGGAATGCCTTCCGGTGCCGTCTTCTACGGCTTTCATAGATACTGTAGAAAGGATCAGGGCGACATGAAATGAAATTACGTCTACTTCAATTTTGCCCCTTTACGCTCCATGTGATGGACTGTATGGCCCCTTCTAAAGAGTCTTCGTGTCTGGCAAATCGTGGGAAACAGTCAACCGTCAGCAATACAAATCTCAATGGCTTCGGCTAGCTGGGGTCGCTATGGTTGGTCTTGAGGAGAAATTGCGTCACCACGCTGGTCACCCACCATCTGCATAAAATAGAGCCAGATTTCAGTGGATAAGGTGATATAAGAACGCGGCAAGTTTTAAAAGTTGGCAATGTCGAGGATTTCTGGAGTGATGTGGTCACTCAGCAATAGACAGGCAAGTCAAAGAACGTGGATCGGCTGCGCAGTCATATTGATGAGCATTAGAGAAGCAGATGATGTGTGTTGTGTGTTTGTTTCTTGGGGGATGTTAGCGGTAAATGGAGGCTAATGAAGTCAGGACAACGCAATGCGGCGAGCGTCTCAGGGAAGGTCATGGGGAAGCAGACTGATGAAAACCCGAGAGACAACATGATTCACTCTAGACCGTGATTTTAAGCTTCTGTCAAGGCTGTACCCTCCTTCTACAGTCATGGGCTTGTCTCGTTTCTACACACGCTGTGCTTGAGATCCAAACATAAGATGGAAGTGTTAAACCAAATAATAGAAAAGTTCGGGTTTCAGACGACAAACGAAATTGTTTGCTGCTCAGCTGTGGCTAAGGTCGTCTCCGTGATTGAACTGCATCTTCTAGTTTAATAAGTGAGAATTGTTTGTGTTGATGCCAGCTGTCGCCTTCTCGCCGGCTCGACCCCGGGTTGACTGGGAAAGGCAACATTTGGCGCCAAATGGCATCAAAAAGGACTTTGATCACCTGTTGCTTTCTTGCTGGCACATTGATTCTGCAGCGTGTACAGGCGGACGAAACGGCAAGGAGGGTATACCACAGCTCGTCATCTCCCTTACCTGTGTACTTTCATTCCTGGAAGAGGGCTGGTGCTTCTGATCTGGTCACGGCTGCTCACTCTTAATGGATGAATGGCCTCTACGAAAGGATTCTCTTAGGCAATGTTGTCGTGTGTGACATCTCTCCATCATATGCTAAAGATCGCCGACTACCAGCGACGACACTGTACAGGATCTTTGTTCATCTCTCACTTGACATTCGAGTGTTTCTTTACGTTCCATCCGTCCTCCAAGGTGTATCTCTTCCTCGGAAGCTTCTAGAACTATAAAACTTCGTAGGAAATTTCTAGAATGCTAAATAATACCTCTCCTACGGGATCGACAACCTTGGCGATGGCTCGAGGTGAAGTCGAAATAGAACTGACGAGGGCAGAAGAACGGTGTGAAAATGCAGTCGCCACAGCGGGACACAGCAATGCCCTGGCCAATTAGGTAACCGGATGCCCCACACTCTTTATCTCAGAAGCTGTCGCTCTCGATTACTCATTCTCTCTCACTCACGAAGCCACTTCTTAGCTCGTGTTGTCGGCTTCTTAATCAACACCAAAGATCTTTTGGATATCCCTTGAAACCAGAAGACGGGCAAAGACTTGATTGACCTCCGACATCAGGTGTGCAACAGTCGCCAGGATGGCAAACCGCACTTTTGGCAAGTTCTTTGACCTCCCCCTCGAGATCCGGGACCAAATCATAGCATATCTCTGCCTGCTCCCGAACCCCATTCAAATCGGCCCCACCGAGGCCGCAGAGATCCCATTCCCGCACCACCTGCTACTCTCACATCCGCTCCTCTACTCTGCCGGCTCTACCCTCTTCTACGAGCAGAACCGCTTTGTCCTCAACCTTCAGACTGGGCCGCGCGCCGCCGTCGAGCGCGCCATCTGCGACACCAGCGTGCCCTGGCTCCTCGGCAACGAAAGGGCCCGCCGCCGCCTCCGGTACCTCGAGCTCTCGCCGGGCCGCCTGGGTAACGTCTTCCTGGCCCATGTCTCGCCGGCCATCGCGGACATGATCCTCAACGGCGCCCTGCGCCACCTCAAGCTCGTACTGTACCCGACAAGCGCCGACAAGGTGGTCTTCAATCAGAACGCCGCTGACGCGCAGTCACGGAGGGCCGCTATTACGCGGCGGGACGACGCGTTTGCGCGCTCGCAGCCGTTCAAGGCGCTCTTGCGGCTGCTGGCTGACCCAGATCTGGACACGGCTGAGCTCTACGTCGATCCGATTCACCGCGACTTCTGGTGTGAGTTTCATGAGGGTGTTGCTTGTTGCAAGGGACACCGGAAGGGGCCGTGGCAGCTGATTCCCATCGACTGGAGGAGGCTGGCTGCTAGTTACGGCCAGGATCACGAACTCAGCATCGTTCGGGTGGGATACTGAGTGCTTCGTGGTCTTCGATGCCTCAAATTCATCCTTGACATCAATTATCCGTGTCATGCGAGTAATTTTTAAACTCCGAAATGGCTACTGAGTACAAGAGTAGTTGCCCGATGAGGTGCACTTCGTTGTTCAGTCAGTAGCCTAAGAAGACAACTATCAGCCGGGTTGTAATGGCGGCGGCCTGCCCGCGCATATTCACGTGGGTTGGGACTAGCCAGGTTCCTTCGACAAAGCGACATAAGGTTCTTTGAAGCCAAATCCGGAGCGTCTTCAGGAGGAAGTTGGCGGACTCCGCCTACGGCACCGAGAGCTCGGTGAGTGCATGTGGCTACAAATCAAACCCAAACAATGTGAATCCCGGAGATGGGGGATTCAATCTGGGCAAGACCGGAAGACTCGAGACACTGAAGAAATTGACAGGAAGTCTGACAGTCTCTTCACTGTTTCTATCAGTTTGAGGCCGTCGGCCAGGTCCGGTAACCTCCGTCATGGCATTAAAGGTCAGCACCTTGTGGCCTACAGCTGACTTTCCAAAATATATTAGTCGAGGCAGCTGACTTCGATGTAACAGTTTTTCGTTGGAAGGAAATGGTCGTGTCCCTTTCCATGTGCGGGCGGGTTGAGGGATGCCGTACAACAGCTCCAGGCCCCAGAAAGACTGGGGCTCTGAATAAGAAACATTCGATGAATCTATTTTGGGGGAATACCATAACTTCTCAGCCACGCTGTTGCTACTGGGGAAGGTTTTTACTAAATGTTGACTGAATAAATGTAGGAGACGTCAGTACTATGCAAGCCAGACACAATTTTGCCCCAATCAAGGATATACACCACACGTCATGCCGGGGTCTTTATCGACACCACCACTACTATGCTAATGTCTTCAATCGAGGTCCACAATTGACTCGCAGCTGTATTCCAAATTGCTCGAAGAACTTCATGGACCTTCAATCGACGATTGACTCGAAAGGACATCCTGCTAGGCTTTCTTAGCACAACGGAGAAGCTTGTACTGTCCGAGAATTGCACCGAAGACTTGAACAAGCCTTGCCACGGGGTAGAGCCATGTCCGGTCCTATGGCTGAGGCTCGTCTTTGAATGCCCGTTATTAGTAAAAAACTACGGCCTCGGTAACGGCGAGGAGCGCAGCCGTCTCCGGGCCCCCTTGGGCCTGGCGAATCGTGCCAAATGTTGAGGTATCTCAACGGATGGACTCAACCGGAAAAAAGCGAACCTTTGGTTGAGAGTGATTGCTTTAGCGATGGCTGTTTTGGTAGGTGAAGACGTTCTGTGATCGATGAGAGCGAGCCAGATAGGTAGTATGAAGCAAAGCATGGGTTGTAAGTCATAGTTTGGGTAGTTTACCTTGGTGTGACTGGAAACTTCTCAGTAGTCAGTTCCGTTCCAGAACTAGAGCGTCATGGAACCACGGGTTTCACAGAAACGTGTCGGTTGTTCGAAAAGCCTGCAGCATGTTGTTACTTATTTCAGCTCCATGGCATCATTTTGGTGCTGGTTGGACCTCTGCTGCTGAGCTCGCATTCTGACATTCTTTTGTATCAAGACAAGTCAATCAGAAATGGCGCAAACAACGGTGACCATCCACTTGGAAACTGGAACTGATTGGGATATATGTCGTGCCCCGGACCTCTCTTTCGCGCCGTTCCCTGCGGTGGGCTTACCTCCGTGCAACCTTGTTATCGCATGCACAATTGTCGCAACTGTACATGATACGGCACGGAACCTGTCTCAACTGGAATTGAGATATAATCAGACCTCGCCAACACCTCGAAGCACGGCATTTGTCAGCCACATCCACCTCCACTGTATATCTGCAAGGCCGCGAACCGACGGTGGCGGGCACCGACCCTAAACTTGGGATTCCCGCGGCAGGGTGGGGCCGTACCCAGTCCCCCCTCCTGTTTCCTATCACTGTGCTTTGACGCGGCGCTAAGAATGGCATGTTCGAAACGATGGTTGAGCCTCACATCAAGTCCGGATGCGACGTCACCAGGACGATCGTCTTTACATAGAAACAAATCCCTCCGCGCCAGGGAGGGGGGGGCCTCATGGAACAGCACATCAAAACTGCCCAGCGGATGGGACGCTTCCAAGTTCCCGTGGGTAAGGAACAAGATCTTTCCCCTTCCCCTAACGCTCTCTCTCTGTTACTATTCCAGAACCCCTAGAAAGGCGGCCATTCCCACCGGTTTACTCACCGGGAGTGGGGGTCTTCGAGACTTGGGACGACCAGGGCGGCGGCATCGCACATTCTCGTCCCGTCCAATCTTGGCGCGTGTCGGAGGGTAGGGCCCGGCCCGCCCGCCGCCCGAATTTGTTCGCCTTGCTTGGTGCTGCAGCTGCAGAGAGGTCTCGGATCGATTCCCTTGGTTCAGAACAGACCAGACAGGACCGCCCTATCCATCAGCACAAACCGTCTCGTATCCCTTGCCTGAGGCTGTGACGTCAACGGAGGCTGAAGTAGTGTCATCGACGGGACCACTCTGGGGGGGGTATTGCGCTTTTCGTCGTCAGTTCCTGTCTTGACTCTCCTCATAAGATATGCGCTCCTCGACTCAGACGCCGCATGTCGGATCTGCGAATGAAGCCCGAGGATCTTCCAGATTTGGCAACTGCAGGGCAGGGTGTCAGTTTGCCAAGTGCTCTCGGCCGGCAGAGCGGTTGGTCACATGCCAGATGCAGCCCCGTCGATCTTTTGCCGCGTCTCCCCATCTCTCATCTATCTGACAAGGGGCCGACGGTCAGAGATTGACATCTGGGAAGCAATAGGGGATTCCGGGAGTCGCCTCAGTGCAAGGGACTCCTGAGCTCCCGTTCACACATGACATCCGAATACACACATCACACACATGTACATGGGCAAACCAACTCGCAGATTTCGCAGCAGATCGTTACGTCCTGCATAGTTCTTAGCTCCGGGCTCCCTTCCACGGGACTCTCGGCAACTCGCAAAACGTGGGAACAAAAAAAATTATTTTAAACCTCCCCCAGAAAAAGGAGGGTTTGCGAACTAAATCCGACGACTGCGATTAACTCCAGCGACTGCCCAGAGGCTCGAGACAAACAGCGTTTGCGCCAAGCACACGTCACAATCACCCACTCTCACCACACAAACATACCCAAATGGAAGAGACGAGACATGACGGCAAACGAGATCAATCAGGAGGGAGGAGAGACTAGTCGAAACTATCGAAACTCGCTCAGCCTCGGCATTGGAACCCCCCCCCCCCCTTTTGGTCGCGGCGACGTCCAGTCTCTACCCCACGTGTCTCGTCGAAGAAGTAGTGGAATCGAACCCCTCGGCGCCCCCTCGATACATTCCAGCCCGTCTGTTCACGACTTCGCCGTGTACATACACAAGAGGGGCAGGGAAAGGGTGACGGGGAAGAGGAACACATCAATCCACGCAAGTGGCAGCAGACAATAACAGCAGACAAACACATCAACGCGAGGCAGCTTACTCCAATCGGCCCCGTCACCCCACACCATCAGATTTTGCAGAAACGGAAGAGGGTGGTGGTGGTGAGCTGTCTTCGCATCCCCAGCAGCCAGACCTGCACTACTCTCACATATATACATACATACGCACCATACGTACATGCCCGTACGCGATCGGTCAGAAAAGTCTCGGTCCCAATCCGCCGACCCAGATTAACTAGGCGAGGCAAAAGATACGACGCGCGCCGCGGGTGCTGTGCAACACCCCCCCCAAAATCTCCCTTTACCCCATGTCACTTTGATCAGCGGGGTCAGATGTCAGATCGTTGCATGACTGGCCCACCCCATGGAAGCTTGGTCTTCCCATTCTTCTTCCTCCTTCTCTGTTGTAAGCAGCCGGACGGGCGGGCAACAATAGCAAGTAAGTTGATAAGCAGGCATGCAAGAAGAGGCCCCCTCAAGGTGCCATTGCGCTCCCTCTGCCTCTGTCTCTCTCTGTCTGACTTCTTCCCCCCGGGCTTTTGGCACATGCGCTTGTCTCTCTCTCTCTCTCTCTCTCGTCTTCTCACACCGTTCCACTTGTCTTCCCTTGGTCCGCGCAGTCCCGGCTATGGGACCGTAACGCCGTCCATCAAACCCCAAACGCGGCATAGCCGACGTTCCCATGCCCGCCGCCACTCCTACTCGTGTAGGACGACCTTTCTTCTCCCTCTCTCCCTCCATCACTCTCTTCTCTCTCTTAGCTCGCGATTCGTCTGTTGGTTGGGGCCATCGTCCCAGAAAGACAAAAGCGAGATTCACAGCTGATGCACGAGGAATTCATCATCAGGTCAAGAGGCCATGTCAATTGACAAGTGCCATCGAATCTTCGTTGAGGTTCTCTTTCTTTTTCCTCTGTGATGGTTCTCCGCCCCCTTGTTCCCCGAGCTTACTCCTGACGAATCGCCCGGTTCCATTTCTATGTTTGTAACAATCTTGCCCGGCTTTCGTCGGGGTCTTCTCTGGCTGGTAAGAGAATGGTCGATGCCGCGCCCGCATGAGACAGAAAACAACAAGGGAAAATCAAAATAAACAACTTGGTACGATGAATTCCCTGCGCCAACCAAAATAAAATTCAAATGAAGGTCCCCAAGTGTTTCTCCCAAATTTTAATCGCTTGCTGGTTACAAAAATCTGCTTCGGTTTCCTGCTCTTTTGTAGACGAAACTGGCTGTGACAAAACCATGATGCTTTCCCCCGTCAGTGGAGGCTTTCTCTAAGCATGTCAAGAGCAACCATCATCAGCCCAGGAGGGCGGGGTGCCAATCCGACTTGTGCTCGTCGGGGTGCTCGCCATAGTGAACGGGCCCGAGCTTGAGGAAGCGCAGACCGCCGGCGGCGCCGTTTTTGCTGCTGTCACTGCTCAAGCTCGAGGTGCGACGCTTGAGGGGAGCCGGCTCGGTGACAACGGCGGCGGCGGCGGCTGCTGCTGTCTGCTGGGCCTTGAAAGGGTATGATGAGGAGGTGGTGGGGGCGAGGGAGAGGAAGACGGAGCTGTCGATGGGAGAAGACATTTTGGCGGGTGGTGTATTGTTTCTATCCGGGGGAATGGCGATGTTATTTGTTGCCGTGTGCTTGGAGTTTATTGGAGCGGGACACAGCAGGTCTAGTGCTCGGGGGTTGCGACGGGAGACGAGAAGACTGATGCAATGGAGTTTGAGAGCGTTGTGGAAGTGAGAGACAAAAGGTAAGATGGAATGGGGGAGGGGAAGCCCGTCCAATTTTATATGCTCTGTGTTCCGGTCGACATGGAGGAGGAAGCTGGCTGACCTGACAATGCCCCTCCCCCTCCTTCGGCCCCCGGCCCATGGGCACGTCAAGAGGAAGGTGGCAGGTTCTCGTCGGTCACACGGTGCCGTCTCAAGCCGGACACTGGGAGAGAGAGGGAGAGAGAGTGAAAGAGAGAGAAGGGCACATAGCATCGGGGTGGTGGTCGACGATCGGTGGTTGCGAGAAATGCACTGGCATCATCGTATTACCCATTGTGGCCTGGGGTCTGGGGAATCGTGAATGGCGCACGTTGCACTGGGTGTGCATACCGTCCTTGAGGTTGCGCGCGCCCGAAACGCCATCGTTTTCTTTTGCTCTGAACAACATGTTTTACGCATGCTACTGCGGTGATGCAACGGGGTACCGATTGGAGGCAGCAAGGCAAGCCAGAACAACGGGTGGAAAAGCTGAGCCGGGATGGGCTGTGTTGCTGTGCTGGCTTTGCGTCTGCCTGCCTCTGTCTCGGTCTCCCCTCTCCGAGAATACACGAGCAAATAATGTGTCGTGTACTGCTGCTCTGCCAGTGCGAAGAGTGCTTGTCTCGGCTCTCCCACTCTTAGACGGTCTTCATCGAACGGTGCGGCGGGTGGGGTGGCTATTGCAACAGGAACTGTTTTACGGATACTGACTGTACTGTGATCCAAACGAGCCACGGCCAAGAGGATCTAAATTTCGATATGCTTCCCTCCCCGCTCTCTTGTCTCTGATTCCGAGTCGCTCTCTTCCCCCCTGTGTTTTGCACAACTGGGGTACCGGGGCGTTTCAATTGATGGCAATGCAACTTTGCCTGCGCATCTGGATATAGAGGCCAAACTTGCCAAGAATCCACAGAGTACAAATTGGAAAATTGGGAGGGCAGAGTAGAGAACTCGGTGTTTCTGAAACCCTTATCGCAGCCGACCCCGTCTATTTGAGTATCCTGTGACTCTTCAGACGCTAGGCCAGTCTGTTTACACATGGTTCGATTCCAGCTCTCAATGGGGACGTGTGCACGTGGGCCCCCTCAATTTATCAGGTCTGCACCGGACGATAATAAAGTAGATGGACTGGATAAGGGCCCGCGGGAAGGGGGAACCCCCAGAAAAAGAAACAGTGGGTTTCGAAAAGGATGGACCAGAGTGTGCGAGGATTCACTCGAGTGGAAGAATGGATGAGATGCATGAGAAGAACGGTGGGAAAAACTGGAGGGGAAAGCGTTGAAGTCTCTGCCTCTCACTCCTGCAGTCGGGGCGCGGGGCTGGTGCGCTTGCAAGCGAGACATCTGCCGGGGAAAGTTGGAAGAAAAGAGGAAGAGAAGAAAGAAAAAAAATATCAAAATCCAAAATAGGTATGTACATACAGGGTTTTGTGGTGAGTGGACGAAGGATTCATTTTGCACACTCGAGAGTTGTCGCAAGGACATGAAGTTCTTCGCAGCAACCGCGACCAGATCTGATATCACGACAACGGTCCGAGAGACCGGAACTGACTTGTGGAGACATGACCGGCCTTGGGGTTCTTGGAAAGTCAAACCAGAGCCCAGAAGCCGAAAGCCAAGTTGCCGGGCGCCGGAACGCTGGGATGGCCCCATTGGGCACTTCGGAGGGCCGAAGAGGATTTCTCGGAACGACGAGAATCGGCACTGGGGCCGTACTGGGGCCGTACTGGGGCCCATACTACCTCCACCGCCGGGGGGCATCGGGTGCGCAATGGGTCGACTTGGCGAGGACCGCCGGCTCTGAAGGCGCCGTAACTTTCCTCGCTCTTCCGCCTTCCATGAACCTTCGGCCACATCCACCCAAAACTCTCATTCTGCATCTGCTCATCATGGCTCTTCACGGCCGCGAGTGAACGCCCGTGTGTAGCAGGCCGTTACGCCGGCGTCATAAGTGGTCGCTTGACCGAGAGATTGGGGGGGGGAGGGGTTTGTCTACCTGCTGTGCCCGCGCGCCCGCGCCCGCGCGCGGGAGCTATGCGATGGAACGGCACGTCTCATCCTTCCTGCTCTTCGTCATGCGGTGGTGCGGCTCGTAGGATTCTGGAATCACTCCCGATCTTCTTTGCTTGCATGAAATCCTCTGCGGGGTGCCATGCCAACAGCTGGCGAATGTTTGGTTTCCTCCTCCCCGTGTTTTTGCTTCCGTGCTCTTTGACAACTTGGACGAAGTCGAGACACACTTGCGTAAAGCTCGGATGCAGCAAAAATCCAGGAGACGTTGACGAAGCCTTCAACCTCAATATCCTAGACGCGGGCGAAAGCAAACGGGTCGACCGACACGCCTTGTCCGCACATCCATTCCAGCTAGCATCGAGCGAGGCATCGCCGGCCAACTGCGTATCCTTCACCACCAACACTGGTTGGTCTCATCTCTCGGAACATGGCGGGCAAACCCGCAGTATAGAAAACATGAAAGCCCGACGGTATCTTGCCTCTTCTTCGGCCTGAGCGCGAATAACACCCCAAAAACCAACAATGACTGACTTTTGGCTTTAGGCTCAAGAACATTTGAGGTGGCCTGTTGTTTTCTTCCCTAATCGATCAACAACGCCGTTAGCCCTTTTCGGCAAGCAATCGCTTGCTCCTCCCGCCTTGTTTGGAAAACCACTTCCCCATTACATGATATCAAGTATGAGCGCCAAGGCAGATACCGAGCCCTGCGATGCTTCCAACCAGTCAATGGTGATGAGGCAATTTTGTCAAGGCTTTCTTCGAGAGGGGGTGAGCCCGCCTCGCATGCGACCCGCGGGCCGCGCGCAGGCTGATCGTGAGCCCCGGCCAAGGTCTTCCGCTGTACGCTGGGTGGCGGCACGACATGACCATGTGTGCAAGGAGCGGTGAAATGACAGCAGAGTTTCATCACCAACATGGCAAGCCTTTGCTGAAAGTTGCTTTCGAACCTTCGTCACAAGTACGACGCAGCTTTGGTGACTGGCACTTGCATTAGCGGACACACGACGCGCGAAGCTGTTTGTGGATGGCTCAAGTACTGTACGAAAAGAGACCTTGGGGAGTTCTTCCAACAACTAGATGACTGCCCGAGCTAGCTGTCCCACACTCCACAGGTATGTGATGTTCGAGAATGTGATATCCTGCCAGGGGGGGCGCGGGGAAGGGGGGAAGGGGGAGACATCCATCCATCCAGCAGTGACTGCAATATCCACCTCCTTTCATGGTTGGGCCCATGCTAATGGAGTCTTGGTACGGATAGGGACCATCGCAAGCTAGGTGGTTCCAACGGTGTTCCAACAGGATCAAAGATTCAATGAACTTATTGACCGCCAGTGGTTCCGCAATCTGATGTTCGCGGAATGGTCGGTCCGTATACGGCCCTTCGACGCTAGCCCCCTGATGCCCGAGAGGTGGACTGTTGGTGACAGGCAATGATCAGCTGCAGATGCTGCCTCGGCCATGTCTATATGCCTCGTCAAGAATGACGAGGTCTTGGGCCTTGTCTGATGCTCCCCCACCATGTACAAGAAGTCAATGTGTGCGATCCGTTCAAACACCCTTGCCCAGTGGCTGCTTCCGAAGTGAGCAAGACGGTTGTCCTATGCCCCGAGGAGGAGAAACGTCGCGCAAAACTCGGTGTCAGACGTTTTGTGTCTGTGTACACGCCGAATTGCGCCGATTCCTTTGTGCGGTCCAAGTCGTATAAGCCCCGCCGAATTTCAACGGCGATTGAGCCGCCGTCATAGGCGGCTACCGGAAGCACGAGTGGTCGTTGGCAGAGCAGGTCCGGGTCGTATGCCCAACGAGGCGCTTATAGCAGCCAAAACGGGGCTATGATTGGCTGACGGCACCGCGCAATGCGACTCAATCACACCTCGCCCGCTTTGACGAGATCATTCCAACAATCAAACGTCTGCGCCATGGTCAACTCTATTGGGTGTTCTGCTGATTTTCCCGCGATGACCTTGCTTGAAAGGCGACAAGGGCGCCTGGCGGCGGCCTCGTGTTTCCATGCCGCGATACTCGCGTCGGGTGTTGGTGATGACATCCGCAACCCCGGGCGTAACCACGGCCAGCCGCCATCCGCCATCCACCATGCGTGAGCGCGCACTTGCGCAAGGGTGCTGTCGTAGCCTGCCAACACTCAACTCGACACACAAGTCTTGGATGAGTGCGGGTAATAAAGGTGCAGACGGGCAAGAATTTGCAGTTTATCCCTGTAGTCCCTGTCCACGTCCAAAAGAAGAAGCTACGAAGACGGGCTGCGAGGTGATGAGATGGCCCCATTCCCCTTTCCTGTTGTTGCCAGGGATGCGTCTGTGAACTATCGATCTTGTCGATGGGTTGACATGGCGGTCTGGCATCAACGCCAGCATTGAGATATGCATGCCCCTCATCGGTAAGAACGCAGGCCAAGAGTCTTCGTAATGACTGTAAGATTGTTTTGTCTAGATTTTCACTCAGGTTATGGCTAAAGAGGGCCCGCATCCAAGCAGTCCCCTAGCCTGTCGTCTAAGATGGACACATCCAGAACAGGTCCGGGACAGAGGTTTGCCTTAGCACAGTGTGCTCAGAGACGGACTCGGTTTGCGAGACGATGGGAACTTTGCCATTCAACCGAGACTTTGACCCAAGACGCTGTCACGGCGGCTGGCGGCGAAGAAAAGGGGGCAAGTGCGGCTTTGAGCTGGCGGCGGTGCTAAAGAAGCTCGCACGTCTTTGACATACAGCCATCATGGGGTAAACCCATCATGTACATCTTCTCGTCTGGGAGGCAAATGATGTCCATAGAATGCCGATGGAAGTGAGGTGGCCAGGGTTCAGGGGCTGCTGTACCCCATCATCCGGGATGATTGGTTGACCAGGTGGCCATGTGAGGTGTGCTGCGGGCAAGAGAAGTGTTGGGGGTGCTCGAAGAAGCTTGCCTGCAAGGACTGCCGGCAAGGATAGGCCGCACTCAAGGCCGCATGAGGGCTATACGGTGTGTTGGATACCAGGACGGCGCGGTGGAAAGGTGTCTGGCTCTTGACCCGGCAGCAGGACCAACCCAACACAGCGCCGCAGTGGTGTGCCAGACGGCGATGCGGTGACCAGGTCTTGTTTGTCATTCATCAGAGCCGGCAGTGCAAATACATGGAACGAGCCCGTGAGCTCGTTGCCGACCTCTAGGGTCTGGCTGGTGAAGATGTTCGCCCCTTTTTACCAGGTAGAGCACTAGGTGCTTAGGCGCACCCCCCTCACCTCGGTCTGGCCGTGGTGCAGGACCAGGCATTAATGGATCGAATTACGAGATTATGGCGTGGCTTGAGAAGTTCGAGGCACTTTGACAGCTCGGACTCGAGGGTGGGAGGCGCCACCGTTGTGACTATGTCGCATCGTGCCTTAGGGTCGGACGCCGTTGACGATGAGGATCTGAGGCCATCGGTACGCCACACCGATAAAGAATTCTTCTGCGCCTTCCGCGATGCATAGGAGGTGGTTGTGTGAAGTAGTGCGGATGTTTTGGGTAAGCATGTTGAACAAGAGGGGGGTCATCGGTCTTGGGATTGCAGTGATGAATGGTTGAACAACCAAGGATGTCCACGTCGGCCTCCCCCTAACAAGTTCGAATGGTCGAGGCCGTGCGTCAACGGCCGTACCTAGTGGCTGAACGAAAGCCCTCGAGCATGAGGTTGAGTCGGACTCGAGAAGATAACTGAGGATTGAAGGGCATGGCGAAGCAACTTGGCTTGTGGACGGAGGCGGTCGATTTAGCATACGGACGTATCAAAGTATACTAAAGTAGCGTGTCCAGCTAATCCGACTAGTCGGTGACCTTAATCGACATTGAAAGACGTGGAGAAGCGGGAAAGCAGCCTCTAGCTTAGGTAGGCAAACAAGGCGCCCTGCCTATTTCTTTTTCTGTCGGTGGCTTTCATCCATTCCCCGGCGCAAGGGACCTTGTCTCAAGGCATACAAAGGTTTGATAGGGTACGTACTAGCTCGTCTAAGTTGACGACCAGGCACAGACGAAAAAGCAGGACGAGTGAAAAGGAGATGGAGTGAAGAGGGACAAGGAGAACCTTGAAAAGAGAGGTAGATGTAGGAGAATGATTCGAGCCAACAGCCAGTAGCCAAGAAGGGATACCTCCCTTTGACTTATCTTGGTGGTTACGAGGCGGGAAATGCCCGGAAACCAGCGCCCGCCGGCCGTCTGCTATGGAAGAATTTGTGGACCATTGCGGCATGACATGGTGAGTTTTATCTCGACGCAACATGGTGGTAATGGAAGCGGGCGGAGAGCGAGCTTGGTGGTATGAGGACTGTTGGGAGGAGAATCCACACGACAACGACAACTTAGGGGGGAGGTAGGGGTGTTCTGAGGACTCAGGGAATAGCATGATAACATCAGAATAAATGAACAGGTGAAAGAAATGAGCAAAAGTACCCTACCACATACCTACCTTAGGGAAGTAAAAAGGCAATTGCCCTGGAGTTGCCGTTTACCTTATTCGGTCTGAGACATTCTGATCGCATTGACACTGTGTAGCAGCATGCCTCGCAAGCACTTCCATACAGTGCCAATATTTTGAGTCAGGACGGTACCACTAGCTTCCTCCCTCGTCTCCCACGTAGACGGATACCAACCACGACATCCCATCTTGTCCCAATCCACACAAGACCATGGTCCCCAGTACACGGGACGTCTCTTTTCCCCGACAGACCGGCCGGGTCCCTATGCATATTGCTGTTGAGTGCTGACCGCGTTGATGGCCTGGCTTGGCTCTGTCAGCTCTGACTTCTCCATCCGCGCACCCTACCTTCTTCTTCACATCTGATAGCCATCCCTCACGGGCATGGGTGACAGCCTCCATCTCCTCTATTCATCCTCCCACACTGCCCCTGTACCTACGTCCACAAAGCATGCCCCCCTTCCTAACCGCACCCGACTTTGCTCGTCACTCTTTTCGTACTAACCTCAGCCGGCCCGTCCTTGGACTTCGATGGACTGCACAAACCTTGGTTAGAGCTCGATGCGCCGCATCAATCTCTCCGCCATGTGTCTAAAAGAAAGCTGCCTCTTGTCTGATGAAGGACGTGACGACCTTTCCTCTTTTCGTCTCCGTTTCAGAGAGCCACGCCTCAGTCGAGTCGTCGACTCCACTCTTTAGGCGACCCCCTGGTCGATGATGTCGCTCCCCGACTGTCACCAGCGATCCCAACGCCCGCTCTGCTCCGGGGGGCACGCTGTGCTTTCACAATACGGGATTTCAGTGTACAAATGTGGCCAAACTCTTGTGGACATGAGAAAGTACTGGCCCGGCCCGACCTGAGAACACCCATCACATCATCTCTAGACCAGGACGTTAACCTGGACCTGGACCTAGATCTGGACTTGGGTTCGGCCAAGACAGGGCTAGCAGTCTGGCTGGGGACATTGCTGTGGATGTCGATGAGGGCGTGGACCAACCGGCCGACCAACCGTCTGCTTGACTGCTTTGGTCTCTTGTTCGGTCCATTTTTTCAACTTGGAGAGACGGGGGCACAATCAAACAAGACGCATGGGAGTCTAGGACCGGGTGGTCGCTGTTCTGTTGCAACTATATGCTCATGGTGCTCTCATCACCCCACCCCCGGTCTGTTTTGTCGACCTGCTCGACACGATTCTGAATCTTGCGGTCCGCCCATCTGGCTCGGAGTCGAGAGAGCGCATACCGAAGACCCCAACTCCGTCTCGTCGTGTTTGGTAGCATATTAGCAGCGAATGCGCATACTCGAGATATCTGCAGTTCACTGTAGCAAGCAAGCTCATGCCACAGGCCTGTTCCCGGTTGGTTATGTACAGCAGGCTGTGTGGGATGGGCACAGAGGCAGATCGGCGACAGGCTTGCTCGTCCGAGCTTCTCAGGACGCTGGAAACACGGTAAAGGTTGATGACTCCAGATGGGACATGTTAGTTACGTTACTGCTTCGATAGATAAAAAGTACATCAAGCAACGGTCTTGCCCCGAACGGGACTAACAAACAGGGCTTGACGCGGATCCCCCATGTGCGACATCGTTGGACGATCCACTCAACACGGCGGCCCATCTCAACGCTTGACAGTCGGTTTGGGATGCACTAAGACCAGCCCACGAGGGGGTTTCTCGACGCCATCTGTTCATGTACACTACGGCTAGCATCGTAGACCCGGCATGGGTCAGCCATCCTCTGCAGTCATTTTGTGCGCTCTCTCTGCCCGGGCACATCGCATTACCCAGGTACCTAGGTAGGTACGCTGGAAGGGCCGACCTTACTGAACTGCACGACGGCATGGTCCAGCAATGCGCCACACTGCGTGCCCTTCCTACCGACTTTACCTACCCACGCCAAGCTATCCCCGTCCAGAATCACAATCGTTCTGTGTTCCCACGTTTCCATAATGGGACGTGTGTTCAGCAGGTGCCATACGATAATGGGGACACACGAGAGGTGCACCTACCTACCTACCTATCTAAGTACCTACACCCTACCTTGCCCCGACTACCCGTCACCAGTCACTCGAGCGGGCGGGGCGGCTTTGGGCATTTGTTCTCATCTTCCACTGTTCTGGACCCTTCTTCTACTTCTTTTTATTCTCCTCCTCCTTCTCCTCCTCCTTCTCTCAAAACCCCTTTCGGAGCCCCCCTCCCTCCCTGTTAGGACCGCCTCGCCTCGACAGCCACCCCCCCAAAACTGGAGACTCTTGAAGAAAATCTCGTCCAACGTTGGCTCAACTCCCGTGCCGACAAAACCAACTCGTTGGGTCACGCGTCGTGCACACAGTTCTCGTTCCGGAACACCCAGAGAACAAGACATTGCGTCAACAGACCCATATACGCCCCCAAGGTGCATATTGGGGGCCCTACTGTCTCGGTGGATATTCCGTCCAAGTTCCAACAGCCATTGTCCTCCAAGGTCTCCTGCGTAAGACCCCGGTCTCACCAACACAACGCGGCAGCACCCTGGCATCACATCTCGTTTTGAACTAGCGCACAACTTGCCGAAAAGGCAGGCCAAAACTTCGTCGGCGCAGCCAACCATTCATCGTCCGTTGTATTTGGAAGCACACGCGGGTCATCGTTGGATTTGTACGGGAGACAGAGAGCCAACGGTCTGGGCTGAGTCGGATTAGGCTGCTTTCTCCACGGTCGCCAATTTCATCTCCACAATCCAGGCAGCTCGTCAACCCTCCTGCAAAGGGGCGGATCGAAAAACCATTTGCCCGGTCCGCACCTGCAGCCAGCTTCTCTCGCAAGTACCTCGACTTACGAGGTACAAGTGATTGTCATGACCCGTTGCATCTTCCACATTATATCCCTCCACCAAGTCACGGCCTTCCCTGCGGCAACTTCTGCATTGCCAGACGCTTGACGCACCAACACCTCCCGCCTTAGACCTCCCCAACACCAAAAACGCGGATAGATGGGCAAACAACCAACAGCCAAGCTGCGTCTATTTCCATTTGGCATCACCGGTGTGATAGTGTTTTGTTGGACCTCATTTCTTCGCTTTGGGTGGCAGGTTTGACGATGGCAAACAAGTCAGGCCCCCGACAGTCGATTTCAAGCCAATAACCACAGTCTTGGGTTCGTGTCACGAAGAGGTATAAGACGGACGACATCTCCCGCCCTCAAACTCCCTAAAGAAACACTCTTCATCCAGCCAGGACATCATCATCAGTAGCAACAACAATACCGACAACAAGAACAACTCTACGCCAGGCACAAAACGAAATCTCAACCACAACTGTCACAGCCACCGTCACCTCAAAGCCTACTCGTTATCTCTCTTCCTCTTTGCTCTTTGCTCTGGAAGGACCAAATCGCCCACCAGATTCGGATATCCTGTCCAGCAGTTTACAAGCAACTCTTCACGCCGAAGACACCAACACTAGCTCTACCACACTCTCCAGAACCGATCTCCTTTCCGCTTTTGCCTCCCAAGACTTCCCTATCCTCAGTCACCATGTGCAGCAGACCCATCATCACCTATGCGTGCGGCCACGTCGAGGTGGGAGCACCGTGGGCTTGCGCAAGCGCCAAGACAAGGAGTCCATGCCCGGGAGTGGTCGACAGGCCAGAGTACAAGTCTATGCCGTGTTATACATGCCAGGCAAATGGGCAATCGTAGGTTAGTGATAATCCCCATCCTCCAAGATGTATCAACTGACTGGGTTTTTGGTCCTAGATTCGACGGGCCGCGGAAAGTAGACGAGGAGCCAAGGCAGAGGCTATGAATAGATCTCGCCAGACTTCTCGGAATCACTAGGCCCACGCCTTCCAGTTCAATTCTCTTCTACGACAGCACGATTCCGACGAACGCAGCAGAATGCAGCTCGCTGGGAGCGGATTCTAGGCTTCAACATTCTGTTTCGTCTGTATGCTGTTTTTTTTTCTGGGTTGTTTGTTTGCTTTGTGACATTGGACGATCAGGGATATCAAACACGGGGTTTCTTAGATTTCTTAGGGCAGTCTTCGAGTTTGCCGGCCGACACTCATTGCGGACAAAGTTTTATCTGCCTGTAGCTTTGCTTTTCGAGTGGACGAATCCAATCATTTGAAAATTTCAATCTCCTAATGCACTGTTCCCATTTCCACAGGTGGACTTCAGCAGACTCGTCCAGCGGGGGCTGAATGACCAGGCCGTTCATGTGCCCCCCAATGGCGCAAACACACATGACAGCAAGCTGGGAGGAAGCATACGATAGGTAGGTTTCGTAACGGCGTCAGCGAAGGCCCGGGGCTAGCTGCATCTCCCTGTCGGGTCGCATCCAACATGGCTCGAGCTTCTGGACCCCAAAGAAACGGTTTCGAAATGGGGCTGGGGGCTGCAGCCACAAGAATGCTGCCGAGACGGGGGCCATTGGAGGCGATGAGTCGCACCTGTCAGAATTGAGAGGCAACACGGCAGTGAAGACACGGGAACGGTCCGCATGCAGAAGCACGCTGCCTCGTCCAACGGTCAACGGCATGTGTCATGGAGCCGACGTTGGACCTGTATTTAGCAGAGCCGTGCCCCTTATCCCTGTCATATTGTGCGCAAGACGGAGCCAACGAGAGAAGACGGGAGGGGGGAAAACCCCCCCATGAAAACACGGAAACGGGAACGAAACAAGAATAAACGAGACTCGAGTGTGGAAGCACGTATCTAAGCTCTCAGCCCCCGGAGAGAAAAGGGGAAGGGAGAAGAGAATAGAAGGGCTGTGCCCATCAACGATATGAACCTCCTTCGATTCCCCCCTTTTCCTTCGGCGTCTTCTTCAGCGGCAGCCCGTCATGTGGTCCGGAGGCAAGCCACACGAAGGAAGGAGGGACGGCGCGGCGGCGTGAGGCTGCAAGCAAGCAGCCGTGAGTATGGCGCGTGCGCACGGCGCGTAGGATTTCCTACGACCCAGCATAGGCATTGCGTCATGTGATGGCAAGCGAGACAGGTATGTTTGAGCGACCGGGGCGCAAAATCATTAATGCGAGGCGGCATGCGCGACAAGAGAGGATAAGCAGAGCTGGCGCTGGCGGCACACACGCACACGCGCACGCGCACGCACACGCACATAAATCGCGTGATTGCGCAAACGCCGTTTCTTGTGGACCGAAAGGCAAAGAAACTCGCCAGCAGACCTTCGGACTTGCTTGCTCTTGTCGCAACCACGATGGTCCCGGCCCCTTAGGACCGGAGCAACCCGAGAGTACAAGCAACTGATTCGGGTGAAAAGAATGGGCGAGCAATGAGCAAGACACTTTGAACGAAGGTGACGAAGGTGATGGAAAGGAAAAGGAAGAGAGATACGAACGACGACGGGTCGACAAGCGAGAGCCGCTCGAGACGACGGGTCGACAATTTAAGCCAACCAAGCAAACTGGGGCGCAGCTGTCAGATTTCACACCTCCGTCTCCGTAGGGCGGGCAAGGCAAGAAGACGAGCCACACCATGTCACCAAACACTCTGGTCGATGCTACGCTAGGATATACAACAGTACTAGGTACGTTAGCGTAACGGCGGGGACTAACGACAACCTTGTGACACCAAGGGAAGAGAGACACGGGAGACATGAGAAACAGGAGAGACAGACAGACAGAGGGATGAGATGCGTAATACCTAGGGAGCTGTGCTTTCCTTTCCCTCTCCTTCCCTTCCCACCTCAGGTCATGGTCAGGACTCAAGGCAAGGGGTGTCAACCTTGTACGTGTGTCTTCGTAGGTGTGCATGCGTACATCGTGCTTGTGCTTGTGGTTGTGCAGCGTATGCCGAATGAACGAAGCCCTGGAAGAAGTCGAACCGGGCCTGAGGAGGAGGCCGACGACGACAAGCAAGTCGACGCGGGAGGAGCCGGGATCAGCGGACGGTTTGACAAGACATGAATGAGCAAGAGGAACGAACAATGGGTTCATCGGCAAGACCTTAAGCCTTGGAGGCATTTGCGCACGGTGTCCATGAATGATCCCAGGGTACGACAGGGCAGCGGCGCGCAGGACATGACAGGATAGGACACGGCGGCCGGAAGTGACCCGCCCCACCCCCCCTCCTTTGCCTCAATTCTTCCAATTCTTCCCCATCAAAAAGGACCCCCCCCCCCCCCCCCTGGAAAAGACGAACGACGGACAACCAAGGCAAGGCCACCTAAGGTAAGGGACGTGCGTTCAACCCCCGTCCAACCCTGGTTTGTGAGGTGGGCCGGGAGATTGACAGACGGACGGCATGGGTACAGGAAGGGGGGGGGGGGAGGATGTTCCTTCTTGCTGCTTGCACGGCATGCGACAACTGGATACTCCGTGCTGCATATAACACAACGTACAGTACCTACGCTACCTACGTTACCTTAGGCAGGTACGGATATTTACCTTGGGTACCTAGATGGCAGATGCACAGCAGCAGAAACGGAGTGCCGTGCCTTTCCTCTTCTTCACCCTCCTTCCTTGCCGGGCCACCTGCCTTGCTCATCTTTCCCTAGTTTCGACGACGGATACTCCGTCAGCTCGCTGCAACCTTCCTCACATTGGCCAGCACTGTATGACAGGGGACAATGACCCTCTCACCCTAACCCGGTCTCTGTTCTCGGAGAGGCTTTTGGATGAAGTCACATTAACTTCCCACCGGTGACCCGGAAACTCGAGAGCATCAACTCAACCCCCCTTCACCCTCTTAGACTCTACCATGTCAACGCCGCTCCAGGTACCTGGCTTTGAAAGGGCACGGCGACCAGGTTTTTGGTTTTTGAACGCTCACATGAAGACTAGCCTGGCCAGCCCTTTCTCTCCTTCGAGTCCTTCGTGTCCATCCCTCCAAGAAGATGACTTTCACCTGCGACCCTCACCTCACCCTCGCATTTGACTCAAACCGTCTTTACCCGTGACAGGTGGATAGCGAGGTGTCCAGCCAGCCAGGTGAGAGGAGAGATGGGAGAAAATTCGACCGGCGTGTGGTGGGCGGCCAACCGTCCGTCTCCATCCGTTCATCCCACCAACACAGCCGCCCGTATCGTGCCTCATCTCTACGACGAGGTGGGAGAGGGGGTGTTCACGGCTAAGATGAAGAAGGTCACGCATGCACAAACTCTACTTTATGCTTGTATCCTAGTGGCACCGCACCGTATTGCACGGGATCGCATAGTCTGCCTGTCTGACAATGCGCCGCACCTCAATCGGACGGACGTCGACCGGACACACAAACACGAAAACACTCAATACATTCGCTCCATCACAAAATGGACGCGCACTTCTTCATACACCCACCCAGCCATACACACACACACACCTATGAATGCTCTTCTCTCACAACTTCCCCTCGTTGTGACAGTCTGCCACGCTGTCTTTCCGGGCCAAGACACGCGACATTGTCGTCCAGAGCGGCTCGGCTTTCTCTACTGTAGGCAACCTTGTGCGACCACTCCCCTTTAAAAGGAGAAGCCCTGTTAAGCGTCGAGTGGTCTCATTCCCACGTCATACCCACGCAGCATCGCCATACCGATGTAAGTTTTCGGCCTTTCTTATTTTTATTTTCCCACGCCAAGCAATCATTGTTCCCTGTCCACCTCTTGCTCTAAGGGTACTGGCAGTTGAGCTTCGTCCAGGGAAGGGGCCCCAAGCAAGCTCGGTAAGATGGATCAAGGGCGTGCAGGGGGGTGGCTGACGCCGGCTGAGCTGGCTGCAAGGGCACAATGACTGAACGTAATGCGAGCGGGTTTCCCTATCTGTTTCGTTCGTCAAATCAAGGACTTTTGCGCCCAAACGCGGAGCAACCGACAGGCGGAGGGAAGAGAAGGGAAGAGGCACAGAGTGAGAATGGGTGATGGACGACGCCTCCCTCCCCCCCCTCCTTGAGGAGCGGACGCTAAGACGACGGGAACATTAATCCGCCTCGCACTGATCAACTCGCGGCGGGCGCGCATAAGGCGAGTGGGTTTGGGTCGTTTCTTTGGACTAACATGTATCAAAATGCTGATGTTTGGCAGACGGGAAACGACAGCCGCAATGTTTGTCCAGCAGTCCCAAACCACAACAGTCCACGAGAATAGCAATTGCAACATCTGCTGTCTTTGTCGTTATCTCTGGGCTTCTCTGAATCAGTTCATCCTTGCCTTCTTCGGCCCGCCAGCTCGGTCATGGTGCGTAAGAAGCATAGGCACAAACACAATACACATTTTATTCTGTGACGGTCGAGCAGTGTTACCGCCACTGATCCCCGCAGCCGAGCGAGGGCTGTGCCCATCTTCAACAACCTACCCAGCGCCTTTTCGCCCGTTGCGGATCGTCGGCCGCCATCAGCACCCCCGTGCGTCTTGGGGGTTGCAGAGCAGGCATGCTGACAGGCCCATCGCGCCCGCCCGCCCGGTCGGCGGCTATGCACATCGCTTCAAAATCTGCATAACACCAATCATGGGCGTCGACAGAGTTCACAAACCTCCTTGAGTGTGCCACAATACTGCGCTTTCGTCTTCGCCTTGCGCCCTTATTCAACCTGATTGAACCGCGCCCGCGACTTGCAGAAGTATGGTTCGCGACGCCGCCACACTCCCATTTTTCTCCTCCCGTGTCTTTTGCAGTTTCTCCTTCTCACCAGTTCATGAAACCCCGGTACCAAAAGGCCAAGCAAGCCAATCAATCCCCCAGCACACCTCGCCAGACCGAACCCAAACCAGCGACGGGAAGCGGAATGCAGCCCGCAGCCCGGCCGCTAGTGGTTGACCGAGGAGCAAGGGTGGCACGGTTTTCCGTCTCTATTCCCTTGCCCAAGCATTCCCCTTCTCGCCGTCTTTCCCTTCCTCTTCGCATGGGGCCTATCTATGCCACCAAAATAGATGGCAGAAGGATAAAGAACACAAGAAGGCTTCGGGTGCTCGAAAATAATACCGGGCCGCGGCAATCCCAAGCCCCCATATGCGAACCTCCCTAATACTGCACTTCTGGCTTAACGCTCCCCTCACCATCTATGTCAGGGGCAGGGTTCGCCCCTGCGTGGGATCGATCTTTGCGGCCCATGGTTCGAGCTTTTAGCGCTCTGTCCACGTCCCGCGACGACAGCTCAGAGTACCCACCCCAATGTGACTGAATGATGATGAGTTATCAAGAGCAAACGAACGAGAACCGCCTCATGGCGGGCCTTTTGCGCTCGAGATCTATTCTGCTGTCTGCGTATCTTTCCAACCCTACTGTTTCGAGCCGGCCAGGCAGACAAATCCCTGCTTCCATGGACCTATTTTCTTTTGTTGCCTCTCGTTAGGGATCCTTGCTCGCCGGCTCCGGCTCCCCGTGGCCCGTTGACCGGGTACATGTATGACCCGAGACCAACGCGCACAGCAACGACGGCCAGCCCCTATTTCCCCACAGATTTGAGCACACGGTTGGCTCTACATGTACATGCGAATAAAGACGCCTGAGCCAAACTGTCTGTCGGTCGGTCGTCAAAGTCAATGAAGAGACGACTGGAAAAGTAAATTAAAAGGCGCAGGGCTCTCTGTGTCCGTCCATTGATCTTGGCCGCGGCCGCGGCCTGGGTCGTGGTTGTACTGGCCCACCGACCCAAGCAACCAGTTCGGCGGGACATTTCGTCTTCCTTCCCCTCGGCAACCTCGTCGACTCAACGGTCCATGTACCTGGTTGTGTCGGACCTCGGGGGAAACGGCACGCCTACCATGGGCCGCGACCCCGTAAGGCAGTTTTCCCTCATTTCGTTTTTTCTCATTTAACCCAGACTTGAACTGACGGTGCCGTACGCCTATGCATGTGTGCGTGCGCATGTTGGGACCAGTTAGTCACTTCCCAAGAGGCGCGGCTTGGCGTCTTGACGCGCCCAGCGCGAGGAACGCGCGAATCATAAACGACTTCACGACGTGTTGGTGCGGCCTTGCAAGCGAGCGAGCGAGCAACCATTCACCCACCCGTCGCCATTATCATCGCCGTCATCGTCAGATTTTGCGCGTCCCAGAAACCAACACGAACTCTTTGCTTTCCTGGTCCATCGATCCAACAACGACGCGAACCATGCGACGACCCATAACCAAATCGAACCAGGTAAGGGTGATGACTCGTAACATGATGAGACTGGGGTCGGAAGGCAAGATGGAGACCGAGGACAAAGAAAGGTTAAGTCGCCCGGAAAGACGCGTCCCGGGCGCGTCCAAGATACCCAAGGACCATGATTCACACCGGGAATTTCCAACCCTTCCGGGATCTCTAGAATGGCCCAAAGTCCCTCTCCTCCGCCTTTGCATCACTTGCTCCTCATCCAGCGGACCACTTACTACCCATCCTGGCCCATCGCGGACTAGATCCACCTGAGGCCTCGGCTGCCTATCCGCCGCATCGCAAGGAAAGGAGGAACAACAAGCCCTTGCTTTACGTATGAATGAGAGAGAAACCGGGGAGGAACGACCACTGGTTCGATGGGACGCCTTGGGCGCGGGTGGCGCCGCTGTCGCTCGCACCGTCCACTCCCTGCCTACGTTGTAACCCCTTCCCCTTCCTTTTCCCTTCGAGAGAGCTTTCAAAGGCCCATCGCGTCTTGGCGTTTCCGGGGGTTGGATAATCCCGGCCTTTCTTGTGCCTCGTTGCCTACCCTCCCACCCCTTCCTTCCTTGGATTCCCATTTTTTGCTGCGTATCGGGGCATCACTGGTGCAGCCCAGCCCCTCTTGACGTATTCAGTTGGTAGGCGTCCAGGCCCATCGAGATTGGAAGAACTGGGCCCTAGGCAGCAGCGGCAGTGGACATCATATGATGGCGAGAATGAACGGAGCAGATGGGACATGTGATGAGGGCGTGTGAGTGAGTGTTTACAGGCAGCAAGCCGAGAACGAACCGAAGGGACAGATATGCGATAAAACAGCCTGGTCCATTTCAAGGGGTCATTGGATATAAGGGGGAATGAGAGACTAACTATCTCCTCATCGCGAGAAAATTCCAATCTGTGTTTTGTGTCTCCGTCGTCTCAGATTTAACCCTTAGTGGTGGGGTATGGGTTCTTCTGCCTCGTTTCCATTTCCTTCACACATCAAACCGCGTCCGAAGAGTCCAACGAACCCCCCTAGCGTGCTTCCTCTTCTTCCCAAATTCTCCCTCACCCCGATCGCCTTATTGTACAAAAGTCAGCTTTTTACAGAAACCACCACGAGCCTTTTTGCTTCTTTCGAGAGTGTTTTTCTTCTTTTTTTCCATGTTGATTTTGGTGTGTGTATGAAAGGTGTGTTGCTGTCTGCCCGGCGTCCCCAGTGCCGAAACATCTAAGCCATCTCGTTGCGTGTTGTGTTGTCTCTGAGAGCACTTCTATGATGCATATACCATGAGCCTCCACACGAATGAAAGAAAAGAGAAAATCTCAGTGACAGCCTGCGTCTGTGATGAGATGCGATATTCCAATCGACCAGAACCAGTTAAGCCGTATAATCATTAGTCGGCGTATTAGGAAAGTGAGACAAAGTGGCGAACCGAGGACGCGATTGGTTGCATCATCGTAAGTCGACGCACTATCAGTTGCCAGAACCGCCCGGCCCGGGAGTTCGGGGAGACCAGGAAGGCGACTACAACAGGTTAGACTTCAGGCTACACCATTAAACAAGACCATGACTTACTGTTGGTGAGTAGCTGGGGCTGGTCGGCGACTGCTGCGCTCCTGGAGTCTGCTGGAAGCTCGGACTCGTAGGGGAGTACTGAGCCGGTGAAGTTGGAGACCATGTCGGTGACGCAGGAGAGTACGACGGCGACGTTGGGCCAGCCCCGTGAAGATTGGGAGATGCCGGGCTGTAGTTAGGACTGGCCGGCGAATAGCTCGGGGAGGTGGGCGAGGCATACTGAGCCGGCGATGTCGGCGAGTAGTGTCTGGGCGAAGAGGGGGATGCCGGCGAGTAGCTCGGCGACGTCGGGCTGTAGTTGGGGCTCGCGGGGCTGGTAGGCCGCAGCATAGGCGACGTCGGCGAGAAGGACGGCGACGAAGGGCTGAACTGGGGCGAAGTGGCGCCGTAGCGGCCAGCAGCACCGTCGATGAGGGGCGAAGTCGGAGAGTAGCCAGCGTTAGGCGACGATGGTGAGTATCCGCCGTATCCACTGCTGAAAGGCGAGGTTGGAGACGTGCTGAAGGGGCTGGTCGGCCGTCCCGGGCTGGCGCCCGAGTAATGGCTGACGGAGCCGATGCCACCAAAACCACCACTACCACCGTACTCGGTGCCAAAGCCGGTGGGAGAATCGGAGCCCGCGCCAACAATGGGAGAGAAGTTGCCGGCAGCGGGTGAGCTGAGAGACATGTACCCAGAGTCGGCCATGGGTGATCCGGAGTCGTAGGGGGTGGCGGCCCCGCCCGCCTCGCCGCCCTTGACTGGCATGCCAGGCATAAGACCCATCCGTGAGTTGTCGCTGATGACAGTCTCCAGCATCTTCGGATCGAGGAGAACGTCAAAGTGACCAGTACCCATGGGTGCCATCTGACCAAGCATGACGTTCTCGGAGATGCCACGGCAGTCGTCCAACTCGCCCACGGCTGCAGCCTCGAGGAGAATTTCGACAGTCTCTTCGAAGGAACAACGCATGAGGGCACCGGTGTCGGCACGGTTGATGCCGTGACGAGTTACAGCAGAGATTGTACCTCTGTAGGTCATGACATCGCAAAGAAGAGCAAGATGTCTGTGGTTGACGTAGGAACCGTCAAAGGCAAGCACTTGGGTCAACTCACGGACCAGAGCTGCTCTGGCCGCCTCGATACCGAAAACTTCAACAATCTGCCACAAGTGGTTGGTGTAGGTACGGTTGGAATCGACGCCGTCGACGGCCAAGACCTGGCGGAGAGCAGTTCCGGATGTGTCCAAGTACCACTCCGAACAGCGCTCATCAGCCTTGGCGGCCAACAACGCTCCGTCATCGGTCTCGATGAGTTTGGTCTCCTTGTTCAAGAAAGCTCTCTCGATGCCCTTGACACCACGGAGGGAGAGAGTGTCGAGCAGATGAGTCTCCAGTCTCTTCAGCATGACATCATCTTCAATTTTCTTCTCGCCATCTTCGTCCTTGTCGTTGCCGGCGTGCATGGGGCGGATACGAATGATTTGCTCTTCAGCGTTGTTATCACTGAAAATGACTGCAAGATCGTTGGGGTACTCCTCCTTGATGCGTCTAGCAACATCTTCGACTGTAAGCTCCTTGTCGAGAAGCTTCTGGCGGTCTAAAGTGAGACGCAGCAACCATCTGGACTGGTCTTCAGTCTTGTCGTGGGATTCGTCGGGAATGAGGTAGTAAGACTCGACCATGTCCAGATCATCAGGGATGTTGGTCGACGTAATCTCGGGGTCGTAGTAAATCTCAGTGACCGCGGTAACTGAGCGCAGCGTCGTGTGCTCGACTGTGCTGCGAAGAGCCTTGGCAGCTTCTTGACTAGCGTTGTCCTCGCCGCTCAAGTACACTACCATGGAAGGAGTTTTGATGTTCTGGGCCAAGTTGAGGATTTCTTTGAGACGAGGAACACCAAGCGTCACGTTCTTGGAAGAAACACCAGCAAAATGGAAGGTGTTCAGCGTCATCTGCGTGGCAGGCTCACCGATAGACTGGGCCGCGATGACACCAACCATTTCACCAGGACTGACAAAGGCTCGGTCCCACCGAGCCTCCAACTCTCCCAGGACGTGCTCGAAAGCCATCTTGTTCAGGCGCTGCTGGCAAGCAATGCGCTTGAAGGCAAGGCGTGAGCGAATCTGTGCCTTGAAGAGAATCGTGGCGCTGCGGTCAGCCTCCTTGGAGATGTCATCGTTACCACGGACGATGGTCATTCTGTTAAGCATGGCCTGAACCGCCGGAATAACGTCTTGTGGACGCAAGTCGCTTCTCTGGAAATCCTCGACAGCGAAGAGCTTCTTGGAGGTTTCCATAAGACGAACGATGTTCAACGGAAGCTGCATCGATTCATCATCCTTCCTCTTGAAGTTGATCTGGCGAACCTGCTTGCGGTCGGCGGTGAGTGCCTCAAATTCTTCGTCCAAGAGCTGCTGAACCGCCGGGTCGCCCGCGATTTCGTTGCCGTACTCAAGCCACTCAAGCTCTTCAGGTCTGTTCTCGGCCATGACATCGAGCCGGAAACGGTCGGCGAACTTTTTGTTGGACATGTTGAGGTGATCCATGCGTTGCTTCTCGATATAGATGGCGTCCAGGCCGTCTTCACCATACAGGAACTGCAGAATATCGCCAAGAGAGTTTCTGACGGTACCGTCATACTTGGCGCTGACGTCCTCAAGCGCTTTGACGAGACGACGCTGGATGTAACCAGTTTCGGCGGTCTTGACAGCAGTATCGATCAAACCCTCTCTACCAGCCATGGCGTGGAAGAAGAATTCACTCGGCGTAAGACCACGGAGGTAGGAGTTCTCGACGAAACCGCGAGCCTCGGGAGAGTAGTCGTCCTTGGTGAAATGGGGGAGCGTGCGGTACTTGAAGCCGAAGGGAATTCGCTTACCCTCGACGATCTGCTGTCCGACGAGGGCAGTCATTTGGGAAATGTTGATGGATGACCCCTTGGAACCAGACGAGGCCATGGTGACAGCGTTGTTCAAATCCTTCAAACTCTTCTGCGTAGTAGTACCGGCCTTGTCACGGGCTGTGTTAAGAGCCTTGGAAACCTTGCTCTCGAAGGTCTCACGGATGTTCATACCGGGCAGAGGCTCCAGCTCGTTAGCAGTAGCTTGTCGTGTGAACTCCTCGACCTCAGCCTTGTGCTCGTCAATGTGCACCTGCACCTTCTCAATGGTAACCTTATCGGGAATCGTATCACCAATACCGATACTGAAACCGTTGTGTAGAAGCCAGTAGTTGACGGTTTGCTGAACCCCGTTAAGGAACTTCATAGCCGCCTCTGGCCCGTGCTCGTTGTATACGATGTGGACGATACCACCACTGGCGGCACCGATGTTCTTCTTGGAGAGCAAACCGTACATGATCTGTCCCGACTGAATGAGGAGACCCTCGTCCTTAAGGGGGTTGTCCTCCTTCGAATCTGGAGCGCTGTGCAAGCTGACAATATTGGGAACTGCCATGCTCATGATCTGCTTGCCCGTCCATCTTGGTCTGGGCCGCACGATGGCTGGCGGGGGAATGATACCATCCCAGTTTGGGACCCACAACATGATGTTCATAACCTGCTCCTTGTTGAGGAACACGTCACGACGGCAAAGCTTGTAGGCGCCGGCAAGGGTGTCTTGCACGATACCCATTAGAGGGCCGTTTCTTTGCGGAGAAACAATGTTGATGGGAACCAGGCAGAGTTCCTTGACCTCAGCTCTGGTCTCTTCGCTTTGAGGGACGTGAAGATTCATTTCGTCACCGTCGAAATCGGCATTGTACGGCGACGTGACTGACAGGTTGAGACGGAAAGTCGAGTAAGGCATAACGCGGACTCTGTGACCCATCATGGACTCCTTGTGAAGAGATGGCTGGCGGTTGAAGATGATATAATCGCCGGTGATCAAGTGACGCTCAACCTTCCAGCCGTACTCGAGAGAAATCTGTCCGGCGCGGCGGTGGTGACGAAGGTCAATCCTCGTACCGTCGGTGCGGATGACGTATTTAGCACCTGGGTGCTCGTTCGGACCATTCTGTACCAGCTCGTGCAATCTTCCAATGTTGTAAGGAGTGACCGTCTCGGGGTAGGTCAACGTTCTTGCGATGCTTCGGGGCACACCGACCTCGTCGAGGGAAAGGTTGGCGTCACCAGTGATGACAGTACGTGCTGAGAAGTCGACACGTTTTCCCATCAAGTTACCGCGAAGGCGACCCTCCTTTCCCTTGAGGCGGGCACGGATGGCCTTCACTGGGCGGCCACTCTTCTGCAAAGCGCGAGGCTGCCCAGCAATATCATTATCCATGTAAGTGGCGACATGGTACTGCAGCAGCTGCTCAAAATCTTGGGCGATGTGAGCAGGTGAGCCTTCGCGAATGGCTTGCTTGACGTTGCTGTTGGCTCGGATGATATCGCCCAGTTTGTATGTCAAATCATCTTCGTTCCTCAACCCTTGGCCAGTACCGTCCATGGAAATACTGGGCCGTACCGGTGGAGGTGGGACGGGAAGGACGGTAACAATCATCCACTCTGGACGGGCGTACTCGAGGTTGAGGCCCATGTCTCTCAGGTCGTCGTCGCTGATGCGGCGCAGAATGTTATGAGCCATCTCCGGGGTGATGGGGGGCTCTTCCTTCTTCTTAACGCCATCCTCGCCTTGGGCCTCGAACTTTGCAATCAGCTGCAAGGCTTTGTGCCGCACCCTAGGCTGAATGTTGCCACAGCCGCCGTGGTTGACAGGAGCCTGCTTCATGTTCAGGCCGTACTCTCCGTCGTCAGGTTTCTGTTCCTTGACTTCATTTTCGCAGCGAGTCTTCTTCTTGCAGATATTCCAGACGCGGTTGAAGCGAACCTTGGGGTCTCTTGTGTTCACAGCTTGGAGAAATTCAGGATCGCTCTGAAAAGCCAGGTTAGCACAATCGAGTCAAGGCGATTGTCAAACATCGTAGAGTAGACTAACTCTATCGGCCAAGACCTTGCTGCAATTATGGCAGACAATCTCCAGAACCTTCTTGACTTTCTTGATAAAGCCAGGATGGTAGACGGGCTTAGCCAGCTCGATGTGGCCAAAATGACCTGGGCATTCGCCCATCGCCTGGGAGCAGGTCTTGCACTTAAACTGCCGATCGATGGAACCGAGAAGCGGGTCATTCAGACCGCCATCACGAGGCTTCGTCCGGGTCTCGTCCATGGTTTCGGGGTAGACACAGTGGCAGACACTCATATTCTTGATATCCTCGGGAGCCATGAGGCCGAACTGAATCTCCTCGACCGTCTTGATCGGCGCACTCGAGTGCGTGAAGTAAAGGTTCGCCATGTTGAGGTAGTTTTCGTGGTGTTTGGTGAGGAAAGTGTCGACGGGGTTTTCACAAGGTGAGGTAGGTCGAAAAAAAGGGCAAGGGCCGATAATCGGTAAGCGATGCGCAGGCGTCGCAAACAAGGCGCAGAAAAATCGGGAAGCGAGAATCTATCGCGCGAAACGCTTTTCGAGATGCAAGAAGTCGGCAACGGTCGTCCTACGATGGCGTTCTTGACCACGCCAGTCCCCGGCCAGCGGCCCAGGAGAAGGTTCCACGGATCCTCCTAATCGCTGCCACCTTCAGAAGCGTCGATGAGTTGAAGGGAAATTCGCGGTCGTGCCGTGTCGTGTATCAAGTCGGAAATGAGCGTGCGGTCCAGGGGCGCGATTTCCGACGCGCGTGGTGATGGGTGATGCGTGAGTTGACGGAGTTGTAGATGTGAAGACCGCGGAGGCGAAGGTGAGGAGCGAGGTCAGAAACAAATCTTGCCTTGAGGCGGCTGGCGCAGCCTGGAGAAATACGCTAGCCTAATCGGGCAGTCGCACTCCTTTACCTTCCTCAGGCCGACAAGGTACAGTCTACGGGTTCCCAAGGTACAGGTACCCACATTTTCCACAAGAACGTGCTATCATCAATACGGAGCAAAGGTATCTGTACCTTGACTCACTTCTCCCCTATCCGGTGAAAAAGTATCGCTGTGTGGGTGTCCGTATCGTCGTCTCGAGGACTGGGACTTCGCTCACGAGTCAAATGTTTTAGGTGAATCAAAAATCGAGGCACGTAACGTCGGCTTGAGGCGCACTGGCACCTACTCTGAAGACTCGGAATTATTAAGCAGCTTTTGAAGCTCTGTAGGCGTAGGCATGTATCACAATCACTGCAAGCCCCGTCGCGCTAATCCCCCCAACAGGGGTCCGCATACGAACAAAGCTCGTCCCATTGCTACGCAATCCAAAGCGCAATCCAAAGGTCTCATCACAGACTTTTTTTCTTCCTCGATCAAAGTGCAAGTTCGCAATTGCCTTGCACATTGCATGGCGACAATGATATTCTTAATTATATCATCTTCTTCTGCCTCTACCCGCCCTTCCCTTTCTTGATGGGATCTTGTCCTCGACGACTTCGCTGTCTGGTATCTCTCCATCCGCACCTGGACTCCTTCTCCGCATGGTTCCGGTAGATATCGTAACGAACTCCTCCTCGCTGTCGCTCTCCCCTAGATCATAGAGAATCGGCATGCGGAAGTCCCCTGTTCCGCCAGAATGCCCGTTGACGATGGTCGAGGTGACGACGTCCACATCCTCGTCTTCTGCGTCCAGTCGTCTCTTCTGCAGCTCCTCCTGGCCGTAGATGTCGAACTCGTCCTCCATCTCCTCATACTCCTGGTTCTCCTCGACCTGCGCAAAGTCGGGCGCGAGCCTAGACCACTTCTGCTCGGGTATGACAGACCATATGTATACCCTTCCAGTCTCGAGGCCACAAGTGGCGATGAACGGCCGCTCTGGGTGCCACTCCACAACTCCCTGTTCTTCCTTAGGGCCGTCCAGAATTCTAATGAGACCTGTGCTGCCCATGCCCCTATCCCAGACATAAATCTCGTGATTGTTGTATGTTGACGCCGCAACGTACTCTGACGCCGAGCTGAACGTAACGTGGTTCCACGATAACCTGTTGACTTGATCCGAAAATTTGTGCTCCTCCGTAAAGTGTATCGTGTCAAGGTCGAGGTCCTCAGCGGCAAGATTCGGTATGTGGAAGGTTCGGACAATGCGGTCTTGCGCATTGATCAACAGCACTCGTCCCGAGTTGTTGAGGCGCAACGTCGTGATGACGCCACTGCAGGGCTTCTCTGAGTATATTGTCTTTCTGGTCTTGACGTCAATGACGTTGATCCACCCCTTATTTGTTCCCGCCAGAATGTGCTCTCCTGTAGAGGTAAAAATCGTGACGGTCGTCATTTGTTTCGCGTCCTCCTTCAGCTGCTTCTCGGTGGGCTCTCCATCTATGTCGGGTCGTTTCGGCGCCGAGCTGAGGGGGTATTTGACATCGGTTACATCTGACACATCAACGAGGATCGGCTGCTCCTCGAATATGGAGGCGACAAACTGGTGGCTTGGCGCGTTAGCGAGGCTGCGTTGCTTGAAACATGGGCGGTCGTTGGCTCACTGATTAAAGGGATTGAGTTCCGCGATGTACGCCGGGGCTCGAAAGCGAACCTCACGGTACCGCCTGCCGTCTTTCAGATCCCACAAGACGGCCTTCCAACCTTGACACGCCGACAGCAGGTAGCGGCCGCATCTCGACCAACTCAGAGACGTGATGCTTCTATGATGACCTCGCATCTTCCTTGCCACGCCCATCGTCTCAATGTCCCAGATAACCACCGTGCCGTCCACTCTACCAGAGGCTAGGAGGTCACCTGTCCGGTTGAAGCGCAAACATGTTGAGTGACCAGATCGGATTGTATTTGTGTTGTTGATGGCATTGATAGCTTCGACGGCGGCAATGGCCTCGTTCTCTTCGTTACTGAGAAGGAAATTCATGTCGCTGCTGCTTCCTGGGTTGAAGAGTCAGAGTTTGAAGGGACAGAAGCCTAGCCCTGGCTCGAGTTAGGTAGTTTTGTTTGCGCAGAACGCAAGCTCAAGGTTCGCGAGATGTCAGCCGTGCGCATAGGACACACTTTCTTGCGCCTGCAAGGCTGAGGCGTTACTGGGGTTGTTCCCTTAGTTTCGGGTGTATTGCCGCAGCTTTCAGCGACTGGCCCCACTGGACAAACAGCTAAAAGAGTGCACAGTGTAAAGTCGGTATCACACCCAAATGTAGTCAAGTTGGCTCAAACAAGGTATCTAGCTACAGCCTTGCGTTTTCGACCCCTCTATTAACTAGCAGCTTTTTGAAATGCAAAGATATGGGCCTATATCGCAAATGGATTCGTGAATCATTGGGTGTTGGCGTGACTTCAGAAGTCTGTGACTGCTCCAGGCTTCGTCCATGGCCACTTCTTGTTCCTCCCTGCCTACCACCAATACCAACGAAAGCACTGGCACTGGGTATTGTGTAGCGAACTACCCCTCCCCCACCATTCCACCTACCACGGGAATTCATCTAGGTAGAGACAGAGAGTCACATCCAAGAATCTACCTACCTACCTAGCACCTTGAACAAGTTTGATCTCGCCGTCATTCACAATGGCGAATTCCAAGTATGACCTTGGCTTTTCATAACGAGCGTGCTTCCGTTTCTAACGCCTACTCAGATTTGAATACGTCAAGAGCTTTGAGCAACCCGATTTCTTGCTACCAAACACTTGGATCGTTGTCCGCGTAGACGGGAGAGGATTCACCAAGTAAGAGAATCTACAATTCGGATCTTGACGAGTAACCGTCTGATTACCGTACAGACTCTGCGCCAAGTATAATCTCGAGAAGCCCAACGATAAGAGGGCGCTCGACCTCATGAACGCCGCTGCCAGGGTAGTCGTTACGGAGCTCCCAGACATCACCGTCGCATATGGCGTAAGCGACGAGTACAGCTTCGTCTTTCACAAGTCATGTACACTGTTCGAGAGGAGAGCGAGGTGAGACTCGGCTTATGCTTCTCGGTACTGCCTAGTTCTCATTCCTAACATGGCCCAGTAAAATCGTGAGCACAGTGGTCTCGACGTTCACAGCTAACTACGTCCACCTGTGGTCAACGTACTTCACTAACACCCCGCTCTCGCCGCCCCTGCCGAGCTTTGACGGCCGGGCGGTATGCTATCCCACGGTCATGAATCTGAGGGATTATATGAGCTGGCGGCAAGTTGACTGTGAGTCCCATAAGCCCAGTTCTACCTCTCATTTGTGTTTCAACATTAGCTGACCTGCCAAGGCCACATCAACAACCTTTACAACACAACTTTCTGGACTCTTATCAAGCTAGGCGGCCTTGACAACAGAGAAGCAGAGAAGCTCCTGGCGGCAAGCCCCCTTCGTTCTGATCACCCAAACCCCAGCTCCTCTAACACACATGCAGGGTACCGTCTCCGGAGACAAGAACGAAATCCTCTTTTCACAGTTCAAGATAAACTATAACAACGAGCCGGAGATGTACAAAAAAGGCAGCGTCGTCTTCCGCGACGTAAGTTGCTCTTATTATTCTCTCCCATCGCATATTTTTCTTCTTCCTGTCCGAGAGGGGGGTTACGGGGCAAAGAGAGTAAATCGCGTCCTGACCACCGAGCAGTACGAACTCGTCGAGCCGGGGACCCACAACGCCGCTGAGGCGGCCGACGCTCTGGCCGAGCCAGAGCAGCAGAGCAAGACGCAGGCGGAGAAAGACAAGAAAAAGAGAAGCAAGGCCAGAGTCGTCATTGAACACCTCGACATCATCAAAGACGACTTCTGGGACCGGCGGCCGTGGCTTCTCTCCAACAAGCCCGGCAAGACGCCCAAAGAACCCTGAACGATGGGCGAGGCGTGTGCATTACAGAGCCACGAGAGGAAGGAAGACGCTGTCAGTCCGACAGTTGCAAGACACGAGCCTTGTTCTGTAGAGGGTTTGCGAGGTAGAATACGTCACATCTGGTGCTAGGCGGCTCTATTGAAGTTGATGGGCGTGAAAGGGCGAGATTGAAACAGCCGTACAGCAGGAATTTTTCTGTTGTTACGGCAGACAGTCCAGCTTAAGATCGCGAGCTCCCCAAGCCGTCGTTTTTAAACTCACATCTATTCATAGTTCTGAAATCCTTGCGCCGTAAAGAAGCCCAATACCGATGATCGTCTGTCGCCATGCCGTGTGATGTGAACCTCTATGGTCCGAAAGCATGAGCGGCTGCTCCTTGATATGGAATGTCGGTGAACGGTTGGCGAGATGATGTGCTAGCCAAGCCGTGGGTATCTGTGGTCGACCGTCGACCATTGCGTCGAAAGATCAAGATGGGTTTCTTTCTCTCATCCGGACCCCCCCTTCTTCGCTTTCCTCGCTTTCCTCGCTTCCCTCTTGGCCTTCTTGGCCTCCCTTCTCGCCCTCTTCTCTTCCTTAGACTCTTTGCGATCTTTCGAAGAAGTCTTGGACGCCTTCTTTGCGGTTCTAGCTTGTCTCCTCGCCTCCCTCGCTGCTTTCCTCGCATTCTTCGCAACCCTCCTCGCCCTCCTTTCTGCCTTCGTCTCCCCCCTCTGCCTCTTCTCCTTATTATTCGTTACGCCCGCCCCAGAACCTGCATCACTTTCCGAGCTCGTCGTGGTCTCTTCGCTCTCAGGTGTGGACGCACCACTCGCCTCATCCTCCTCTTTTATCCTCCTCTCGTGTTCTTGAATTGTCCCCTCCAGAAACCCACCCCGCACGAAGCTCGCATACAGCATCCATTTGCCGCCTGACACCTTTTCGATCTGGTTCAGCCGACCCTGCGTCACCGTCTGTGTCACCTGGCCTTTCTTTGAGGTGTCCAGGCCCTGGAGCTGTTCGTCGAACGCGTTCATCCACCACGTGTCGCTCGTGAAGTGTGCCTTGGTGCCCAACCCTTTCGTATTGTCCTTGCGATTCAAGAGAAGTGGCTTCGCAAGCCCGATCGAGTCGTCCGTCGCATGGAGCGAGTGGCCTTTGCCGCGCCACCCTTGCGCGGAGAGGAGAGCATGTGCGTTCATCCTTGGGAGGAGGGATGGGAGGGTTGTTTGGCGTAAGTGGTTTCGGTTCGACCGATTTTATGTCGATGGGAAGAAAGTGGGGGAACAGAGTCCCGGAATAACCATTTGTCGATGGGATCTAACACGTCATAAAGAAGTGGGAGTAGTTGTTATGGCTGAGGTTCCTTGTTGGGCTGCCAGCGAAGGAAGGGAGGATTGATTGCGACAAGGTCCCTGAGCGATGGACTCGAGATTTTTTTTTTGGCGCTTATCTTATCTCACCTAGCTCGGTTCCCCAACTCCACCAACGCTGTAGACCAAATGCAACTCAAAGCAGAGCTTGAGTCTCGCATCTTTTTGCTTTGCGAGCAACAAGCGTAGACTAACTTACACAGTGTCTTGGTGTGGCCTCGAACCACACAAAAGAGGAGCAGGGCCACCACATCACCAAAATGTGATCCAAGCAAAGCCTGCTCTCATAACCCAATATACTGGAGACGACTACACAACACCGGCAGGAGCAGCAGTCAACCATGCGCTCCATGGTAGCAGGTTTCCGACTGACGACAAAGCGAATTTGAACGTTTCTTCGTTGATGAGGTATCTGAACTAAACACTTTTGTAGCTCTCCCTCTATGATTGTACAAGCAGATGTCCCATTTTTGGTGTCCCATATGCATCCCGAAAACATGATTTACGCCTTAACCTTCTTGGCAGCGGGCTCCGCCGCGGCATCATCCAAAGCACGCTTCTCCGGCTCGCCAGCAAGCTCTCTCTCCGCCTTCTCGAACTTGGCCTGCTCCTCAGCAGTAAGGTTCGGCAGCAACGGCTTCTCCTCACCCTCCGTAATGTTCAGGTGGAAAGTCCGGATAATCGAGTCGGCGTCGTCGATGGCGATCGGCCTGACATCGGCGAGAGCCTTGATCTTCTGGGTGACGACCTTGACTTGGGCGTCGGTCATGGTGAGGCCGAGCTGCTCAACACGGCTCTTGATAGCGTTCCATCCCGTCAGTCTTGAGGCGAAGTGAACATATCTGCTCATACCAAAGTCGGCAGGATTAATGATCTCTGCAAGGCACGTTAGCTCTGTTACTAGCTGCAAATAGCGCATCAAATTCACGTACCATATGTGCTAGGGTTGTTCAGGATGGCCTTGGCATGAATACCAGCCTTGTGGGTGAAAGCGCAAAAGCCAGTGATGTAGTTGTTGAAGGGGATGTTGATCTCGACGGCCTCGGCAACAAGGTCCTCAATCTCCTTGAGCTTGTGCAGCTTGTACTTGGACTTGGTGTACTCGGGAGCAGCGACGATCATGCGAGCCATCAGGCCACCGAGGGGAGTGATACCGTTGCGTTCTCCGATACCAATGACGGAGGTGTCAACTGAAAATGTGCCGTTAGCAACGACGATGGCAAGAAACTACTCTGTTAATGACTCACTGTGTGTAGCACCGGCCTCGAGGGCGCAGTAAGCATTGGCGATGGCGCAGCCGGTGTCGTTGTGGAACTGAATCATGTGTTAGCCAGGTCTACCAGTGTTCGAGTGTGGAAACTTACATGAGTCTCGATATCGCAGCTGACTACGCCTCTAAGAGTGCGGACAAGATCATAGACCTGTCTGGGGCTGGCGCAGCCAACGGTGTCGGCGATTCCAACTCTGTGAACGCCAACTTTGTCGACGGCGCTGTAGACAGAGAGCAGGTCGACAAGATCAGAGCGGAAAGAGTCCTCAGACGAGAAGCGAATCTCGAGACCCTTAGACTTGACAAACTGGATAACCTCGATGGCGGTGTTGATGATGTAGGTCATGTCCTTGCCGTGAGAGTGCTCGCGAAGGTAGGAAGAAGTGCCAATGACGACATCGACACCGTCAACACCAGTCTCGACAGCAAGACGGGCATCGTCCATCTGCTCGTGTCAGTACTCTGGGCTTCTGTCGTCGCGGTCAAAGGGATTCTTACGTGGCAGCGAACGTGGGTAAGGATCTTAGACTTGAGACCAAGCTTGCAAATGGCCTCGCAGTCCTTGCGAGACTGCTCTGATGCGGCAGGCGACGTTAACTCGATGTAATCAACGCCAAAATCATCGAGGGCCTTTGCGATCTTGATCTTGGTTTCAGTATCGAAGAAAGCGTTGGCGAACTGCTCGCCCTCTCTCAGAGTGGACTCGACTATACGTCACACGTCAGTGAGTGCGACTGAAAGGAGCCCTGGTGGCTTAACACACTGATCTTGTATCGGTCGACATTGCTGAGGAAGTCGCCGACCGGCTGGTAGGGATTGCTATGCTTCTGCTTGGTCTTTGCCGCCGAGTGTCAGAAAATATCGTCATGGTCGAGGCGGTGCTCGGAGTCAGTTGTTTCTTACGGGGATAGCAGTGTAGCCAGGGTGATCTGGACGTGGAAGAGTCAGCCATGCTGTCAACAACAAGATCGAACGAGCCTCAGGTACGCACCGGCCTTGTTGCCGTTGGCGACGCCATTGGAGCCATTCGTGTGACCATTGGAGCCATTCGTGTCGCCATTGGAGGCCGAGACGTCAGGAGTAGGACACATCGTATATGATCATGCACCGTATGCTGTAGTGGTAGGTAGAGGTGTTTGTTCGAGGGCTTGTCCCAAAGTTTAGATGACGGCGGGGTTTATAACAGAATATTGGGGAAGGTTGTTGAGTCACAAAATTGAAAAGGTAATCGAGAGGATTGACGGCCGACCTGGATATGTAAGAAAAACGGGAAGCAGAAAAAAAAATAAAAAAAAATAGCAGGCCGGGTGAGGCGAAGCGGTACCTACGCAACAAGGTGTGGATTGGGCGGGATGGCCAGTGACGACCGAGGACGGCGTTCACTGCTCCCAAGGTCAGCCAGTCGCTGGGCAAAGAAAAGATTTTTTCCCACTCTTTAGCCCCGCTCAAGGCACACCCCCGACCACGCTACAGCAACCTGCACCGTGTGTGCCATTGATTCTCAATCACCAAATTTCCCTGGCCGGCCCTTACGTCTTGTCCTGTCTGTACCCCGCTAGATGCCACCTGAGTGGGCAACATTGAGTACATATGATTGGCGGAGCCGTCCTCCACACCTTGCAGCGGCCAATCAGTCCCCCGTTATCGGAAGATCGATCTCCCAGCGAGCAGAGGCGCTAGGCTTTACACGGTGGTAACACATGCTGCAGCTCGCCCGGATTCTGATCCGTGCCCGGGGTTGTACCATCAGCAATGGATGTGGGAGACACCGCCTTTCCCTCTTCCCTTATAGGTCCCTACTTAGGTACCGACGGCTAAGGATGATGATGTGACCTGTCTACCTCTGCACCCATTGCTGGACGACTTGAGAGCGCCAAGAGGGCCTGGGCTGCCTATTTCAACATGGTCCCTGGAGCTACAAAGGCCAACTAACTGAGCGTCGCCGCCCTCCTGGAACAGAAATACGGGAGCATTGCATCTGTTGCCGAAAAACCAGGTTCAGACAAGAAATTGTACATTAATTCGTCACCCTGGATAAGAACACCGGAGAAAGTTTGACAAAATCGAGACGGTCCCGCAGCGCGCTCTCTTCTACCGTACCAGAGGTGCTATCAGACGGACGGCACCTGAAGAGTTGGGAAGAAGGCAGAATGCTCGATGTTTTGCGAATTAAACATCAGACCAATTGCCGCCGGCCCGGTTAGTACTAGTGATAAAAGGCGCCGCGCTACACCAAATACTAGCCAACGATTTCTCTAGTCAACTTCCAAAGAGCCGAGGAAAAGAGAAACTACTTCATGCTCACAGGCTGTTGAAAAACCACACGATGCGAAGCCGGACCGGTAGTCGCGAGACCACTGAGTAGCGTGCTTTGTCGGACCCTCCGACGGGCCCCCGCCCGCATTGCCGACGTCCCTCAAGATATCATTGGGATGCCAGTTGCTAGGGTCGACGCTGCTCCATTTTCAAAGGATCCATAATTTAATAACGGATCCCCAGACGACGTCATGCAGGTGTGACTCCAACGCTAAGCAGTATCTCTTCACGTCAGTGTGTTACAGCAGACAGTAGCCGCTGGTTGAATTCGTGAAAAAAGGGTGACATTTCGCCGATGACTCGGACCGTTAGTAGGGTTCCATAAAGGTCAAGCGCATCTCTTCACTTCGCCCGAAGGAGTCGTTAGTCAACCGCTGAGATGAGGTCCTTATGTGCCTTCACATGGACGTCTGTTGAACGTATTGAGTAACGCAATGTGTCACGCTGTTCGCTTAGCTATCATCCCTCAACTGGACGCGGTTCGTCACAAGCCCACTTATCCAGTTCATGTTCTTAAAGATGATATACGGCTTTTATACAATTTTTATTTACTGTACAACGTAGAATCTATGGTCCCATATAGTCGTCTTAAAGCTACCCCTTACCAGAATCGGGAAAGCATGCCATACCCACAGTCAGGGTACTACAACGAATGGAGCGCAATTGTGCAGTGGCTAGGAAACAAATTTCAACTGGCGACCGCCCCATGTTTCCTCCATACATTGCTCATGCCTTTCAACCGGATCGAAACGCTTGCGCGAAACGAAGCGACTGCGGCCAGCGTTTGAGACCGCCTTCAACAAATGTGTGTATATTCACCCTCGAGACCTTCGTTGCCGTTGGCGGTCTTGTCCTGAACAGCGGAATAGGCCAATAATCCACCAAACTGCTGGGCAGTAAGCTCAGCGCTTAGAAGTATGGCGCCCATGTAACCGTAATCCTATTTTTCGACTGCATTTCGCATGACAGGATAGAAACTACCCTTAGCCCCCTGACCGTGCTGCTGCTGCTGAGGATGGTTCGGCTGTTCGTACAAAAGAGAGCGCTGCGGCTGCATCGGCTGACCGAGCTCCAGTTGTCGCCGGTGTAGTTACTTGCGCAGCTGTTGGGCACGATAATTGGAATGCCCTGCGGAAGACTCCGTGTGTTGGAGCAGCGTTGTCGAAATACCAGATCTAGAACTGACCTGGTCATTTGCCTGGGGTGCCATATGCTGCTGAGAAAACCAATCCGCTGTCTGCTGGCTCTGAATTTTACGAGCTGACCAAATCCCACGTCGACCCTGCTCCGTAGGCTAGAGCTGTTGGTCCGGAACCTTCCTCTGAAGACGAGCCTGAGAAGTCAGAAGCATTTCTCGAATAAGTGGTGAAGCCATGTTAGGCTGGTTCGTCTGCCGTAGATTCGGGAGCTGAGAATATTCCGAGGTAAAGAACTTGCGGGGTCTCGACTGAGATGAGGGCGGCCGATAGTCGATCCAAGGAGGATCAGCACGAAGGGGTTGATGTTCGTCAGAGCGGTACGTCGACGACGCTGGCTCATTTGGAACAACCTTCAACGGCCCCTCGTCTACATAGATAGGGGGTCCCCGTGGAGGGTCAATGGGGGGATAAACGGTGAGAGTCCCCTCTTCGATAAGGTGCAGCGGTGGCTGATTGAACGGATGCATCGGGTGGGACTGCAGGGCTCTTCTGAGTTCAGCTTGGTCCCAGATATCTTGTAAGGTCACTGGAGTGTCACATACAGCCAAGGCAGATGTACCGCCGTTGACCTGATGGTCTCTCCAACGCACTTCGTCGATAATTCGAGGGCCTGAATGACACTCGTCGACCTCATTGAGGTGGGAGGTGCCATGAAGTTCGACAGGTCGGCTTGTGATGGCGGAAAACTCCTAGTTCTTGGCCACGTGAGCAAACACCGTCATCTGCTCCACTTCGAAATCAGCGCCGCTGGACAGCTTTTGACCCTTGGGCAAAGCAGCCGCAATGGAGACCTCAATATTGTTAACAGCTCCAGCCTGAAGCTGGGCTTCAAAGACGCGGGCGCCGAGAGGCAGCACCTGACCGGGAACAGGGTGAGCCTGGTGGGCCATCTGGCGGTTAACCGATACAAAAAGTCTCCACTGACGTCCTTCTTTCTCCAGGAACGAGGGCACGACCAGGATGAGCTGGACTCTCAAGTGGCTGGGCTGCATGTGAACCGTCACGGACTGTTGTGCCTCTTTCTCGAGAGGTAGCATAGTAATCTCGAAGCGCCGCTCAACATTGATCATTGGGTGCGTCTGGACTCTGAGGCTGCTGATCAATGCATCTGCAGCTCCTGCGGGTCTTGTCAGCAACCATTGATCTCATGCTTTGGTTTAAGACGTACCTTTGCCTGGAGCGCGTCTCGTCTGGTCCCACAGAGGTTTCTGCTGCTGCTGCGGCTGCTGCTGTATGCCATTTGTCTGCGGCTGATGCTGCGCAACACCTATAGGCTGAAAGGTCGCATTAGATAGATTTGTAGCCGATCCAGTAGCGGGCGGCGGAAAGGCTGAGGGCGTGCTAGTATGACCGGGTGTCACTGTTGGGGAGGGGCGGGCTGCATCCTCTCGCTTGACATTGTTGACAATCGAGGGGCTTGGCGAGGCGACGGAGACGCTGTGAATCCTGTCCATCGCAGCCGGAACAGCTGGAGTTCCACTCTGGCGCGTGATGCCGTTGGCGATAGACGCATGATCGCCGACCTGGTGTCCAGCTGACTGGGAGATCGGGGGTGCAGGCGACTCTCCCGAGTCGCTCTTGCCGCCCACGTGGATTGTGATCCTTTTCGATGAAGGTGCGGGCTGCTCAGGCGCCGGTTGCTGGACTTTGAGCTTGATCTTAGGCTGTGCCGGCTCTTGAACAGCGCCTTTGGCTTGTTTCAACTCATTCTTGAAGAACTCCTGTACAACAATCAGCACACAAGACTGGTGACTCGGTCTTGGCAACTTGGCACGTACCTCGAGTTCTTGGCCCAGCTCGTAGATCTCGCTCCCCTCCTCATTGTAGAAGAAAGCGTTCTTCCAGAGCAAGCTAGCCGTCTCCTCGAATGCTGCCCAGGTCTTGAATTCGCTGGTGCCGGTAGCCTCATTGCGGCCCTTGACACCTTTCACAGACTTCTGGAGCTTTTTCAGTGAGATAGGCTCCTTCACAATTCTGTAGTAATCTTTCAAGACGCGGGGAGGAAGGTTGACGAAAGGTTCGAAATAGGGCTCTTGACCGCTGCCAAGTCACGTTAGCAAAGCCGAAAGCATAGGAAGGTTGATTGCCTACCCATCCTCCTTGCTCCGGATCATCTCCTCCACGATCTTCTCCTGAGCAGCCTGAAAACTGAGGCCCTTGTAGGGGATGCCCTCATACTCGCAGTCAGGGCGGCTGGGCGTGACGGTCCGTGCCTTTGTCTTGCGTGGCGTTGTCCCTTTGGTAGGTCTGCCTGGTCCTCGACGACGAATGAGGATAGTCGCGGGCCTGGATGTCTGACTTCCTTCGTCATCGTCCTCTTCGCCCTCGGCGTCGTCGTCTTCCTCTTCCTCTTCGTCCTCTCCATCGTCGACTTCGGCAGTGTCTTCTTGCTCATCGCCATCAGCATCGTCCTGTTGCTCAGGAGACTTGGCTACAGCTTGAGACTTGCGACGGCCACTTGTAGAGTGAGAAACAGGCTCGCCATCTTCCTCTACGTCGTCCGCAGTGCCATCGGCAGGCAGGGGGGTGGGAACGGCCGTATAACCACCTCTCGCGTAAGCAGGGTTGTACTTGGTCATGAAGTTACTCAGGGCCTTCCGGACCCGTTCTGCATCTTCGAAGAGCTGACTCCCGCGAGGGTAGAACTCCTTGGCATTTGATACCATGCGCTTGCAGTAACTTTCAAGTTCGGTGAGGGTGGGAAAGTCTCCTTGGTCGAGCTTCTTCTCGATCATTGCGAGTGAGATAGGCATTCTCGTCTTCTTGTAGTATTCGGGGTTGCTATCCTTATCGGGCAGCGACTCGAAGTAACCAGAGACCTTGCGTCCACTAGGATAGTTGCAAGGTTAGCTACCTCCAGGCGGTCTCTTCGAGAGGACTAATCTCGGGGAATATACTCACTTTTTGTCAGCGGTTCGGCGGATTTGCTCGAGAAAGAAATGGCCATATTCAGTGGTGGACTCGACTGTCTCTTGCTCCTTAAGGTTGTATTTCTGTGAGGTGGCAACGTCAGCTTGGCTCTGTGACAGTACAGCTGTGCATGAGCATGTAGGTGGAGGAACGTTGCTGGAGAGTGGAGTGAGTGATGGTAGGAAGATGGAATATCCAAATGAAGACACGCTCAAATAGAGAGCGGGAGGGATGTGACTGAATTATCTGGACTCGGAGAAGCCAGTAAGGCATGCACAGCTACCGCCCAGGACGCATGGCAATAAAGCCTTCTGCAGACAGGGCAAGAAGTATGGAGGGACCAGAGGGTGCAACTATAAAAACCACTTACCGCAGCAAGCTTCTGCTTCTTTGCGTTGGGCTCTTGAGCATCTGTCGCGCCGTTCATGGCCGACGACCTGCGTTTGTTGTCCATTAGAAAGTTAAGGATGAGGGTCGCAGGCGCATGCACTATTAGTCAAGTACGCAACAAAGGGTTGCCGAAAAATATTGCGCCCGCAATGGCTGGTAGCAGTATGCGACTTGGAGTGGAAGGGCGATGGTGATGTTGCGATTGCGACAGGTTTGCAAAGACAAGACGCGTCGGTTTGGAGTTGGCAAGGTTGGCTGCGTAAGGTTGTTTGCAGCAGGGCTGTAGGCTATGGTCGCTAGTACAGAAGGAGCTAAGGTACCCAGGTAGGCAGGCACCCTGGAAATAGTATTGCAGCTCTCCCCACGTTTCTCAAGCTGGGATGGGGGTAGTTTTGAATATGCCGGAAGCCCAAACACTGATCAAGGTGGGAAAAATTGGGTGCAGGACTATTGCGCGATGGTAGTGGTCTCTTGGATACTGGGGAGGGAGGATTTCAATGGAAATGGGCCAAAGGCGCTGAATTTTGGTTGGATTCTGGCTTGGAACAGTTTGGTCGGACCTTCGGAAGGTGATGGAGCCAAGGAACAGTACGTACTGTGGACAGAGAGGTGCCTCAGGTCTCGCGCGCTGCTTTGACAAGGCCGCCATTCAATTGTAGCATAAAACAATACTGTGGGAACAGAAGGTGAAGAAACAGCAGTCACTGCCGCACAATTTGAAGCTGCTGCCAGGTGGCAGTGGTCTAAGTGGGGCCAAATCTTCGACGTCAATGGTCGGTGGGAGAGTGATGGAGGAGATTGGGAAGAACAGGACAATTTGGCAGGAAAGCTCCACCGCTCTCTCGGTGTGTGATTTTGTGCGGTGGGTGGAAGCAGCGAGGGGCTGTCTCTGAAATTGCAGTGCAGCACTTACTACCTTACCTTAAATACCTAGGTACGTGACAAGCCAGGCTGGGCCGCCGACGGAGGTTGCCGGCAAAAACGCCTCGGACGGACCCTGGGGGCCAGAAGATGATGGCAGCGCTGGGGCGGGATCAAGTTACTGAGATCCATCCGACTTTTGTTTACTACTCCGTATCTTTTCCCACTCTTTGAATAATAACCCCTCGCTCTTGCGCGCCAGCTTCCCTCGAACATCATATTTCCTGGCATTCAAGCCCCCTCGCTACTTCCTGATTCCCCGAATCACCGGTGCAGAGAACCCGTTGTTTCAGCGCCAATTCCTGCATACCCCGCCTACTTCGTTGTTTACCTTTTTTACTTTTTTTTTTTTTTTGTAACATCGTTCGACTTGGGTGATATCGCCCGACCTCTGGAATTGGACCCTTCGCGGCCTCAGACTCCCTTCGCGTCCGAGAGCACACTATATCGCCAGTTTCCGACAGTCTCGTCCGTCACTTGACCTTCCGCCTCCAAACGAGCCACCCTGCCAGTCGCCTTCGCGGTAAGGAACCGAGACTCGACGCCACCGTACTTCCCACAGACACCAGGGCAGACAACCGCCTTCGCCATGGATATCGACATGAGCCGCCGCAACAAGGTCCCACGACCTCTGTCGGAATCGGAAAGAACCCGGTTAGATGAATTCATAGAGAGCATTCACTACTCGGCGCGGTATGTTTGTCCCCTAGCTCCCGCCTCTATCCATGCACTCCGATCAAGGCGCAAACAACAGACTGATCTGTTTGCTCTCGATAGATACTCTGACAGCGAGTACGAATACCGCCACGTGCAACTTCCCAAGGCCATGCTCAAAGCCATTCCCAAAGACTACCACGACTCTTCCCACGGAACACTGAAGTTGCTATGGGAGGAGGAATGGCGAGCACTCGGCATCACTCAGGTATGCTTTGCTGTGGCCCCCGGGCCATTGGAGCCAGCGCTGACGTTGTATCCAGAGCTTGGGTTGGGAACACTACGAAGTGCATGAGCCGGAGCCGCACATTCTACTGTTCAAGTCAGTCTACCCTCCCCACGAACCCATGGCCATCTGTCGTTGACATCGAACACAATAGGCGCCCCCTTAACTACCAGCCTCCCCAGTGATGCGCCCAGCGAGGAGAAATGCCTCGTTATTTTGCAGTTGCAGTGCGCATTCCCGCTTCCCGCCCCTGCAGGCTGCTGCCTGGGCGATACTCTCGACGACACGAATGACGGCCAATGATGATGGAAGCTACTCTTTAGAAATTCAGAAGAGGTTGAGAGAGGTTGATTCCTCGTCTTTGCAGACCACGACGAATGGTGTAAAGACGGCGCATACCACCAGGGTTATTGCATTTACTTGGGCGGTTTGAGGCATTGGGGATCTGTTAGTGTGGGACTGTTTGCTGTCTGTTACATGTCTTTGGAAGTTGAGGGGTTCTGATAAGGTCTAATATCCAGCGTCCCCAGCCATGGTTAATGTCACTGCTGCTGAACCTCGCCAAAGGCGGGGAGAATTGCGACAAGCCATCGACGGGCGTACGCTATGTCTGGAAAAGAGGAAGGGACAGCGCGTCGGTTTTGTAGACTGTCGCTGTTGGCTAGTGCGGTAGTGCCTGCTTAAGGGACAAACGGCAGCATTGGCCAGAGTTTAGAAACCAAGGGCAAGATACATGAAGCTAATGTCGTCCTGCAAGAGTCACAGAGGCTCGCAACGTGCTCTTGGACGAACCAGTGTCCTAGTCTTACAGACAAGCGTTGTGAAGCGTGTGCGTCGACTTGACATGAGACACAACAAGACGGTGCTTGGGCACGCGAGTATGACCGGACAGAGACCATATCAATTTCAACGGCTGGGGGTGATTACACTCTCCGAGACATGCACCGAATCTTTGTATATTCCCCATGACGTGCTGAAGGCATCAAAACCAATCAGTTCTTGATTTCGCGGCTGACGGCGCTGGCGTGAGCAGCGCGAGACGTAGCTTTGCCTCAGATACCTGGTCCGATCAAGGGACACGATCTTATGCTCTCTCCCTCCCTCACGGTCACTTTTTTTGTGTGCCTTGCACCTGATGTAGACATGTGCAAGGCGACAGGGAGTAGAAGGTTATACAGGGAATACAGGAAATAAGTGCAGGTCAGGCGTATGACAGACACTCTGAGGTCTGCAATTGGCAAGTCAGCGAAATGCACCAAGCCGGAACGAGCTGGATGACGGCGGCATCCGAAAGGCGATCTGGAACGGCCAAAACTTAATTTGGCACCAGGGTGGTCCCAATCGGCGCCTGTATCTGCTGATGTTCCACCATAAGGAGGACACCTTTCAACAAAACGCCCTCACCTCACCCTGTCGCTTTATTGACCTTCGCCCCTCCAGTATGACAGGACGGCTGGAGCCAAGTTCGGTCAGCGGTGGGATGTGCACACTCACTCACGCTGTGCCCAAGCGTGCCAGGCTGCTGCAAGGATGCTATTGATGTGCTGGTCGGATTGCAGCATCAGCCAATCCTCGCCAGATAAAGTAACACGATACTCGGGGAGGTGGTCCATCAGCTGTAAATTAATCAGCTCGGAAGGGGTTCCGTTGTTGCTTTCATGCTTGCCTACCAGCCTACCTACCCAGTTTTGTTATCGAGAGAGGAGTTGAGGACAGATTCGCATGACTCTCTGTCAGCTTGCTTAGAGCCGGGAAACGCCCCAAAAGGCCCGGCGATCCCTCGCTCTTGCAGGGCATTCTGTCCTTCTTTTTTCTCCGTTGCACTAATTCCATCATTCATCTGCTATGCTTACCTCACCGTGATTTTCATCCTGCTTAAGATATCTTTTTACTTACATTTTGCTACTGCCAAGACCTGCATTCTGAAGACTACAAAGTAGCAGCTTCGCTGATCAACCGACGCCACTTTCGTCCATCAACTCGCGCCGCCAGTGGGAGAATCTGAGACAAGACTGGACCCCCATTTTACCTTCCAATTAACCTCCAACGCCCCCGGCCGTTTCTCCGAAACGAACCTCGTCGAACCTTACCCGGCCTTGCTTGAACATTTAAAGCAGCAATTACACGCATCCTCCACACGAACAGCGTCCGCAGCATAGACAGCCTCGGATACACGCTGCTGAGCCTGGACACCTGAAGCGTTTCAGCTGGACCTTTGGAAACTTGTCAACTTCCCCGTCCTCCGTCCGAGTTGACAACACTCTCCTTGTGACCATCGGTTCTTGCTCTCTTACAACATATTAAACTTACCAATCGGCCCCCTCTCCGCAAGGAGTCCTTTATCAACCATGAAGTCTGCTAGCAGACTTTTCTTCCTCTCTGTATTTGCGCTTTGGGGATCTCCAATCCAATGCGAGCGCGTCCAAGATGATTGTGCGGTATGCCGCCGTTTTCTTTCCCCTTCTATTCTCTCTTTCGGGGGCCCACGCCGAGGTGTCCGACTCCCACATCTCCCTATCTAACTCGACATACCAGATCTCCCCCAAGGCTATCGTTTCCGACGCATGCGCCTCGTACTCGACTCTCGACAGACTGAATACCAAGGTCAAGCCCCTCGTTGATGACCTTACGAGATCGACCGACTTCTTCTCCCACTATCGACTGAATCTCTTCCACAAGAAGTGCCCCTTCTGGAACGACGAAAATGGCATGTGCGGCAACATCGCTTGCGCCGTCGAGACGCTCGACAACGAGGAGGACATCCCCGAGGTCTGGAGGGCGAGTGAGCTGGGCAAGCTGGAGGGCCCGCTTGCGAAACACCCCCCGAGAAGGGTACAGCATGAGCGCCCTGAGCGGCCCCTGCAGGGAAAGCTGGGTGAGGAGGTCGGTGAGAGCTGCGTGGTGGAATACGACGACGAGTGTGACGAGCGAGACTACTGTGTGCCCGAGGACGAGAGCGCGAGCTCCAAGGGCGACTACGTGAGCCTCCTCCGCAACCCCGAGCGCTTCACCGGATACGGTGGCTTCGGTGCCGCTCAGGTCTGGGACGCCATCTACCGCGAGAACTGTTTCCAGAAGAGCTCTTTTCCGCACTCGGCGTCTCTTGGACAGTCGCAGGTCGGTCACAAGGGCCCCGCGGCTCAAGACTTTCGCCAGGTCCTCGAGGCAGTAGGGCGGCAGCAGGCACTTGAGCAAATGAGGGAGACGCAGCCGAACGCCCCATTCGTGGCTCAGACCGGCCTCGAGGTCGAGGACGAGTGCCTCGAGAAGCGTGTTTTCTACCGCGTCATCTCGGGCATGCACGCAAGCATCAGCACCCACCTTTGCTGGGATTTCCTCAACCAGACCACCGGTCAGTGGCAGCCCAATGTAGCCTGTTACCGGACCCGACTGCATACCCACCCGGAGCGCATTAGCAACCTATACTTTAACTACGCGCTCGTCACCCGCGCTGTCGCCAAGCTGGGCCCCTACCTTCAGGGCCGCGACTACACCTTCTGCTCCGGTGACATCGACCAGGACGCCTCGACAAGGGCCAAGGTCCTCGAGGTGACAGAAGGCGCCGCTAGCGTGCCCCAAATCTTCGACGAGAGCCTCATGTTTAAGAACGGCGAGGGCCCGTCGCTGAAGGAGGATTTTCGCAACCGCTTCCGCAACATCAGCCGTGTCATGGACTGTGTTGGATGCGACAAGTGCCGCCTTTGGGGCAAGCTGCAGACCGCCGGCTATGGCACCGCGCTCAAAGTTCTGTTCGAATTCGACAACGCCAGCGAAGACATACCTGTGCTGAAGCGTACCGAGCTTGTCGCCCTTTTCAACACGTACGCCCGAATTAGCAGCTCCCTCGATGCCATTACCAAGTTCCGCGCGATGATCGATACAGAGGATGCACTCACTGCTGCGTCTGCCACTGCCCCCAAGTTGCCCAAATCCGCCTCAGAAGACATCCCCGACCGGGCAAAGAAGCCTCACCACGTGGTGACATCGCCCGAGACGGGGTCCATGGAGAAGAAGGACCCGGAGGACGAATACGCTGAGGATGAGCCACGACGCGAGGAGACCCTGTCTGACGCTTTAGGGGAAGAGTTTGATCGCGTCATCAAGGCCTTCAACTTCGTCCTGCGCCGTTGGCTCTCATTCCCCAAAACCTTGTGAGTGAACCCCCGTCCCCAATTTCGTCTTGATTCACAGCCAGTAAAACTAACAAGCCACATTAGTTTTAACGTCGCCGTTGTTGAGCTGATCCGATTCTACCAGTTCTTTGTCGGCCTCCCAGTGAGCGAAAGGAACTGGAGCTTCGAGCGACCTGTCGTAGATGAGTTGTAAATAAGTTGAAGCGACCTGTATCTGTTCAAGCCTTGGTTACCACATGTTAGCATCGCACTTTCTTCTTCTACTCTTGCATTGCTCGTGGTCGGGGCAAACGGCGTTTCTTCGTTTTTTGTGACACATGCAAATCAGTGTCTTGACCGAGTTGTACATATCAAACGATTCTAGCGTCTCACACTCGTCGGTGCTACCAAACGTTCCATCACTTGCCATGGGGGTCATGTCTTGTTTCGTAGAACAGCGGTGCAAGATCGTACGGATCCATCTAACAATATCGGAACCCTCTACTCATACAACCCTTCCTCAACAATACTGTTCTTCCTAGCCCTCGAGTCGTCAGTCAAAGGCACATGCGTGATAATGTTTCCAATCTTGATCTTGACCCCCGACACCCCAATTTCCCACTGCCCAACGTCGCGGAAGTCGGGCTGCTTCAGCAGAGCACGCGTCCGCAAGCACGCGTCCTCCGGCGGTAGCCCGAATGTCCAACCGATGCTCATGTGAAACGCGTCGTCGACGAGCTCGGTGGCGTCGGTCTGGTACAAGGGTGGGTGGTTGAGGCGCAAGGCAACAGCGTTACACTTTGTCAGCAGTGCCTGCAGCTGCGGGTTCTTGCCGCTCGTGTTGGTAGTGTCCTGCGAGACGGCCGAATCCGCGACGCGGAGGACAAGGAAGGCTCGGTCCGAGTCGGGGGACTTGAAGAAGCCGATACCTCGAGGGGAGATGTGGAACCCCCCCGTAGCGGCGGACAGCGAGTGTGTTAGAGCCGAGAGAAAGTGGTCCTTCTGTGCCGTGGGCAGGGACAGCGGGCGTGAGAGGGAGATATGGAGGGGTAGAGGGGCGTTGAGGTCGGAGGTGAGGAGCGGGTACAGCTTCTGCGAGTTGAGAATGGGCTTGATGTTGTCCAGAAGGGCGACGAGGAGGGAATGCTGGTCGGCAGTTGGGTGCCCTTCGATAAGTCAGGTGAGGTGCAGAAAAAAGAGAAAAGACCAGCACCAACACCCACATTCAATGTATACGTGTGACGGCCAGTTGCCAGCAATGTGCGGAATGGTCCTCTTCCGACCTTGGTGCAGGTTTGGGTCATCGGCTGTGCTGGCTCGGACAGTGGAGGCGTAAAGATCATGGAATTGGGCAGGAAGAGGGGGCAACCCCTCCGAGTTGCTGGCTTTGCCCATGACATCGACAGAACCGGATTTTGTTTCGCTATCATGACATTCGACGGCGCCGGTAGCGTCGCTGTCCGGCATGGGGCCGTGGGTCCCGGAGCCCGACGCTTTGCGACGCTTGACCGGAGGCGAGCCCGGTTCAGAAGCAGAGTCGGACGAGGAATAGTCCACTAGAGCCATTGCCCAGTGTGTGGCACGCGGTCATCAGTGACGGGAGAACTCGGAGAGAAATATCCGAAGTGATAGTTGCTTTTGAGCAAGATGTCGAACCCCAGAGTTTTGGGCGGCAGTTCAATGCGTATTCCTAATCAAAGATAATGGGTATTGAGACCATACGACCGACATCTGCGTGGTCTGGTCGCTCAGCTCAGGAGTGGGTCGATGAATTCTGGCAGAGGCGGAGGACGACGGGGCATCAGCCACGCAAAGGCGGCGGTGGTCTGCGCGTGTCCAGCAAGACCTCCATCGGGATACACGCAACCCGTCTACCCACTGACATCGACAAATACCTCATCCCACAACGAGATAGAAGAGGTACCTTGATATATACGTTGCATTGCAATCAGTAGACGTCTCGGGCCTATCTATCAAGGCCGATTGAGTATGCGTCTCGCCTTGTGGCGACTTTCGGCACATGAGACGTGTACTACTGCTCGTCTTTGCTCACACCGGGGGGGCCTAATTTTAAGCTTATGACTCTCTATGGTCGCCGGCCCGGCGGTGAGCGGCCGTACGCGGCACAGCGCAGGTCTGCTTGGGCGACGTGTTCCCGGGTCAAGTACCAGGGCTAGCATTGCCCTGACGAGAGGGACATCGAGAGGTGGACCGGACCCTTCCCGTAGACCCCGTAAATGCGGCGCAAGAAACCACGAGACCATACAGAGTACATTCTGCCATAGCGTAAAAGGCGGAGCTGGCGCATACGTGGACAAGCCGAGTCTCGGCGCGGAGCCTCCTAAAGCTAAATTGTGAGTATCCGCACTGGCAGTGCTCGTACTGCAGCTTAGCTTGGTCGGCGGGGTATCGGTCTAGCAACCGAGGGTGTCGCTGTCGCGGCTTTCCACCTTGACCCTGTAGAGTAGTCGGCATTGTTTCCCTCCAAACCTTTTCGTTACTTACGTACCTACCTAAGTATGCAGTGTGGTAGGACTTATGACGTGGGGGGCGGCTGGACTGGACGGTGCCTGAAAGTCCCGCGTATCACGTCGTTGGGCGCCTGTGGCTGAGCCAAGTTAGCGAGCCTGTGGCGGGTCAATGTTTCGTTTCTCGTTATGTCCTGCAATACTGTACCCCTCGAAGATGCCCGGACAACGTTGTTGGACCCTGGAGTGATCACGTCCGTCCGAGCGGAGCCGCTGGGGAGAGGGGTGGAAGTGGACTATCACACGCACGTGAGGGCACGTCGGAGGGGCTGGGAGAAAGACGTTCACCGAAGCGCCGATCATGTGCTGGATCAGGGACACACAGCGAGGTCTGGACGCTCGAAGGCAGACGATGGGGATGGACATATTCAAGAACACGGGAACAGGCGAGATGGGGTAACCTGATGAGGAAGGCGAAATAAAAGACGTCGCTTACTCAGGGGTCGGACGAGGGGCGGCTTGCAGTTGTCTTCCATGTGCATCTCACTGCGTGCTTGCCTCTCCCTCAAAGCCACGCCTTCCGAGACGAATCGAGCACAGCAAAATGGGGTACCCAGGTAGGTAGAAAGCACCGTCTAGACACTTGCTAATACCAACCCCAGTCTTAGCGTTGTTTGCCCACACCACCATCTGGCATCTGGTCATGCGCTCCCGTCCAGACCCTTCATTCCCCTCCCACTCCTCCCCTCCTTCCCTGCATGTCACATACAACCTGCCTCTCGTCCCTGCGCACCGTTGTTCCGTCGCCCCCTCTTCCCCTCCAAACTCCAGGTCGTGACCGTTGCGGCTTAAGAAATGAAAAGAAGGAACAAATAAACAAAAATCCAGAACACCACACGCCATCTCACCAATGGACCGCTTGGCCAGCCCAGTCATCGCAGGTCCCATGATGGTTGCTTCCAACCCATCCTGGCATGTTCCTGGAACGCCCACGCATTGTGCAGAATTCTCTGCCCTTTCCGCATTGCGCCCATCACAGCATGCGCTTGACCTGACAAGGACGGGGTCTCGAGAATCCAGGAAGGGTCTGGACTGGCTGTGCCTGTCATCGGCATATTCGTCCACCCTCATATGCTCATGCTCATGACTCTCTCGCTCTTTGTTGCACTTTGCGGCCCTTGGAGGAGGGGCCATGCATATCACTCCTCCCTCATCCCACCAAACGGATCGACGGGCGAAACCACGAACCTGAAAGTCATCAAAAGGGCACTCCCACCTGCTTTCCTGTTCCCCGGTTATCCGTGTCCTCTCAACTCTTGTCTTTCTCCTGCATTGCATCGCTTCGCTTTGCATCGCCCAGTCTATTGTGACACACTAGACACGCCATCTAACCCTCGTCCACAAGTTTGACTACACCGTCGGTGTGCGTCACGCTCTGCCTACCTACTTACCCGCCCGCACACCGTGTGGCTTTGCTCCTTGACCGAGAACTCCGCCGAAACCCTCGAGGGAAACGTCGCAACACTAGTCAGGGTCCTGGAGAAAACGGAACACCGCCTCCAATCACCAGTCTACTTGCCAGGCAAGACGTAGCTGTGCGACTGTCTCCCCTGCCAGCCGACGAACCATCTCGCGGTTCAATTCGTACACACCGGTGTTGTTGCGTCCACGTCAACAGCCAGCCATGGACAGGTCCGATAAGCAGTGGGTAAGTCGTTGGGCCGATTTCCCTTCTCACCTTATCTTATCCGCTTGCGTTCCTTGCGCTGCCAGTGCCAGTCGTGGTTTCCTTATCCCACCTCCATCGTATGCTCGTTCCCCCTACTACTGCCACCATCGTCATCGCCCAGGTTTGGCCTGTTCCCTTACACTCTCCACATTTCCGACCCCGTCACCGTCATATCTGCCGCCTTATCACCACCCGTTGAACCTGTCTCCAAAGTTCCATATTCCGTCACTGCCGGGCCCCCAAGCGAACCATTCGCTATGGCCAGCCAGTGCACAGGGATGGTCGAAGCCGATCGTCCCATCTTGCCCATCCTTTGTCTGCTGTCAGAACACCAGGACGGCCCCCGGCTATTCAAACGCGTATGAATACACCCTACCTACTGGGTCTTCAAAGCCTCCCAAGTGTGTCCAAGTCTATCCAAGCTACCCCTGTCAGCCCGACCGAGTTGGCCGGCAAGGTACAGACGGGACCCCTGCACGGCACGGTTTAAGCCACCAAGTTACGCCGTCTCGGAGTCCCTTCTTGCGTCACTGCCCATCCAATCTGCTGGGTTTCCAAGAACAGCTCCAAGCTCTTTACCTCACATCATTAGTACTGCAGCTAAGCCTTTGACGACGTAAATAATACGGGTCCTTCCACTTAAGCATGCGCGTCCTCTGTTTGCTCAAAGATCCGTTGTCTCCTCATATTACTCGAACGTCTGCCACTTTCGTTTCATAGTTCCATTGACTCCATCAATTGACTCGATTACCGTAGGCCAAAGCGTATTTGCTCGACCCTCTCACAGCACCCGAACCTAGCCAGGAAACAGGTCCTGGAAGCTCCTTCATCAACCCCGATCCCTTGCTTCGAACATTCTCCCAGAACAAGAAGAAGGGCAAAGAACCAGTTAAGAACAGCGACAAAAGCCATAGCAGTCATAGCCGCGTTTCATCGTACCCCACCCCGCCTACATCCGCGAGTCCAACCCGCTCTAGCTTTCATTCATCCAACCCTTTCTCGCCAACTTACAAACACGTTTCTCTGCCTCCAAGCCGAGAACTTGCCTCGCCCGCATCGCCTTCCTCACCACACGTACCCTTGGGACGTAGCAGCAGCGTCCGCAGTAACGGACTTCGAAGCCCCTCTTCTTCGAGAGACCGGTTCCCACCGAGCACGAGCGTTACTCGGAGCTACAGCGCCCGCACTCGGTCCATTGCTGAGGAGAACGGGCCTAACGCAGACTCATCTGTCCAACGTAGCAAGAGCGTAAACACTCACACCGGCCCTAGCGGTCTTCATCGATCCGGTTCTTTGAATCAGAGGTATCCCGGCGACATGTCTCATCGGCCTCTCGACATGATCAAGCGGGAGCAGCGCGCTGCAGACCGCGCACCTCACCTGCGGACACGCAAGAACGGACCCATGACGGACACCATTGACTCGCTCGACAGCATCGGCGGCGTTTATCATCATGGCGGTCCCTATGACGCCACTTTGGCTTCCCGCAACCGCAACAAGATGTACGCCCCCGTTGAAGCCGTGAGGGAATCCAACATGGAGGCCCTGAGAGCGACGCCTCGCGAGTACATTCAAGACTCTCTGGACAAGCATGTCCCTCTACAAGGAACCGGTCTTATTCCCGCAGGCTGTACTGATATGAGCGGGAACGTTATGAACTACGAGGAAGGGGCTGATTTGATGCGCGAGCCTGACGCGAAGGGCGGTGCCTACAAGAGATGGGATGGGATTGTGAGTTGACCTCAGTCCGCAACGTGCCAAACCCCGCACTGACCATCGACAGCCTTACCATCCTGATGACCTCAAGGGAAAAGGAGAACCTTCCTACACTTACGAGAGAGACCTCAAGGAGAAGAAGCGAATGCGCAAGGCATCACTGGGCAACAACCCTGCGGAATTCGAGATGCGCTCTGGAGTCAACGCCCATTCACGTCAGAAAAATGGGGCGATGATTCGCCAGCGCAGCGTCAGCAATGCCGCCGATGGAAGACCCGGACCTTCTGAATCTCGTAACGGGCAGTCGAACAGTGCCGACGTCAACCGCCACAACAGCACTGGCAAGCGTCTGAGCGAAGGTCTCAAGCGTCGCTTTGGAAGCATCCGACGAAAGAGCAATACGGCGGCTTAAGTGTTCACTTGCACGTTACCAAGCTCCGCAAATTTCAATATAATACAAAGGCGTTTATAACATGATATTTCAAAGACGCCCACACGACGTGCGCTATGGTATAATCAATAGTTGATCAGTATGGTCTTTTTGGCGAGTGTACGAGTACAGGGGTGGGGGTCTTACGCTGCCATGGCCCGTAGGAGTTGTCGTTTGACGGGAAAGTACCAGATTGATGGGTCTGGCCTGTATTGCGTAGACAGATCGCGGGGAAAGGAGTCTGGCCGCGAATGAGAGACGATATTTGACATGAGACTTGAGTATTGGTCCTTTTAAGAATAAAGAGCTTTCAGTTACCAGTCCAGCCATTCTCCATGAAATAATGAGAGGTTCCAGTGCCATGAATGCACATATATTTGTATAGATGCATGCACTGGACATTCCCAAGATACGTCTTCGCTTTCATAAGGCAGTGACCAGGCAGGCCTCTTGACGACACTTAGATCAGACGGCCGGGTGAGGATGGGTAAGCCCACACAAGCCAGGAATGGGCATGCTCATAGATACCTTGATTTGCTCTATCTAGCTTACTTCGGCAGCGCCTGGGAATAGCCCCCGACAAATCAACAGATTCGAAACTATCTCGCTGAAGGTCAAAGGATCAACGAAACTATCAACTCTTTTTCTTCTTTACCATGTTCCCCATCCGTTCTTCACCATTCTCTGATTCGTTCCAAAACTCAGCAGTCTCTAGAAATAGGCCATGCCACTCCATCCGAGGACACCTTCCAACTCGCTCCGGACCTCGTGGACGTCGCCATAGCCACCCTTACCGGCAACCTCGGACCGACGACCGGCGCCGAGTTCGTTCCAACGTGCGAGCAACGCGCCGTCGACGATGCTGCGCCCCGCGCTGGTGTCGACACCCGGGGTGCGCGCGTCGAGGGGCTGGAGGCGGTGGCCCTTCGGGTTCGTAGCCGCCGCGTGGGGGAGGGCGCCGGCGATGCTGTTGGCAAGGGACGTCAAGCGACGGTAGGCCTGCTCCGAGAGGGGCGTGAGGGAGGCGAGGGCGCCAGTTGGGGAGGCGAGGAGGAGGGTCGTCGGCGGATTTTTGGAGACGGATGTCGCGGATGGGGAGATGGGGGTTCGCGGGAGAGAAAGGGTGATGGTTGGGTGGTTGGGCGCCGCGGAGAACGAGGCGCGGTTGAGGAGAAGGTGGCCCTGGAGCGACTTAGGGTCTGGAGGATGTCAGCAACTTGCTACTCTAGAGGAGAGGATCAGGGGCGAAGGGGGGCGGGCTCACGCTCAGGGTCGAATTGCATCACGTGGATCACGCCGTCCTTGTCGCATACAACGATGTGCAGCTCATCCCCGGCGACGACGAAGTCGGCCGTCAAGACCTCGAAGTTTCCCATGCTCTTACCGAATAGCATCATCTTATAGGGCTCCTCGGCGTAACCCACAAACCACACGCCCTTGAAGGCATCCGTCATGAGGCAGTAGCCCGTGCCGCGGACCTCGCGTACGGCGGTGACGTAGCAGTTCATGTCCATGAAGGCAACAGGCAGGAGAGTCCCATCCTCCTTGAGGCCGCGCACCATGCACTTCTGGCCTTGGGCGACAAGCATGAGGCCCTGGGATCCCACCTCACAGAGGCCGGTGACGGCGCCGCGGGGGATTTCCTCCTTGGCGACGAGCTTGAGCTTCTTATTCGTCTCGGGGCGGCCGGGTTGCGGCACGACGGGGACGACGTCGTATACGAGAATGCGGCCACGGATGGGCAGGTCTTCACCGCGGTTGATGGCCGTGCCAATGGTGATGAGCATGCGACGCTCCTTGGTCTCCTCCGACACTTCCAGATGGAGTGTCTTCATGCACATGGCGACCTCATGGGGCTCGAGCTCGACGGTGTCAATGACGGACCAGGTTGTCGGGCTCATAAGCTTGACGATGCCCCGCTCCGTCAGAGGGTAGCTGGTGGTCGTCTCCTTGGCCCATTCCTTGTGATAGTCGTCGTCCTTGGGGAGCTCGAAGTGCTCCGAGATGCTACAGGCGACGGCGTACGTTTCCATAGGCGGGTGGTAGGCGATCAAGCCGACGGCATCACCAATCGGGATCTTGCGTACCGATACACCCAGTTCGGCAAAGTTGGAATCGGCTGGCAACTGTGTGACGCGCGTTTGGCCCTCCGAGTCGGCGTAGATGAAGCCGCGCTCGCAACCCTCGGTGTGGAACGAGCTCATGCCTCGCACGCCGATGCCTTGCAGCCCAACAACCTTCGGGCTGCTCTTGGCTGACTTGACGATTAAGGATGGCGAAGCGCCGGGCAAGAAGACAGTGCTGTACCCGTTGATGTTGGCGCAAGGCCGCAGCGGGACGAATCGGGGCTGCTCGTTGGCCTCATCGTCGGCAACTTCGACAGGACTCTTTGCAAGGGCGGGATTTGTGATCTTTTGGAAGTGGAGAGTTTTTGCCAGGCCCAGAGTTTTATCTTGAGATTCAAGACGGATGGGCTCGTAAATTGTGAGGTCGTCATTCGCATGACGGACCTTGTGAAGAACCGAGTCAGCCGATGACGCGAGATACCTCGGAGGAAGAAACTTACGATGAGGTATGGTGAAGTAGCAGTAGTGTCTCCGAGATCAGCCACCAGGAGCTCAGTCAAAGTCTCCTGAACGGTGCCTCGTCTGACAGCATAATCGGCGGACAAGAATGGAGGAACGTAGGTCAATCCTGCTGCAACGTAAACAGGCTTGGAGAGGTTCGGAAGAGCGTATATCTGGAGGTTGTGAGTGAGCACGTGCATCAGTCGAGGAACAATCGACTTACATAGAGCGCTCCCGCAGCGCTCAGCAGAAACATAAAGGTATTTTGGCCTTCCGGCGTACCCTTATCCGTTTGCATAGGGGCAAACAGGCCTGTGGTGTCGGTGTACAAGCAACCCGCAAGCCATTTTGTCGACAGAATGGTGTCATCCTGTTTTTCAACCTCTTCTAGCTCGCAGTTGTTATCTATTTGAGCCACCATTATGCTCGAGTCGTCCCGAACCAGAAGAAGGTAGGGATCCGTGATGCTGGCACTGATGACCCTCGGCTCAGCACCCGTCTCTTCGTCAAGCATTGGCAGAATTTGACTCAGTCCCAAATCTGTGCCACAATTAGCGATGGCGCTTCCAGAACAAGGCATGGAAGGGAAGCCAACCTCCATCATAGCACCGCACCTCCGACTTGAGCACTTGAATGATGCGCATGTGCTTTCCCATCGTGCCAGCCTCGACCGTGAAGCCAGCCGCTGGGTCAAACTCGGTCCCTGTCAGTGCTTCAAACCCAGCGCCTGTCAGAGCATAAACGTCTGACGTCTCGTAACCGTCTAAATCAACCTTCGAAACAATCATGAACTTGTCGTATTTAGATGAGGCATCAAATTCGCTGGCAACTGCCGCGTTGGCTCCCTTGTCACCCTGCAGAGACTTCGGTACGGGCTTCTGGACGCACATGGTCCAAAAACCCCTTGCCTCTGGGAACTCGAATTTCCCGATCACCTTGGGCTGGATATTCTGATTCACAATGGCGACGGCGCCAGCATTGCCTCTCCCCACCACGCATGCGAGCTGGAGATCGGCCACAACACCAACCGAGTTCTTCTCTTCCTCGCTATCTGGGATGAAGGCCTGTTTGCCCGATGTCATGTCCTTGACCGGGGCAATGCTTAGCAAGGAATCATGGACCCGAAAGGTCAAATCTCCTCCCTTGGAAACTCCGTTGGCTGTCGCTCCAGGCTGAATCATTGTCGTCGTCGTCTCGCCGTAGAGGTCGTCATCGTCGTCGTCTTCCATATCTTCGTCCTCGAGGTCGTACTCGAAGGAGTCGTCAACCAATCGTGTCTTCTTCCGTGCGTTCTGCGCCTGTTTCCGCGTCCAGCCAAGAACGAGGGAATCACTACCCGTAGTCCCAACGAAGAAGACGTTCCTGCTAAGTCTCGAAATGGTGGACACGCTGCACTGCACAATGCCGCCGCCAACTTCCGTAGGCACTAGCTTCACGCCGACGCCTGAGACCGTCCGTCCATCAATTTTGAAAGTGATGATAGCTAGCCGACCGTCGCTGAGTATCATGAGTAGCTCTCCGTTCTCGGCGGACATGAGCTCAATGTAGCAATGCTCGAGCCTCAGATCCAGATCGGACTGGTCCGCGAGAGGAAAGTTGGTGGTCTCCTTGGTGAAGGGATTGACAGCCACGCCGTTGGGCTTCCCGGACTGGTCGATGTGAATCAATTCGTTTGTACCGACGAGAAGTGCACCTCCGACAGGGCCAGGAAGAGCAATGACTTTGAAAAGATCTTGCGGGAGGTTGTTGACGGAGAGAATAGCAGTCGAGGCCCTCTGCTGCAAGTCGAGAGTGAAGACTTTGTAGGAGAAGTGGTCCTTTCGAGGTAAGGTGTTGGAGCGCCGCTGCGTCGAGGAGATGATACCAAAGGTGGGCTCTCTGTACTCATGCAGGAAGGCGAGGTGCACAGGATGAAGGAGACTGGGATCAAGCTGCGGTAGAGGGAGGACGTATGATGTTGAGTATGGTACATCTGCTATGTTGCTAGTTCCATTTGTGGCCGCTGTTGCTGACGGCTCTTTTGCCGGCCGAGGTCCATCCACATCTTCATCCCAGTCATCCATATCTATGTCCTCATCGGCTTGCTTGAAAGGGAGAAAGGCGATGTATCTGGGGCCAAACCTGAGGGCCGCGCATCGCGAGCCAGGATCGGCAGCCAGGTGTGTTCGGTAATTGTTCAATGGACCGTCGAAAGGTGAGCCTTCAAGTTCTTCTTTCTCGTAGTAGTGGATGGAGATGTCCTCGAGTGCGTGTTTCTCGGGATCCCACTGGACCAGACTCAGTCTGGCAACTCTTGTAGCAATGAGAAGAGCCTCGCCTCCCGATTTCGAGTATTGAAGTTTGATCTTTGCGAGGCCCGTCACGATACCAAAAATCGGGTATTCGGCGACGAGGACGAGCTTGGTGTTGATGGCGCGATCGGCGCGGACCAGCATGCCGTCGCCGCCCAGGAAGGAGGACTCGAGGCCATCATCGTCGTTCAATCGGTGGTCGTACGGATTTTCAGCTCTGGAAGTCTGTTGCTCTCGAGCTTGCGAAGTGTCGATCTCGGAAGAAATCGTCTTTGTAGTGAAGATCTGTAGCAGAGAGCCCTTTGCGACGACCAGATTGTTGCTTTGCGCTGAGAGGAATGGCAGGCTGAGACTGTGTTGCACACCAGTCGGCGGCGTGAGCTCTGTATAGCACTGCATCTTGACAGTCTCAGGCAAGTGCCCTTGGGCCGCCCGCTGTCATTAGTTTGAAAAGTATAGAACTGTAGATTGTTGTTGTAGCTGCGTGTGAATGTGTAGTAAAGATTATCGCAAAGCTCACAGCTCCTTCCACATCGGCAAGGAGCTCAGGTAGTGGGTAGCGATGGCAGAAAGCCCATTGCGCGCGTCAAGGGGTCTGATTGGCAGAAACTGGAATTTCGGAATAATAGATAGACCGAAGCTCTGATGCGATTGAAGCGCGGAAGTGTACATAGTACTACCCAAGCGAGATCCAAAACCACGGCGACAAGCATCCGGGCGCCGCAGCGCATATGCGCAGCTGGGGGCCTCTCAGACCCCCTAAACTTGTCGCCACGGCAGGGTGTTATCAGCTAATTGTTCGGCGCGAGCTACGTCACCTGGCGCAACCCGTGCAGACCTAAGCTAAGGCACGCTAAACTGGAGCTTTCCCAGCACCGAGCATTCAAGCTGTGAAACAATGACGACTGCTAGAGATCCCATCCATGTCTAATTCTTCGAAAAACAACAACAGAGGCAGAGTCAGGCCAAAGAATTGGGATTTACTGCACGAACACCGCAAACCCGCAACTCATCATGGCTAACGCAGGCCTCCTCCAGACCAGCCTTATCTGGGTGGCGTACGCTGTAGCTGTCGTTCTCTGCCTCCTGGCCGCCATCATCACCACCTTCACCTGGCAAACGCCCCGCGAGCGATCCGCTATAGTCAGTATTGTCGCCATCATCAGTCTCACATCACTTCTGGCAACAGTTCTTCTTCTTCCTGTTGATATCGCCCTTATTTCCTCGACCACACACGCATCGCTTGGCGTGAAGAAGGACTGGGCCACGGAGGAGCGAGTCCACGATATCCTGCACACTTTGCGCATCGTTTACTACTCCCTGTACAGCTTCGACGCTCTGCTGTGTCTCTTAATCATCCCATTCGCCTACTTCTGGCACGAGGAATACGATGAGATCGAAGTTGAGGAGGGTCGATCATTCTCCAGCCGTCTCATCAGTGCGCTGAAATACACCTTGGTGTTCGTCATCCTGGTCGTGATCCTCTTCTTAGTCGGCTTCTTTGTACCCGCTGCTGGGGATCACAACGGCGCCAACTGGGATTTGGACTACTTCAAGCGCGTTCTTGTTCAGAACAATGGACAGAAGGCGCTCTCCTTCGCATTAGGTCTGCTCGTTACCCTCGGGGTTCTTCTTTACGTCATCTACACAGCGGCTGGGCTGGCGCTGCTTCCCATGGCCTTCATCAAGTCCGCGCCTTCGATTTCCGCACCCCAGCTCACAGAAAGCACCGCATCGGCATTGGAGCAGAACCGAGAACGCCAACGCCAGTTGGAAATGCGCAATGCCGGTCGTCCCGAAGGCATGTCGTCCAAGGACAGACGGGAGCTCGAGGCCCTCGTGCGCGAGGAGAGGACTTTGACGCGTCGAGAGAGACTGGCGGCCGAAGCCTCTGGAGAAGGTCGGAGCACTATCTACAAAGTTTGGCTCAAGATCTGCGCCATTTTCCGGCCCGTCAAGCTTCTCGGTGGTGTCCTGCTTCTCTTGCTTTCCGTCTTGATATGGGTCTCGATGTTGATTACTGGAATCGACAAGGCGAAAAACTCGTTCTGTAAGGGGAGGTGTGGTTACATCCTGGGTCACATCAACATTTTCCAGCCCATCAATTGGGTCTTCACGCAATCAGCCAAAGCGTTCCCGGTTGACTACATTCTCATGGCTCTTCTTGTCTTGTTCTTTTTCAGCAGTTCGATCTCAGGCATTGCCACAGTCGGCATCCGGTTTCTCTGGGTTCGCATCTTCCAGATCCGCAAAGGACGTACAGCGCCTCAAGCCCTGCTGGTCGCAACGGTCATGCTGGCTCTTATCATTCTGGCCATCAACTATGCTATCGCGAATATGGTGGCTCCCCAATACTCGATATTCGGTACGCAGACATTCTGTACGGCCCCTACCCACAACGCTGGCGAGACGCCCAACTGTAAGGGCAGGCCTGAATATCTGGTCCAATGTTCCGAGGCGCTGGACCCCGAGGCTCTGAAGGTCTGCACACCCTCAATTATGACCGAGTTCCTCAACCGCATTGCCATCACCTGGCCCTTCTTTGGCGCTCTGGACTTCTGGGCCCAGTTCGCATTCCTCGGCATCTTCCTCGTCGTCTTCGTGACTGGACTGTTCCGGGCGCCCAAGCTCAATGTCTCCGAACTTGACGAGGATGCCGAAGAGGACGAGGAGGAGGGTCTGCTCGCCAGCACCGGACGGAGATTCGGCGCGACGTGGCAGGACATCACTGGCCGCACGAAGTCCAAGAGTACCTACGGTACGCAGGAGGGTAACACCGGAGCCGGCTCGTCTGATGTTTAGTTTTCAGCACTAGGCCACTGGAGGTCGGAAGGAAACCCCGGCGAACACACGGGTTTGAAAACAAGCACAACCGCATGCAAGGAAATGGTTTAAGGAAGGAAGCGTGGGACTTGTATTTGATCACTATTTTGTCACCCGGCGACGGAAGGGCCCGGGTTTGTAATATTTGTTAACGACACAGAATGCTTTGAAATTTTATTTCGTCTCGTCTCCTTCATGAAGCCCCCAGCATAACTCCCCTCTGGTTGTCCTTTTTGGGCTTGACGAACCTGACTGCCTTGTGCGTTCGATCGTCGAAGGCTGCGGCGGGGCCGGCATGCATCTCGTGCCAGCATCTCGCGCAGTACACATCCTCACAGCCCAGGCACTGCAGCGTGGCATCCTCCAGACACACCGTACACCACGTCTCGGCGTCCTCGTCGGTGTATCCCGTCTTGGAGGTCAGCCGCTTCACCGCGCGATCAGCAGGCTGGAACGTAGGGGCCGAAGGCAACCCCATGGCATTGGATGAGGAACCCAGACCGCCCAGGGCAGCCATACGTGCGGTGATGTCGTTGTCGAAATCAGATTCGGCGTCGTGTTTTGGCGCGCCCAAGGGTACAGAGGGAAGAGAGAGGCCGCCTGGGCCGTCGTCGTCTGCCTTTGGCGCCGCGAAGGTCGAGGGCACAGACGGGAGAGAGAGCCCCAAATCACCGTCGCCGTCACCCTCATTGTCGTCCTGCGAGAACCTGTGGTTCCCATGACCTGGAGCAGATTGACTTCTGCCTGGGCTAGGCGGACCAGGTATTTTCTCGGATTGGGAATTCAACTTCGCATCATCAAGAGCCTGGGAGAGTAGATTCTCCACCTCACGGCTCATCACTTCGCCGTCGGATTCATCGTCACTATGGGCATCACGCGCCCCTTCGCACTCGCCGGCAGAACCCTTCCAAGACAGGACCCGCTGATCCACAGAAGTCTTGGAGAGCTCGTCCAGAAGAGAAGTCACCTTGGCGGACTCAGACTTGGGGTCGAAACGCCATCGGCTTTGCGGACCAGACACATCAAGGAGATCTTCGTCGCTAAGAAGATCTTCAAGTGTCTTGTCGTCCGTCCGCAGAAGGGGATCGACATCGTCCTCTGATCCCGCGTGGACGGCTGGCAGGGCCGGCGCGGGCGACGGCGCGGGCGATCTGGAGGATGTCTGGGGCGGTGCAGCCGTCGCAGGCTCCGTGTGAGGCAGCCGGGCGGAGTCTGGAGACGTGGATGACAAGCTTGCGGGTTCTCTGCGGGTGAGGTAGGTCTTTTGGTGACCGAGACGAGAGTTTGCGGTGACCTTTGCGGCCTGTGGCTGCGCAGTAAGAGACTCCTCGCGCTCTGGAGTGTTCCTCAGAGACCGCAGTCTAGCTGCCAGTGCATCTTCTTTCGAGGCCGGCTTTGCTGGCTCGATGCCCGTGAGTGAGACGTTCAGTGCACTTGAAGAAACCTTAGCGTTTGTGTTCTAGCCGTGGTTCCCGAAGTCACCGAGAAAGTGTTTTTCTTTTTGGTATTATTTACTTTGATGATCGGTTGAATGACACTCCGGAACCTGTCCCGCCCTTCAGCGCGCTCAGGCGGTCTAGTAGGCTGTTATCGTTGGGGCTGGTCATGCTTAGAAGGGGAAAGGGGGATATTTGCAATATGTAGGTAGTTGATTGAGACGAAAGAGCGGGGTTGGTAGTAGGATTTGATCAGATGCTGGGTGAGTTGATGAGTGGTTCAGTTCGAAGGGTCGCCAGAAGGTCTCGGCAGTCGCCCGATCACTGAGGAAACAGTTTGAATAGTGGCGCAAGGCAGCTCGCAAGGCATCCAGGGGACCAAGGGTCTGTTGGTGGCTGCAGAATCAATCTGCGATGGGGCCGGCCGCATGAATTTGTCGATGTTCCCACGAGACAACAAGGCTCTCGTCCCTCGTGAGATAGGCTGCACAGACGAGCAGTCGACGGTCGGGCGAGGACTCAAAGGGCTTTGACTGGTGCGTCAGCAAATGATGAGCGAGACACGGAGGAGTATGTGGAGATACGATCATTGTCTGACCACTACAACGTTGACTTCCATTGGCACAATCGCGTTGTGATAGGCTATACAGAGCTGCACAGCCTCAGAAGCCTATCCGTCCACCGCGATTTTGGCCACCGATTAAGCTTGAATAAGCGAGGAGATGTAGACTTCACAATCCCTGGGCCTCCATTAGGCAGAGACCTGCTTCCCAGCTATGGCGTGGCTGTGTCCCAAAGGTACCTTGCAAGCCTAGGGTGTAGTCTGCCAAAGTCACTAGACAGACAGGTAATTCCCTACCTCTACCCAGGCTAGGCTCTAGGTGGGTGTCGCCCGATTGTGCCTAACAGCTGCCGCTCAACCTCCCTGTTACTCTTACCAATCTAGCAGTCGCCGTCATCTCTGGGAAAGGCGCACCGGCTGAAGCGCTCGTCGCCCACATCTAGATTTTGCCGCTTCTTTCCACATCGCCGCGGAGGTCACGCCTACCCGCAAACGGTCTAAATGGTTGCACGGCTTCCCCATGGGATTGCTGGTTGACCGCCACAAACGGACCGACGTGAATCCTCGTGCATGACTGCGGATTCCATTTACGCCCCCCCATTGAGAAGAGTAAGGCGCAGCCATCCTTGGCCCCTTGTGGATTGCAAGCTTTTCGATGAACACGGTCTCGATGGAGGCTGCCGCCTGATCCTAGGAGGCTACCTTTGCTCCTTCTCTTCATCACCTTTGGGTCATGTCGTTCGAAACTGAAGACCCAGCATACAATCTGGATATTTAATCCCAACGCGTCGTCCCCTCCGTCATCCTTCTTTCCGCCTTCGAGAACATCATCTCGCGGTGTTCACACCTATCACCTCTAAGAAAACAGATCAGGGCCCCCTTGCTTGCATCATCATCATAGACTTGGCCATTCTCTACCCGTCGGCCTTACCAAAAACCAGCACCTCAATACGTTCCGGACAAGGTCGCAGCACCACCACACCCATAGACCCTTTCCCCCCTCTCGACTGGGTGACTTCATTGCGCATTCATCCAATCGTAAACCCCCTTACAGAGCCAAGAAATTGAGCCAAGGGCGGGAACACAAGCACGAGAGCGACTGTTAACGCTGCACTCACACGTCAACGGGCCTGGAAGTTTTCCCGGCCATCCGTCATAGTCTGACTTAGTCGGTGGCAACCATTCAGTCGATTACACATCGACTTACGGGGTCCCTCGTCAGTCCGAAGAAACCATCCCTGTTTGGTGGGCGGGCAGGCACACACAGCACGGCGCATCTCTTGGCACCTGACACGCCCGACCTTTCTTTGAAACGGGAAAGAGACAAAATCACCCTCGTTCCCGCTCCGCCGACGCATCGCGACGCTATTTTTCTGCACTTTTCTTACCATCGGAAATCTTACGTACCTTATCCACTTCCCCAAAACCAACTCTTGTCCCTCCGTATCTGAAGTCATACGAGGGCTCCTCATCATCAAACACCCGTATTGGTTGGAAACCATTAGCCGACGATCCTCTACATACGTTATCGAACAATCCAAAAAACAAGCGAGATGAGACTGGACATTGCAGTCGTCGCGCTGACGCTATTCGCGCCTGCCTGGGCTGCAGCCATCGATTCCGGTGTCCACGGATCAAACGTCGCTGTCCTCGCCCCTAAAGCAGAGCGTGACAACTCCAAGCAAGATGAGAAGCTGTGGAAGCGCAAGGGTGGCGGCGGAGGCGGCGGCGGTCGCGGAGGAGGGTCATCAGGTGGGTCCCGCTCGGGAGGTGGTAGTCGCACTGGCGGTTCTTCTGGCGGTTCCCGTTCAGGCGGCTCCAGCTCCGGCTCTGGCTCGGGCTCAAGCTCATCTCAAGGTGGTTCAGGTTCAGGTTCAAGTTCTGGAGGTTCTCGAAGCAGTGGCTCCGGCGGTGGCTCCAGGTACGGGTTCCCTGGACATTCCCAGTCCGGCTCTTCAGGCAACAGGCAAACTAACGGTGCATCAAGTACATCAAGAGGCGGTTCTCGCGACAACGCTGGTGGAGCTACGAGGACGGGTAGCGGACCGGCTCCAGCCTACGGCGGCGGCAAATACTACGGTGGTGGTGCGACGGTTCCTTATCGGGCCGGTGCATCGAGAGGCAGCATGGTGCCGTTCTTCCTTGTTGGAGGTGCTGCCCTGGCCTTCTGGCCCGGCCTCTGGCTTGCTGGCGCACACATGTACCCTTACAGCCATCCTTACCGCTACTACAACCAGACGGCGCGCGAGAACCAGACGAAGGCAGTCCTCTGCGGCTGTGCCGAAGATTTGCCCTGTGGTTGCGAGGAAAACAACGCTACCGATTACATGAACTCGCTCCTCGGCAACGGAAGCTACGATGGGCTGAACAAGTCCGTCGTCAACATCGGCTTGGTCAACGGCACAGAGACCATTCTTATCAACGGTACTCTGCCCTACGGCACGACTGCCGCCGGCGGTGACGAGGAGGTTGGTTCCGCCGCCTTCAGGAACGCCGTGGAGGCTCTTGGTTTCTGGCCCGTCGCGGCGGTTGTTCTGGCGACGGTGTTCGTTGCCTAATGATGCTGATGGCAAAAGCTGACGATCATGGATGGTGTACATTATGACGGAATATATCGCGAGTATGGGTCGGCTGTATGACTTTTAGAGTTTTTGGAGTTGAGCGTGATACCCAACTGAAGTTCGATGGGTCTTAATGAGTAAAAAACGACTCTTCAACAGTAATTCAGGAAACATCAAATTTGAAAACATGAGCAAGAAACCTGTGGTGCAGCTGTAAGTTGACTTTGCAACGGACATCTACGTTATACAGTCGTTCATTCGCGCCGAGTGGTGAACCTAAAACACATGGTCCCATAGTTTAGCAGTCGATTCATGCATTGTAAAGAGTCTTCATCCACCCGTTGTGCTCTTCTGAGCCCGTCTCATCTCACACCACTCTCCCAACTCTCTCCAAATTCTCTCCTTTTCTGCCGGACGAAGCGTAGCAGCCAGCCCGCTCGTGCTCGTAGCAACAAACACCCTCGCTCCAGCCCATGCCTCGTTTGGCGCATCACTGCCACCTTCCTCCTCATCCCGCTTGACGACAACGCCCATGCTCTCCCCCTCGTCCTGCCAACCGTACCGGAACTCCTCCTTCCGGATTCCCCTCCCGTGCCTGACGCGCCAGATGCTCTCCCAGATCCCCTTGCCAACGATGCAGACCACCTCGGGGCGGCAGCCTCTGATCTTGTCCTCTAACACGTCGACGCCCTCGTCCATCTCCGCCTTGGACAGCTCGGCGCCATTGCGGCTCGGGCGGGAGACGATGTTGGTGTTGCCCAGGCCGTAGAGGCGCGGCAGTTCGCGGTCCTCTGTGGGCGAGCACAGGCGAGGCGTGATGCCCGAGGAGTGGAGGAGCTTCCAGAAGAGGTTGGAGGGGTGCGCGTAGGCGTGCCCGAGGGCGGCGGTGCGCAGGCCCGGGTTCAGCCCCACGAATAGGACCAGGAGTCCGGGGGCGAGGATATCCGTCAGCGGCGGGAGGTGGGCGTAAGTCGACGGCGGGGCGTAGCCTGTTGCTTTGCGCTTGCGTTTCGGCCTCGCCCCGGGCGCTTGGGCGGCCGGTGTCACGGTGCTTGAATATGGGACGAGGCCGAGGCCGTCGGAGTCCCAATCCAAGGGTTCGGGTTTCGGCGTGAGGATACCGGGGGCCGACGCGGACGAGGACGCCAGGGGTTCCGGCGTCAACACCCGCGCGTGCCTGGCGCAATTGCTGCCGGCGGCGGTGCGATGTCTGGTGACGCGGTTCGGGGACGAGACGGGGCCGAGTGGGGTTGACTTACGGGGACTGCGACGGAGCGGCGCGGGGGACGATGGGGGTCGGAGGCTTGGTATCGCGGGCAGCACAGGTGAGCCCCCTCCGGGCGGTGGGGGCGCCGTCGGGCTGAACATGTACTCCTGAAGCTGCAGGCGCCCCTGGAAGCTTGCGGCTTTTGGCTCCGGTTCTTGGCCAAAGAATGGGGACTCCATGGCTTCCCACGTCTTGGCTTGGTTCCTCGAGATTGCCTGGTTTCGGTTGTGTTGCGACGAACGGAACGGACCACCCGACTTTGAAGCAGCTGGAAGCCCCCCCTTCGCCGTCTGGTGGAACACGCCGTAACGGGATTTATGACCTGCTTGCTCCAGGCAGCGAAGCAGCCGCTCTGGAAAAAGAGGCGAAGTTGTTGGGAAAAGAGGCTGGCGTTAGGGCGGCGTGGCGTTGGAGGATGGACTGAGAGCGAGCAAGCCGTGAACAAAATAGTAGGTCGGCGATGTAGCTGGGCTGAGGAATGGCTTTCCGCCACCAGCCAAAGTTGCCACTGTGCTAGAGTTTAGTTCAGGGGAAAGATTCTCATTACCAAAGCAGATTCAACGTCCTACATGAGATGACATTTAGGACCCACAAAATGTGACCTTGATAGAGTTGCTCGACTCGGTACCTATCGAAGTGACACAGAAGCACCTCTCAGCCTCTTGGACCTCTCTTCCGGGGCCACAGCGTCCACGGGTAGCGTTTTGGTTTGGTTTGGTTTAGTTTAACATTTCCCTCTTACACTGATTAAGGCCAGAGGAGAGGATGTCTTCGCTTTACACCAGCGCCTGAATGTGCAAGTCACACTTCCACATAATTCACCTGGCACTGGATGGATCGGCAACGAAGCAGTCGCCACGGAGACCTTGAGATGAAATTGCAATTCTATATTCAAGGCGAGATGCGGCTCAGAAACTCCTCCACAAGTGGTATCTATCATGCACCCCGATTCCAGACCCCATATATACATTGTTACGCTATGCCCCTGGAAAACTCCATGAACCCTCAATGAGAAACAACTGCACCCTGGCACACGGCACACTCCCGGCTCCTCTCATAGAACTATGATGTTGTCCACCCTCCGTCCTTGCGTCTCGATAAAGTACTTTCTGCGGACGCCCACCCCCAGAGCGTTTCCAAACTTCTCGTATGCCTCAGGTCCACCACCGCGAATCATCACCATGGCAATGGGATGCGGCCGCCGCAGTCCCGCCGGAGTGATTTGCTCGACATCGAGATGAGGTTTGATCATGTCGTACTCCCACAAGTCTGGGGCGCTCAAGATATAGTTGGTCTCGAGCTCATCCTCGTCGACGATAATGACGAGCTGCAGGGAGCGTGCCGATGGGGTGTAGGAGGGGATATTAGCCATCTTCTCGCTGAACGAGCAGCCCCCCCGGCGCATGACGATGACTTGGTGATGACGGGGCGCCTCATCCGGTAGGCGGCCGTCGCAGGCAAGGCCGGCGCGGTACACTGTCTGCCACGGAAGGCTCGGCGGGGTGTCGTCGGCGGGAATGGACGCGTCGGGGATATCGGGGAGCGGAACCGCTCCCTTGCCCACGGCCAAGGCACCCATGTAACTTTCGACATGAAACTCTGCCTGATCCCCTGCGGGGTGAGGCGCCGGCGTATTGGTGGGGTCGAAGACAGATGTGACAGCGCGGATCATGGACTTCAGCATAGACCTGTAGGCAGTGTTCATGCTCTTGCCCGCAACTTGATCCTCCGCAAGTTCAGATCTGGCCTCTTCGGTGAGCTGAACCTGGTCGTCGAGATCGCCAATGTCAACTTCTAATCCCTCAGCGGGCACGGGAGCGCTGGCGTTACGCTCCTCCGGTTCTCCGTGCATCATGACGAGCTCAACGAATCCGTTGTACCGAACGCGGTTAAAGAGAGGGTCGGTGATACCCTTCAGAAGATCTGCGTCGATGTGGACTGGTTCGTCTCGTCCTAGAGGCATGTGGTTAACCTGCGTAACCCGCCAGGTATGATCATAGGCAGAGTCGAAGGAGTCCTCTTGTACAAAATGGACTTTCAGCCCGCTCAGAGCAGATATCCTGACGCCCACAGGTGTTTTGAAGGCGGCAGTGTTTGCGAAAAGGTTATTGAAGGCGCTGCCAACACTGCCTTGTTGGATGCTTGACGGGAATTCGATGATGAGCGTAGGCTTGAAAGGCAACGCCGCGCAGGTGCCGTTGTCTGGAATGAGAGATCGCGGCAACGTCCAAGGGAAGAAGGCATGGTTTGCCTTGTATCTGGAAATGGACCCATTGCTTCCTTTGCCTGCAGAGACGAACTCTACACCACTCCGCGGGTTAGAGATAGTGTGGAGGTTGACAAAGCTTGCCGCGTGAAAGACGTCGCGCCGCGCGGCAAGAACCGACCCTGTCAAGGGGACTTGTTTTGTGGGAGCAGGGCAGGTGTTTGTAAAGTTCTCGTCATAGTAAACATTGACGCTCGTGGCCTGCTGGCGGTAATTCGGCTTCTTCTTCGGCTTCGTCCTTCGTCGAGGGATAATTAGAGGATGCGCCTCGGTTGTGAAAACATAAGCAGCATCGAGCTTGTTCAGCGGGTGCTCTGGGTCGAAAAGCAAGTATAGGTACTTGGTTGTTTCGCCCAAGAAAAAGCTCTGCATGCGGTCGGCCTTCTCCCCTGTGTCGACGTTCTGCAGCCCGGACCAACCGCACTTTGTGTAACACAACCTCTTGATGTCACTTAGAACCATCTCTCCGACGTGTACATACCACGGGTCATTCGTAGCACGGTACAGGTAGTAGTTCGACTCGATGAACTCGGGTCGACCAGGCCACCAGCCGATGCCGGAATCAACCTGTCGGTCGCGTACCGACCATCGTTCGGGTAAAGCACCATAGCGAGTCCAGAGCGCTGTGTATAGCAAGTTGGCTTCTTCGGCCTCCTCAACTTCGCCGGCCATAGCAAGCAGGCCAGGATAAAATGCGGCGAGGCTGTCAATCCAGCTCGTGAAAGCGTATCCACGGGTACGGTGGCCCGTCATGTAGTATGGGTGATGCGCGTCATTATATAAGTGACGCTTGATGGCCGCATGTGCATGGTGCCAGGCCTCCAGAAACGCCCCTGCGGAGTTTTCCTCCGGCGTCAACGGCGTATCGTGCAGCGTGTTGGGATCGAGCCACTGTCGGTCCGTGGGTGGCTCTGATATCGTGACGTTCGGGAGCTCATGACCAGACAGCAGGATATGGCTTTTTAGGGCATATTCGAAGAAACTGTCAATGCCAGCACCTATTCCCGCGTCGAAACTGACCCATTCGCCTTTTTCAGGGTCGATAGCGTTTCCAATAAGACCTATCTCGCTCTTGGCTTTCCAGACGGCCCAAAACGCTCGCTTGGCCAACTGCTCGAATCTTGGATCGCCCGTAAGCCGGCTGAGGACAGTGAACTCCAAAACGAGACTTCCTGCGCCGGCACTGCACGTGTCCGTTTTCTCGTTCGTAGCTCGAGGCGAGTCTGGGTCATCTCGGGAGACTTTATGGAGCGGGGAGTTGACGTAGAACGGAATGCCGTGTCGCAAGTTGACCCTCGGGTACGGTAGACCTGTCTTTGTGTAGAACGCCGGCAGAAGTCGCTCCGCGAGATCCATCGCCAGCCTTAGAAGTTGGCCGTCATACTTGAAACCGTTCGGCCAGGATACCGGATGCAGCTCCAACGGGTCCGACTCCTCGTCCTCGTTGAAAACGTGGCCTGGGTTGTAACCCGGTATGGGTAATTCTCCGACAGCGAACAGGTGTGCGCTCAGCAAGCCGCCTACCCCTCTGATGACCGTCTCGAAGACCTGTACTTTGCTGTCAAGATCGAACCCTCGTGCTCTTCGTCCTTTCCCAGAAGGGCCTCGTCTGCCGTCTCCGTAGTATTCCACGAAAGCCGTCACGCTCTGCTGGAATTCCTGCAAGGCCCATACAGCGGTGTTTTGATCAGACGGAGTGCCGGCAAGTATTGCCAAGGTCGATAGGCTGTCGATGAGGGTAAGGGAGTAGTTCCCGAGGACATCATTGAGATCGTAGTTTCCGGGATTCGCGGGATCGCGCGTCAGTGGGGTGCAAGAGATCGGTCGCAGCTGTGACAAAGGGTTAGGCTGGTACGGATATGCTTGTGACACCTTGCGAAGACGTACCTCGTCTTCCGGAAACGCAATGCGCATGTAGTTGTCCCAGCCATGGTGGAAGACCTGTGTGGTCGCGTTTCGAAGTTCGGCGAGGCGGGCAGGGCTGATCGCGGACACGGCTAGGGGCCATAGAAGACACAGGTGAGCCAGAACAAGTAGTTGCGATAGCATGGTGATGCTATCTGCTTGGAACCTAGGCACTGAGCAGGGTTCCCATCAATGAGCGGGCTGCCAGCGGCAGGTGCCTCTCGATTTATGCGCGACTGAAGACGACGGTCGTCATGGAGATTTAGGCCATTCAACAAGCGGCGATTCAAGGAAATAGCATGGATATCACCGAGGGTTAAATCGACAGTGCAAAAAGAAGAAGAGAAAGAAGAGAAAGACGGCTGAATTGAAAAGTATGGCTTCCGTTGGTAGGTCTCGAGCCTCCTTTGACGTGGAATTTCGAAATGGGATGCGATGTCTGTCATCTTCCTCCAATTGGTGGGGCTGCTGACTCAGCACCGAGCCGCCGGATGGACGCTGCACCTCAACTTCTGACGTTCGCCATGTTCTGAGACTGGACGAACGTGTCTTGAGTCAGGCATCGTATAAATCGTGGCCTTCTAGAAGGCAAACTCGGGGAGGCCGGTGGGAAGGTTTTTTCCCCTTTCGCTTTGGTCGCTGTTATACCAATGTCTGATCCCAGAGGGTAGGTTGCCTCTGATTTCCCAGTGCAATGATGGCAGCCACCAATTGCTGAAGAATATGGAAACGTAGGATGAACACAAACACGATGTCGTCGTAAGGTATGATGCTACTGCTTAGATGCATTCTTCCAGCTTCTGTCGCAGAGCGAGAGCGGTTGCCAGACACCCAGTCTTTGGATAAAGTTCGATAAGCTGGTTTTCGCCCGAGTTCTGCATCCTTAGTCTTGATGTACGCTTGGTAGCTAAATCAGAGATGCAAACCGCAAGTCGATTGCCGTACAGTCACTTTTCATAACCAAATCATGATTGGCCCACTTTGGGGAGGGGGCAGGGAGTTGAGCCAGACGGGGTGCTGAATACGATGTAGGGGGCATTTGAGTAGCACTAAGGTTAGGTTTGTCGAGAAAGTATACTACTGAAGATCAAGGATCCAAGATACATCTTTCTCACCACTACTGTACCTACCTGTGAAAGAAGAGCTGCTACTTATCTTCCTTATCGTTCAACTTTAATAACTCACCGTACTTAGAACAAGGTGCGGCCAGTGCGCCCGGGCGCTAGTTGGAGCTTCCCTTCCAACTCCACAGCGCCAAAATCCTTCGATTTCAACCTCATCGAAAACCATCATGTCAGTAGGCGCTTACAACCACGAGCTTTAGGCGCGCCGCATAAGCGCAAACAACCTTTTTCGATGCTACCTTTCATCGATTTTATGCTTCCGGGCAGTGTTCAGGAGAACATCTACGCAAAGTACACTGACTTCGCACCCCCTGGGCACAATGCTGGTCTTGGCCGCAGTGGCCTCCACATCATCAAGTCACTTTGATCACAGCCGTTTCCTCGCCAGTTTCAGGCAGCATCGGAAGAGAACCCTCTTTGACATGGAAATTCCTCGGCAGCGTGATATTTCAAACCAGGGTTGTGTCCGGCTGTGACGTCCATCCTGTTCGCTTGAGTCACAGCTGGGGGCGTTTGCGCTTCAACTGGAGGTGGCCGCCCAAACTGGTCGCGCAATGCCTGCGCACACTGCAAGGCCAGTTCGGGCGTCCATGGCTCAAGGCTCCAACACTCGGAAACCCGCCACTCGCAACGAGTTTTCGAACAATGCATTGTCCTCAACCAGCTCTTCTGCAGCCCCAAGGACTGCGACGTCGAGACTAGAAAGCGGCAGTGGGGTGGAACACTGCTCTCGTCGACGGGATCGCTCTCAGTTGCCAGGAAACGAACAACAGACAACTTGGCACTAGCTCTGATACGTGGTTGAAGCGATGCCGGCTGAACTCCGAGGTTGCAGCAAGAGTCCCCTGACAACCCAGATCATCACTTCGCCGTTTAACGCCCGCAATACAGGATCTTCCATCACGTACACGACTTCTCGTCCCCCCTGGCTATTCTGATGACACACCCGTGACCCAACACCAGACCTTCTTGTCATTGTCTCGTGCGGGGCAAGGCCCCAAGCCTTCGCGGTGGAGAGTCGGAGATCATGAATCCCCTGGTCGGTGGCGCAGAATCAGAACTTCTTGCGCTTCCCAATTTTCCAGGTAATCAGTAGAGCATCCCCTTTCCACTTGTCACAGCGGCGGGGCGTGCCGTGAGTGCCGGGAGGCAGAAACGCAGAAACCTCAACTGCGGGCGCACTGCTTTCTCCAGCACCCATTGCCTTTTGGGGGTGGGGTCTACATCGTTCGATATCGACTGCGAGAAGGCGAACCAGTCATTTGGGCACCGGGGCTGTTTGGAGTATTCCAAAAGAGGCAGGAGAAAGGCGACTTGGATACCATAGCGGAACAAGAGCGGTTTCGTCTTCACCGACTTTGAACCCGATACTCTGGATCCGAGCCTGCAGAGAAGCAAAAATAATGGGGGAAAAAGGAGGTAGGTGCTGCAAGAGCTCTGAGACAAAGAGCGTGTTTTCCGTCACTCCATTGGCAGTCAACGTGGAGAAAGGTGAGCGCCTACTGGTGGGAAAAGAAGAGAAGCGATGGGGTCTGCTGGCGCTGCTGACGCAGTGGTTGAGCACGAGTCCACAACCGGCTTACTTGCTGGCCTCGCTGAATGGAACGCTGCAACCCGGCCTGTGAGAGAGAAGATATACCCGGCCGGCGGTTCCATCCTGCGATTCTCATTCGTCCCAAGAAGACGGATGACGATGTTACTGGTCGGCTTTCGCATGTGTAGTGGCTTAGCCGCTGCGGGTGTGAATTACCGGCCACTTCTTCGCTGGCCTGCGATGATCTGGCATCACATTCCGGATGCAATGCCTGGCAGGCGGAGGTGATGGATGGCATGATTGCCTTTTTAGCCTGGCATACGCGCTTCGCGCTTCGCCGTTGGAACGAAGTCGAAAGACTGCTTGAGTAGGCGCAGAGTCGGTTGAACGTCGTTGACAAGCCAATCCCGTGGCCGGCACTCCACGGCTGCAGTCGACAAAGACGTTGGACTTGTGGGAAGGGGATCATGCATACACGTTATACAGGGGGAGCAAAACTCCACGAAAAGGCGGCGGCCGACAATGGTGTGAGGTGACAAACAAACCCGCAGTCTGGACAGATCGCCGAGAAAGCAGTGTGGACGACGACAAGGTTAGCCTGCCTAGGCGTGAGACAGGTTGCAGGAGAGGGCTACAACGCTCTGGCAATGGCAGCTCAACCCAGTCCCAAAATTCCCATTGCGGTCGATCAACACCTTCGGCTCAATCGCTCCTAGAATCGTTCTCCATCCCACCCCTCTCCCGGTCTCTTGGGGGCGGCTCTTGGGAAGACCCGGCTATCAGAGACCGCGGCCGCTGTCTCTGGTATGTAGCATAGGAAACGACGGGGAGCCTCCGAAGCAATCTCGTGGTTTACGAGAAAGCAAAGTCAAGCCAAATTTTCTCTAGCGTCGAGCCCGACTCCGCGGGGACCCGTTTGAAGGACGTGGGCGACTTTCCCCTCCACAGTCCACAAACGCACACAAACACACCCGATCTCCTTCCCTCCGGCTCGCAAAGACAGATGACGAAATGAGCGTTTGCTGGTATATCGCGCGCTGCCCACAGCTCATTTACCGACAGTCTGGAACCGCTGATGAAGTGTCTCTGCAGACCGGATCAGACGTGGACTCGAAAGGTGGGGACTCGCTGTGGTGTACCTAGACTGTATGAATAGCTCGCTTCTCCCTTGGATGCACCGCTCCACATAAGGCGCACGAACAAGAACAAGGAGATGGCGCAGACTCCGCGATACTTGGTCCGCGCGAAGGGCAGAGGAGCGCGCGCTATTAACCAAACACCCCGAAGGCCCCCCGGTGACATCTCGCAGGTACGTGCCTTTCGCCATATCTCATTGTGGTCGGTGTCTCTAGTCCTCCCATCTTTCCCGTTCGTGATATCTCTGACGTCCTTCGTCGTCGTCGTCGTCGCCGTCGGAATGTCACCTAGTACATAAATAATACCAGAGGAAGGGTGGTAGAGGGGAGTAGAGTAAAACAAGGCGCGTCGCAGGACCGATGGCCAAGCTTACATCCGTCCGGCCTATTTTCTTCCCTTTCTTCTCTCTCTTTCCTCTTCTTTTCTGGTAGTGGCATGCCTGGAAGAGGGACCGGGGAACCGGAGGAGTATCGGGGATACGCACGCACCACCAGTAACGTATCACACCGAAAGCCCTTCAGGGTTCATGGTGTTCTCGTCAGTTGTGATTTGCAAAACAGGGGTTCATCACATCTTTTGTCACTCTCACTCTCTCCCTCTCTCCCCCTCTCCCCTCCCCATTTTTCCGGCCCCCGGCTGTGATTGTGCCTCCTATTCCCTCTCCCTCTCGCTCGCCGAGTCCTTCTTCCCGGAATCTGGGAAGCAGAGGGATCAATCACTGGCCCACGAAGCTATCCCGTCACCACACCGGTCAAGGCCACCCTCAAGGATACTTGGTGACGGGTGACAGGGGTTTGCTACCCTCCCGATCCGACCGCCGTTCCCCAGCAACTTCCCGTCAAAAGGACTCACCCGTTGCCATCAAAATGAGGCGATGGCATGCATGCACGCAGAATGCTATTGAGGGAGGGGTTGTGATATGATGCGCAACATGACGATCGACCCGTTCGAGACTGGAAATAACAAGCGAGTCGAAGTTTCGAAGTCTCGAAACGACACGACTTGCACAAGTCTCGAAGTCGCCGACGCCCAAGAGATCCTCTTCCCTCCCAGTATGACGTTCGTCTTGGCCTTGGAATGGACAACTCCCAAGTTGCAACACAGGTATCTTGTTGTTTTACCGAAGCTTTCAGCAATAAGGCGGCTCTTCAAATCGTCGTCTTAAGACGGCCATATCCGCAGCGCCCCGGTGGCGCCGGCGGCACGAGGCCAGAAATGCTCCGCAAAACACGCCCTCTTGACTCCTCAGGTACTCGCGTATACTATTGTGTACACCACCCGTGTACATCCGTCTTCCTCATCGGTCATCTCAGCAATCGCGGCGCCCCAGAAATCTCTCACAGGCTTCCCACTTCACGTGAGTAAAATGGCAGCAGTGTGCGAGAGACACCCCGGGTAGCCGACGTCTGGCTTGGCGGCAAGCGACAATCACAGTGCGCGGAAGCCGCTCTGCGGGGCCGTCGGCTTGTGAATCCACCATACTCGCTCCACCCAAGACCCCTCCGTCTCTTTTTTTCTCATCACAGGGGGGGGGGGGAGAGAGAGAAAGAGAAGACAAGTTAATGTGCGGACACCACACGGGGATGCCCCGGGGAAACAAGAGGGACTACATGCCTTAGTGCAGCCACCCCCATCACCTTCGTCAACCCATCTCCCACTCTTTTGCCTGGCGCCGCCGCCTTGCCTGTCCATGTCTTTGGCCCTGTCCAGTTCGTGCTGGAGAAGTGACCCCTGCATTGCCCTTTTTCGGCTGCTGCTTGTCTCCTCACTCTCCCTTCCACTCCCATGATGGTCTCTTTTATCAACATCGTTCATCTGCCCCCCCCCCCCCCCCCCCCTCCTCTCACCCCTTGCCCCGGCTTGCCTTGCCATGTGTCCACTAATTCGAGTTAAAAAAGGGTAAAAGATTCGGGTTGCGGAAAAGCAGCATGTCGCATCCGGGCCAGAAGGGCCGCAGACACGGTCTGGCTGTGGATGACAGCAGGACTTCGCAGTGCAGGTTTGGCGAGGTATGATCCAGTACCGTTGAAAGTAACAGCCGCAGGACGTACCCTCCAATTCCTCTCTCTGCTGTCCGTCTTTCCTGGTCTCTGGATCCATCGAATCCGCCTTGTCCACTGCTCGGCGACGGGGGAGAGAAAGCACGGACGGAGCGCCCGTTAAAGAGGGCTGGGGGCTAGGGGTGTTGCCCAGTATGGAGCATTGGCGAGGTGAACGAAGGAGGAGCGCTGCTCGCCCTCGCCTTCGCCCTCGTTCCTTCAATTGCGGCGTAGCATTAGAAGGTAAATGGGGGTCTCTGTCTCTTGCCACCCCCCCCCCCTTCCAATGATGATGAATAAGCGGGCAAAGTGACAGAGCGATCCGTATGCCATGCCTTCCAATTCTGTGCTGCTGCCTTGTCGTTATGAGATTCTGTTAGGGTCGTTATATTGGGCGCGTCGGTGAGTGTTAATGCTGCCTCGGTCCCGAATACTCGGGAAATCTGCCTGAAGACAGGTGGGGATGGGTCCTTTTGCTCCAGACGAGGCATTACTGAGGGAGCCGATAGACATTACGATGGGTCTTCGGCTCTGTGGACCGGTGGATGGTGCAAGTAAGATGACTTCTAGCGCAGAGCCGAACAGGGTGGGAGCCTCTGTGTGTGCGTAAAGATAAACCATACATGCTTGTATATCTGTGATGGATAATTCGAAAAAATGCCAAACAATATGTACAGAGAAGTATAAATGTGTATGCGTGTAGATGACGATGTGCGGAATCCCAATAAGCCCTCGCAGTTCAGACCAGGCTCCCCCTCCACCACCAGTGAAGCTCAACGAAATAAGTGGTATGTTTCCTCCAAGAAAAAAACAAGATGACGGAATTCTGCAGAGTGTGAAGAACCGACAATCTATGCGTCATGTCGGAGCTGATTTGGCTCGAGTAGCATGGCCCAACCTCGGGACCGTGAAGAGTAAGCAAAGGAAAAAGAGAATCGAAAGGCTGTTGTAGCTTGTGTGTGCTCAGCACATCATTTTGTTGGCAAAACTCCTCAGGAAGTCCTGGACTTTGGTGCGAGACGTCCCTTGGCTCTGGGCTTTGCTGGTGCCCTGGGCTTCGCCGGCGCCCTGGGCTTTGCTGGTGCCCTGGGCTTCGCCGGCGCCTTGGGCTTCGCGGGTGCCTTTCTTGGCCTGGCGATCTTGCCGGTGCTGGCGGCCTTACCAGAGGTAGTTCCCACGCTCTGATTGTCGTCTTCGGTCTTGATTCCCAATCCACTTCCATTTGAGCTAGTTTGGGAAATCATGTCGAGCATGGCCTCATGATCTTCCTCCTCCTCTTCGGCATCATCGCCCCTGTACTCGAATATTTCATCCGTAACCTGGTCATGGAGCTCTGGGTTCTGCTCAAAAAGCCCGCCGCCGTTTTCCGCTACCTCTTGGAGGACAGCATTGGCGTAGGCGCCGGATCGCAATCGGCTGCTGACTTTCTTCAACCTGCGTGTTTTCACCTGGGGATCTTTCGGCATGGGCACAAAGCGCTCTTCCACCAGACCCATGTCGACCGCGAATTCTTCGAGGTCACTCTGACCCCACGGCGTAGTCTGACCGCCGCCAAACTCCCTGAATTTGAGTACAGCCATCTTATGAAATTGTTGGCAGACAAACCCATATGCCTTCAACGCAAGATGTTGCTGGCTTTCTGTCAGTCTGTTGTCTCGGCTTGTCATATCGTCGAGGAACCGGGACGGACTTACATCTCTCGGTGACATCTCTAGGAACTTGTATCTTCCTCTTGAAACCAGCATCTGAAGACGAGAAGTTTTGGATTCCACGTCGAACAAGGCATTGAACTCGGGCGTTATAACATCCCACATGCCGAGCCCATTGTAGCCCGCCAACGTCATCTCCCGTTGCTTTTCGAAGAGATACCGATGTTCGGGGGGGCAAACTTCTTTGATAACGAAGTTATCGGGAAGATCAGGGACATTCTCCTCGAGTTGCACCTGGACAATGTTGTCTGTCTCTGTCGATTCTCTCAAGGGTGGTGTGGTCCGACCCCTCATACGAGGTTGCCTCGCCACCCGTCCTACTGACTCAGAGCTGCTGGGCCTTGAAGGACCGGGTGCCTGCACAGTGGGCTCCTGACGAGCAAATTGTGTGCTTGGAAGGTGATATCCGAGCTGGCGTCTTCTGGTAGCCGTGTCCCTGAAGTGGGCAATGTCGGGTTGTTCCACACAAGCATGAGGGTTATGTTGGGGATAGTATGGCGCTTGGGCAGAAAGGGCAGCGTGTTGTGGCATGGGCAGCTCGGAAGACATATGTTCCACCATCGGCTGCGGCTGCATGGCGTGCTGTCCGTTGTGAGACATGTAGTACTCAGGAGGCATTTGGGGAGATAGAGAGCCTTGCTCCGGCTCCGACTGCTCGGAAACCAAGTAATTGCCCCAATAGTAGTCTGCGGGTGGCTTGGGGACATCGTCGTTTTCTGCCGGGATATAGCTCATCTCAAACTGGCCTTCGGAGGTTGTCGGGTTGATGGACATTGGAGAGCCGACTTGACTTTGGGTTGTGTCCATGCTGACCGCGTGATGCCACGGCATCCCTGAGGGACCAGCAGGGCTGGTTTGCGACTGCATTGGCGTCATTGCGGAGGGGTACTGGGGCAGATTGACGGTCTGCTGGATACAAGGCGAGCCGGTAGCGGAGACGGGTGTCAACAAATGTTGTTCGTTAATCTGGTGTTGCTGGCTGAAAGTTGTAACCTTTGTATTGTTAGATTCGACTTTAAAGATAGTGCTGTGGCCTCCGGCCACGTGTGTCGACTTACAGAGTAAGGGGGGCTTTCAAGCTCCGGATAGGCCGTAACATGAGGCTGGGTCATGGACGAGCGTCTGCTATCCATATGGTCTGACAGTCCGCCTGAACGGACGGGTCTCTGGTCGACGTAGTTTTGGTTTGCCATGGTGATGCGAATGTCGATGGAGAGGTCCTGACAGTTGAGAAAGGGAAAGCAGGCCGATTGTCCAGTGGCGGGGTTGGGCGACGGATATTGCTGGCTACGAGGCAGTCCTTGCGAGTCTTGAAGGCGCATCTAACTTGATGGTTTGATGCGGTGAAGGATTACTCGGCGGGAAGACCTGAGGAGAGCGGCGGGCACAGTAATATAGAGCAGAAGGAAACGAACCGAGTCAGCCCTTCCGATGAAAACGTTTACAGTGGAGGGAATGAGAAGAGAGCCTCGTGAGGTCGGGAGACGGCCGCGGCCTATTAATGACGAGCGAAGTGGACAGGCATTGCCGATCAAAGGGTTGTATTTTTTTGGCAAGGAAAGCCTGCCAGTTGAGACTGAGACGACTTGAGCAAGTGCCACTCTCCAGGGTGGTTGAAGGCAGCGGGGGCCTTGGCCAGGGCTTGAAGGGTGACCGGGAAGGAGGTACGGGAGGTACAAGTGAAAGTTGTACCTATCTCGCTCGGCACGCACACGGGCCAGGCGAGAAAGGAGGGGAGGGAAAGAGGAGGAAGAGAGAGAGAGAGAGTGTGTGTGTGAGCCAGCGAGGAGAGAGAGCCTGAGAGGCAGGACCGGTCCCCACTCTCCAGAGAGGGAAAGACGCACACAACCTCAACCTCGCATGCGGGAGGAAGCAAGGGCATGCAGTTCCTCGCAGTAGGCGATAGCCGCCCGGGGCTGTCACAAACGGTTAGTGCCACTCTGCAAGTGCGGGTCGATGGGCAGCCGAAGAGCCCTGGGGGGCGTGCGCGGGAAGGAGGGGAGGAGGGAGGGAGGAGGCCAAATGGATTATGGAGCCTGGAGTGGCAGCGAAGGAGAACGAGCTGGGCGTGTATCCACAACTTGATGGACGGGGAAAGAAAAGAGGGAGGAGGAGCAGCCGAGCAAGGGCAGGAGCAGGGGATAGAACGAGAGATTCTGAGAGGTCACCGATGCTAGCAGAACGACGCAGAGTCACATTCGCAGCAAGTGCAGCCCGCCCAGCCCAGTGTGTTCCATTTCCCGCACGTTTACCTACCTACTTACGGATATCCTAGATAAATGGCTTCTGTCTCTGATGCAGGCCGCCACAGAGCGCTTACACTACTTTGCCTACAATGACACAATTACACAGTTGACAGGTGTGGGACGGGGTGGGGAAAAAAGGAACGATTGTTGAACAAACGAGGCTCAGCACCGTCGACTTGGCCCCAAGTCCGAGCCTTAGCGTCCCTACTGTCTCTATCTTGATCATTTGTACATTGGTACAGTAGTGTAAGGCTTGGAGGGGTGGCGAGGTGCGGCAGAGCGGGTGCATCGCAGTGAGCAGTAGGACTTGAAAACCGACCTGATTCATCAAAGAACGACTCCCCGTCTCTGCTTTATGCGTTTCGCGTCTTGCTGCTTCATATGCAGTAGTAGTAATCTGTCCATCCAATTTGCTCCTCGCCTATGCCTTATGAAGCCCACACTCAGGGTACACAATAACGTCGTTCGCAGCTGGACGAATGGCGAAGACGAGTAAGCAGACACGGTTGAGGGTGTATTACTAAAAACGACCATTGGTGATGGGTAGGCTGGATGAGCACTTTGTTTCCCCCTCTGTTTCTCTTTCGCCTATTCTTTCATTTGTACCCCTGCTGCCTCTTACACACAGTCGTCTCCCGGCTGCTCGCTGGCAGCTCGAGACGAAGTGAGGAAGGGATCACGGCACGATTTTGGGGTGGGTTGATGGGCCCTGGATCGCGCGGGTGCACGGTAGGGGCCACATGGCAAGGGTTGGGGCTGAAGAGTAAGATGGGGGCATCGCTGATAGGGAATTCACAAACATCCTGCCACTTCCTGCTGCTCTAGCTTTCTCGTTCCACTATCGCTAAGCCATGGCCCCGGAAGAAGAAGATTGAGTGCGCGTATTGGCACCGGAGCTGCGCCTAAGGAAAAGTTGGAAAATTTTGGTTGAAGCGTCCGAAGAGAGTAGAGGCCGAAACAAAAGGACTGAAAAGACAGATCTGGGGGATCGTATTGTCAAAAACAATGCTGTCCAAATGGTTGCGTTCGGAGGGGGAGGGGGAGGGAGGCTCATGTGCTAGGATGACGAAGTTTCAAGGTGTGTCTGTAACGGAGCAAACGAACATAGCAGTAACGTCTGGGGGCTATCAACTCCGCACGACTTTTGTCTTACGGACGTGTTTACGCACGTAACGGACCCAATGGAGCTAAGGGCAACATGGATTCCTCTCGACGGGGCTGTTCCGAGATGGCACTCGCACGGGTTCCCTTGTGAGGGAGCCCCCAAGGACGAGAAAAGAGAAAAAGACTTGATCTCAGAGAACCACCAAGAGCCGGGCCCTCTCATCTCAGACCGATCCTATCAGGGACTGTGAGTGATGAGCAAAACAAGCGGCGTATATATTCGGAGTACTCGAAAAGCCATTCGTCGATTTCCGAAGGGCAGGATTGTGTCGTGTCGGTGAGCGCGTGCATGCACAGGACCTGTAGAGACGTAGAAGACGTCCGCAGCCTAAGGTATGACGAGGACCGTATCCTGGGCTAGCTGGAGATGGAAATGGCCATGGAAATAAGGTAGATGAGGAGGTGAGACACAGAGACGGGCGTGAGCAAAGACCGAGGCGGCACAGTGGAAGCGATGGGTGGTATGAACGGCAGCGCCCTTGTCGAAGAGAGTATCTGTGTACCCGGTTCAGGTTCAGGCCAAATTGGGGGTGGAAGCAAGTGAGTGGAGGTTGGGGGTTACAAATGAGAGAGAGATGATCGGGTGTCATGGTACGGAACCTATGTGATTGGTCCTGAAGTTGACCACTATGGGGCCGGCGAGCCGGGGTAGATACCTGGAAGCCCAAGTGGGACAGGCTCATCTTGACGTACGTACCTCACTCTTCTCTTCTCTGTTTTGATTTTCCGGTGTGTGCTAGTTAGGCATGTACGGATGGACTCGAGAGCCGGATCCGCTTCGGTCTAGTCCTTACTTTCCAGCGTCTCCAGCATACTGCAAAGAGGCCCTGTCGTCCCCAGCCTTCGGATGTGGTGAGTTGTGTGTAACCCGTTTAACCTTCCGGCACATTCGCGCCTTAATTTGGGGTTTTACTGCGGCCTTGGGTTATGTATTGTACACGTGTTTTTTCAATCGAAACTTCTCCCAGAGTGGCGTCTTGACTTTGCATTACTCATGTATGATGGCTTTTCGGACTCCTTTGGTCATGTAGCTGTCACCACTCGCCCGTCTTCTGATGGGCAGTTGTCGAGTTCGATTCCCTGGCTTTTGTTCATCTATTTAGCAGGCCAAATCCTCGTGATAGCCAGATGTGCGGTTTAACGAGGTGTGCATTGTCCGAGGGAGTCTCAGGCCCTGACTTGGTGCCAAGAACTGCGGAATAGAACAGCCAGTGCCCAGAAAGAAACAAGTGTCGACCTTGGGGAGCCATGACGGTGTGGTCTGCGTTTCGCGGCAGGCTGGCTGTACAGTTGTGTGGGGTGATGCTCCTGCAAGCCTTCGGGCAAAGAGGAGTCGAGAGTCAGTAGGCTACAGGGTGGTCAACGTCCCTTGCCGGTGGGCACACCGGGAAGTGTTCCATCAACGTAGGCCTTAATGGACTCGGCTCGACCGCATTGCCTCAACCAGTTACCCGAGAACTAGGTAGTCGTCGTTAAAATTGCCTTCTTCCTGGTCGAAGTACCTTGTCCTCAGCCCGACAATCCAGACGCATTCATATCAGGTCATAATTCTCTGGGAAAAAGAAAAGAGGTAAAGAAGAGGGGGTTTGCCTCTTGGCTTCGTGCAGACTTTGCTGCAGCATCCAGACACATGTGACGGTCGGACAATGCGTCCGCTCCATCATCCGGATCGATTCGCCTCCGTCCATGACATCGAGTCTCTATGACATTCCCTACTCTCTTACGGCAATCCGTCATGAGATCAAGCCACTACCGATCGAGGCAAATAGGCGATGCCAGTCGACGCAGGCTACATGGGCTGCTACTCGCCACGGACTGGGTGGTGCGCTCCATCCTCTGCCGTGCCCAGGACTAAGCTTCCATAATGAGGGGAGAAGGGACGTGTACGAACGAACGGGTACAGGCAGTAGCCGTTTCGATCGGGAGGGTCCATAGGATGCCGCTGTTCGTCACGATCTGAGATCCATTTCGTGCCGGCGAGTGTTCCGCCGCATAGTCTGGCTTGCCGGCACAGACGCTTTTCTTGTGCGAACCCATCTGTATAATGGGCACCATAAGGTGCGAGGTTGTGAGAGCCGAAATGAGGAGGGTCTGTCAATACGTATAGCGACTGAAGAAACGGTCGATGGCACGCCTCCACAGCCCGGCCCGGCTCCTACGTGCCCCTTTCCCCTCTGGACTTGCTCGTTAACAGGAGATAAATGGGCTGATTGACTGGGACATATGCAGCTCCGAGACCCTAGACCATGCTTTCTGATTGAGAAAACGGGAACAATGACCATGTAGAGCAGCTGGTGCAAGAAAAGAGAGGAGAGGAACGTAACTCTACTGCAGAAGAGAGGGGAGCCACGGACATGGAGCCAATACGCTCAGTTCTCATCTCTCTTGTCGTCAGGGACATCCCTACTAGCGTGGACCCGACGGAACGGTACGCTAAATTAGCGTTGAAACCGATGGATCCCACGCTCATGCGAGGGTATCATTGGATCGCCTCAAAGTCTTTTTGTCAGGGCGCCGGGGGTTGATGTAGGCCTGAGGCCATCAAATTTCACACCCCCCCTCCCTTTCCAACGTTTCAACACACACCTCGTCGACTTAGCTGTTTGCTCACTTCACCCCTCCCCACCTTTTCGCTTTCTCCTCACTGGCCAGTGACGGATCCAGGTTTTCGGAGTTAGCGCGCGTCTGTTCACTCGAACGTGAAGCTTAAGCGGTGTCAACCACTCACGGTGCAGCTGTCAACTCCAAGGGAGTCTTCTCACTTCCAACGAGCCGCCAACCTCGCATCACCAACAGACAAATGCCAACAGTGTATACAGCTTTGTCGACTTTTAACCGCGACATCTCACACCCTCCCACACCACCAGAACTCACATGCCGCGCCTGAGCTCCCGTAATCTTCTACACCACCCGGCCTGCTGCAGAAATGCCCGCCAACTCTGTTGCTCCTGGCCGCCTCTTTCTTCGGTCCTATCGTCCCAGGCGCGGGCACCAGGCCATGAGGCATCCCGAAAGTGGACAAGCCAAGCAACAGCTGACGGTGCGTTTGCTTCGAAGGAAGAGCAGTCGATGCCGTCCCAACCTCGCGTGTCAACCCTTCCCCATGATGCTTTCGAGGCGATGGTACCTTGCAGATCATCCTTTCTATGGAGAGATGCCGGCACAGAGGGCTTGTTTGTGGTCTGAGCCCTTGTCTTGTAATACCCCCAGTCTGTGCCACAATCAAATCCCTTTTGGTGCCGCCTTAGCCTTGCAGTGCCCCTTTCGTCAATTGCTCGTAGCCGTTCAGTTCGGCTGGGCGGTTTTGGAGGCGACCGAGTAGTGGGGGGCCAGAAGTGGCATTCCCAAGGGTACAGTTGACCAGACCTCGTTCTTGACCGTCCCATGGAGCCCAAGGCTCTATTCACGGTCACGTCTAAGGTCGCCAACCTGGCCTAGAAGCCCTTTCCAACCACAACAGCCTGACAAGTGAACGGCCGCAGCCCGGATATCTCGCACTCTGCACTCTTAGCGCCCGGGTCGCATACTCTGTCGCCGCCATTGGCCATCACCACCCCATCACGCCGCTGATCGCGTCTGTCACCGGCTCAGGCGCGGTTACTGGCCTCTCTTATCACGATCTTGGCCAAACCTCGGGCCAACACTGCCTTGACTTCACTCGAGGCACTGCGTCGCGTTACATTGCGCGCTTTTCATGCCAAAAGAGCGCTACCATCCTGCTGGGTCACAGCCATGCAACTATCCTCCGGTAGGGAATTATATTGGAGGTGCGTGGTAAGAGTATCCACTGCACACCATTCTCTACCAGACTCGGATGGTGCAGCTCGTCGTCTGCATCTGGCCATTGAGAGACAGCTCAGAGCTTTCGGCGGCAACACCGCGCCAAAGCAGCCGATCAAGAGCCATGGCCACATCAACCGGCGAGTCGTCAGCGTCCGGAAGCGTCGCTCTTAATCGCTTCCCAAGCTATGGCATGTAGTGAGAACCTTGGCCGGGCGATGACCTCTGGTCCAGGTAGCAAAGCACGCTCAGGCTGGCGGCGATCGTATCGCACGCCTCGTGTGCTTTTCATCCGAGATTTCCAGTGGGCAATGGGTCCGATGACGCTCGCCATCGCTGCCCCGTGCAACCCTGAGACTCCACCACCCTTCGCAATCAATGAAGTCTAACGGCCCCTGAACTTGGACTGGTCAGTCACCCCTGGAGCATGAAAGGGCAACCCCGAGGTACAAGAAGATACAGTATGAGTCGGATTACACCCCTCCGTGGCTTCTCCTGGCCTCATGCGGGTAGCGCATGCTCCATGGCCACGGCTTCCAGGGACGTCGTCGTTCCGGCTAGAGGCATGCAGGACGATATGTCACATACGATCCTCGGCTCTGATAGCCTTTACTCACTGGAGAACTGCTCAATGGAGGCAATCAAGACAACTCCTTCCGGGAGAAGGTGCAGCGGTGGCAGCCGACATTCGAACGGCTAGACGGACGGAGTTATCCTCGCATCCCACCATCACTTGACTCTCTCGAACTGTCTGTGACTCGCCCTCCCACTAACGAGTGATTTTGACGCACACAGATACTTTCTAGGACACGGCACCCACCTCGTCTTTGCAAAATCGGCTTGCTCTTCGGCCAATAAGGCCACACTACACAGCAGCAAACCATCCATCTTCAGCGGCGGTGGCCCCCGTTGAGCTGCTACCACCATCCCTGACGCCCACGAATCATGGACGACACTCCCGTCGGCGTGGTGAAGTGTCTCTCCGATTTTCATGGGTAGCCATTGTTTGGGCCCTTGTCGTGAAGCATAGGGGGGTGAGAATACCCAACGCCGTGGTGGCCCCGTGTGGAAGGAGATGCCATGACTGGTCTAGTCTGAGTGAACAAAGGCGGGCGTCAAGCCCCTCATCGGTTGCGTCCGTATGGACTTTTCCCCCCTCTTCCTCTCCATGTCGCATCTGGATTAGCGGGCAAAACGTTCCGTGGAAGTGAAAGGATTTGTTGCTACACCCTTTCGAAGCCAAGCTTTGCCGCTGTGTAATGATTTAACCAGGCAGTCTTAGGAGAAGATTCGCAAAGGGCGCCTCCGCCACCTCCACCTCATTCATCTGCAGATGATAGGGTACAGACGAGGAGGGCGTTAAAATTGGCTGAAAGCCTTCGGTACTTCAGCCCCCAAACGCTGTGATCTTTGTCGAGCTCCTGTTCTCACTTAAGACGCCGACGGGAATGGCGCAGCCAACGGCCGTAAGGATTTACTCCGACCGTTTCAAAAGCCGCCGTTGGCGTAAGTATGGAGAGAGCTACGCCTCTGTGGGGATAATCAGCACTCTAATCTGGACGATGAAGATCAACTGGACGTTACTGAAGATGGTCTTCGTTGGCTGAGTATGACGGATACGAGCAGCGTTGGCGAAACAGATCTCTTATCTGGCCCATTCCTAACAGGCGACCTTCTTAGGGGCCATCACCGCCACACGCAGATGCCCATCATTGTTGGTAAAGTCCTCATCGTGGGTCAATGATGACTTGGAGAGAATGGTGCCTCGCAAGGCGTTCTTTTTCGATTTTGTATTCCTCAGCTTATGGCTCATTGATAACGTTGTCTTGGGTGGCCCTCGACGTACGAGACCACAACAGAGGCCCGAAAATGCGGCCAAGTGCCTGCGAAGCCCCCCCCCCCCCCCCCCCCCGCCCCCGTCCGTTCCACGGCGATTCCGGACACCGGTTGAATTGGACCTGTACACCGACCTGGAAGCATCCAAGATATCCCAGCGTAGTCCAGCCAGTTACAGTGTTCATCGATGACTCCAGAAATCATCTCCCAGGCCCTTTGAGTCGACCGATTTGTCGCTTCCCTGACGTGACCCCTACCCTACACTCCAACAATTCGACTGCAGTCTCGGAGCTGACCTCTTACATGGTGCAGGGTGGTGTTCACTCTGCCACAAGCCTCTGCTCCTTCGCAGCTCCCAGAATATCCGAAGCCGCAGTCGCACCATTCCAACTTCGCGATGCGCGATGCGCCTAATTCCAGAGACACAGGCAAACAAACGGCTCCACGCCCGCGCGTTATTTCTATCCTTGTATCTTACCGCCCGTTGGGATTTTCCCAACGTGGGAAACTGGAGTGGCGGAGTGCCAGATCCATGCCGGAGGCTGTGAAGCTCTGCAAGGAACGAACGGCCAAGCTGCCAACAGACCAACGCCCCCCCCCCCCCCCCCCCCCAAGCAGCTGGACACCCCGCGAAAACAAAGTGTTTTCGTCTGCTAACCAACAGAAGACGACCAAATGGACTATTCTTTACCCGCGACAACTAAACAAGCGCAGCCGTCCACACGAATCCCTTCCTTCGACCCCTCCGTCGCTTGTGCATCCACTCAACCCCCCGGCCCTCCCTCTACGATCGAGAACAGAAGCAAGAGACGCTTCACAATCTACGGTTACTCCCGGCCGCCACTCCCGCCTACCACGGTGGCGCTGGGCCCGAATACCTTTCTGCGGTTAATTGACGTCAACAACGTTGGACGACCTGTCGTCCTGCTCCGCCCGTAACACCCGTCCGGTCCCAGCGATGACTCGACAGCCTAATTTTGTCTTTGACTGCGAATGGCCCACGGGGACCCCAACGCACGATGGGCCTCAACCCGACGTCTCCACGCGCTGGTGAGATCATTCTCCTTCTGTCTCCTGGAACTGATGGCGAAGTGGACGAAGGTGTGCCTCGAAACCGAAGCCCCATGTCCATCACACGTCTGGAATCCGTTGGGCAAGAAACCTACCTCGCCCCCAAGGGGGGGGGGGGGGGGGATGACAGAGAATGCCTCGCCCAGACCCCATCAACCCAATACCAGGCCGCCCTCCCGTTCCTCCACGATGATACAAGCGACAACGAGAACCACCTGGTCGAGATACTTCTCGAACTCGTACAGATACACGACCCGCCGGGATGAAAAACCATGCCCTTCCTTGGCCTGTTGATCCACGCCCCGAGCCAGCCGTCACCGCCGCTACCGTTCTCGAAGAGGAACAATACATACTCGAACCTACCAAGATGGCAGTCTCGCCCACCTGGTCGTTACAACACGACCCGCAGCTGTCTTGCAGATGGGAGAAGAAATACCGGTCGTTGCTGCATCAATTCGTTGCCTTCCCTCTGTCCTCATAACTGGCCCTCTCGAGATGGAAATAATCTAAAAACTCTTCGAAAGGGTTCTTGTTTGGACAGTATTCCAATGTAGGGGGGGGGCTAGATGCTGCATATGCCAATCGACCCATCACCTGCCGAACGTTGCCCTCGTGCTACGTGGGCGTCGAGTGGTTTCGGCCGTGGGGTTTCCCATCACAGGTTGCGCGAACGTTGTCTTGAGTAGGTCACTTCTCCGAAACAGAAGAAGGGGCTGCATGTGACCGCCGAAAAGTGATATACTTCGTGCGCAGAGCCACGCCCGTCTGCTGTCTCTCCTGCATGTTCATGCTGTATGGCCGTCATTCGGGGCAGGGCAGGGCTTACGGCCGAAACGACGCTCGACTGCCCGGCTCTGATCAGCTCCGGTCCCGTGAAAGATTCCCGTGCCTCAACACCAACATATACGGGAAGTTTCCGAGCCGGGGAGATCAAGCCGTCATGGCTCATGTCGTGACATGTGGCCATCATCTGTCTCGTTAGAAATGTCTCAGGAGGATGTACTTCAAAGACGCGACGGCACCATGCACAGCAGGTAGGAGGGGAGGGGCGCGCAGGTCATCAGACAGACCAGGTCACTCTTTACCTGCCAATCCCAGGAGACAACACAATTCAGGTGTCATCGAATTAAAACATTGTGAATTTAGATAATGCTGCAGCTAACTACAGCACCTTCGAGACAGTGTATACTTGTATACCCTATGAAACCTGCACCCGCTACTGCCAATGCTTTGATGATCCCGCAAAGGACACGGAAACAGAGAAGCCTCCCGAGAAAGAAATGAAGAAAACATACAAGACGACCGCCCAAACCAAAGAACCCAGTGTCGACTCATGATGTCGTGGAGCTCGTGGTCGAATATACGCATGATTATACCGTCATCAACAAACCGTGCTAAGAAACCAGGGTAGACGGGGGGAAAGGGAAAGGGGGAAAAAGTATACGAACGAGAATCGCTTCTTGGAGAGCTTCCACTCCGGGATACCAATGACAACAGCAGGAGCGAACTGGACAGCCTTTGTCCTCTCGCTGGCGCGGCTGATATGCTCGGGTAACAGAATATTCGCAGCAGGATATAATGTCGCCCACCACGGGGTACGGGAGGATCGCCTAGAGCTGCACACCAAGTAACTCATCCCCGGACCCCGTACCACAACGAGAGGGCCAACGCAACGGCTGCCAAGGGGCGTTTACTCACCCCTTCCTGGCAGGATGCAAGTCAGACTGTCTGCCATGTTTCTGTAGTTCTGAAACCGGCCCCCAAATGCGTCGGCGTTCCTCCCGCATTGCGCCTTCAGTGGGTAGAGTCGTCGTTTTCATAGACCCTGCCTTGCGTCAGGCAGGTCCTATGCGCCCTCAAGGGGCTGCACAAAGTTGTAGTTAAAGTCCAGCAGGCCATCCAACATCCAGTGTTGGGGGTCGAAGAAGTCGTAGTTGGTCTCGCCATAATTCATCCCGCTTAGCATGCTGTTGCTGGGTGCTTGGCTTCCGACGCCGCCAGAGTGGCTCGGGGTAAGAGCTCCGTTGGTCGTGAGCAAGCTGCTCGCTTGCAAACCTTGCGTGGCCGGCATCAGAGTGCTGTCCAAATGGGTCGAAGACGCTGAGGACTCGTTCGCTGAGTCTGGATTAGTAGGTTGCTTCATGGCTATTTGGAGTGGCACGTAAGTCAGTCATCACAGTCACACCGAAGAGAGACGTGGACGCAATGGCTAGAGCACGGGAAGGGGAGGAGCGGGGAGGGGCTGGATAATTACCGTCAATCGAGCCTCTACCTTGGGCTTGATACTCTTCTCTCCACCGCCACACAGAGTCGAACACGAGACTCATGCTATGGCGACAGCGCACCTTGAGCTGTAACGTGTCGTCAATTAGCAATGGGGAGTCGTCATTGTCGTACGATGCCGTGCTGTTGTTGTCAAGCCGGGCTCCGTTCCACATTTGCACCATAAGCTCGGCCAAGCGCCACTGAAGGTCGTTGTTCACAACGCTTGTCGCACGGATTGCGTTGATCGTCTGGTGGAAGAGGTTGCGACCACGGTCAAAGTCGATCGTCTTCGCAAAGAACGACCTCATGAGCTTGAGCAGAGCAAACCCCGCCGCTATCAACATCTGTTGGATGTAGTTCGTGGCATATAGCAAGATTTGCCCAGGTGAGTTCTGTCCGGGCGATGTAACCTTGTCGACCTCGAGAATGTTGTCCAAAAAGCTTGTTGTGGCTCTCCAGAGCCCCATCAGATCATCGATGTAGCCGGGTGTTGTGCTCGAGTCGAAAAAGCCAGCCAAGCGCAGGTGAAGGGCGGCAGCTCGCATATGAAGGTTGACGATTGGTCCCAGGTGTTGTGAGAGGATAGCTGCCTGAAGTTCGTTGAAGTCCTTTCGGTACACCCGCATCAGCATGGCTCGATGCTCGTCCCCAGCAACCCCTCTGGGATCACTGGCGTTGCTGTACATCTCCTTCGAGACTTTGTCGCAAAAACGTTCAATTTGAAGTCTAGCCTCCAGTTCGGGTGTCAATCGAAAGGGCCCATCTTCGCCTCGACGAACGGCCAAGGTCCAATCATAGAGAGTCGAGGCCGGCTGACCGTAGCCAGTGCCGATGGTCTGAGCAACCACGTTGCAGACAGCCCAAGTCGATACGCGGTCATGCAGTTGCTCTTTGTTGAGATCGACGGATACCCTGGAAAAGTCTTGGCTGTGATTAGGCCTGTGAAGGCCAATGCCAGTCGCGACTTTCATCATGACACCACACAGAATATGCGTTGGGTCAGCACTTGTCGTGCTTGTTGGCAGGGGCCATGTGCAGAGCAGACACAGAGCTTTGACAACGAAGTAACTGCTGGGCACGTCTCCAATAGTGGACCACAACAATCGCGTCAAAGGCCCTGATATCGAGGTCAATAGCGTGGGATCTGCACTATATCGTCGAGCAGCAACTGAGATGATGGACCAGAAGAGTAGGGCGTGCTGCTGAAAATACTGGTCGGGTGTCTGTTGGGGGTTGAGAAAGGGGAGGAAAGGATGATAGTAGGCAAAGAACTCGTTGAACAGCTGGTTCACTGACTCTTCAGTCAGGCGCACATTCTCCAGTTCGTGTGTGTAGCGTGGTAGGCTGTACGACCCACCCCTCTTGAGGTGCAACAGCGAAGAGACGGCCTCGTCAGAACCCATGAGAGAGGGGTTCCGGGTGTGGGTATACACGCTCGTTGCGATGGGAGACTGCAGGTCGTGATCGTCGTCTTCGACGGTGTAGCCCTGGTTTTGGGCGCGTGCGATGTTGCGCCGTAACCTGTCGATCTCCTTCTCCATCTCGGCGTGCTTCGAGCGCTTGCCGATACGCTTAAAGTTTGACTCGATCTTGCACTCGAGCTTCAGACGATTGCACCGAGAACAACTCTGGAAGGGTTCTTGAACGACATCGCATCGCAGCTTTTCCAATTGAGGGGCTGTTAGCTGACTAGCTCTTGCAATGGCTGTGGTTCCCGATGTGGCTCACCTTTTGTTGTCGGCACTCGTTGCAAGCGCGTTTGACGCCGGGCTGGCGTTTCTTAGAATCAGGCTCGCCATTGTCGTCGTCATGACCTACATTGCTGCCGGGGCTACTATCCAATGCCATACTGCTGTGCTTCCTCTTTGGAGGCCCGTTGGGAGCATGACGGGCGTTCGTGGGACTGGCGGGCGACACGGGCGTGGCCCCGCCGGCAGAGACGATGCCCAGTCCGTCCATGCAGGGCACGGCGGACGGTCAGTCCGGGTGAGTGAGACAAGACAAGACGCAGCTCAGGCGGGTTCGGGGACCCCCTTCCCGGGCCGGGCGTGGCGTGAGGTGCGAACGGAGCTCGCAGGAAAGACTCGGCAATCGGAGATGTCTGCGACGGTGCAGCGAGGCTCACTGGGGCGCGGTGGTCCGGTGTCGCGACGTGTGTGTTGGACTTGTTGATGTGAGGTGTGGCCGAATGCGGAGGGCGGGGAAGTTTGCTTTCTGATTTTGACCTGAAGAGCGAGGCAAGATTTGCTGTGGATAAGGGGACCTCTTTGCGTCTCCCCAGCCGTTGCACTTTTTTGAGGGGGGAAGGGCCGGGATTGGTCACCCTATTGGCCGGTGAAGCCTAGGAAGGCCCGCTTTCAGCTTCTGCAGCGAGCGGGGTAAGCATGTCTTTCACACATGTCAACTGCCTAATGTGGAAGGGCTCGTCGGCGATCCGGACCAAATTGTCACCGTTGACGATCAGGTTCTGTGCTCAGACCAGGTTGAATGTCAAAAGAGAGCACAGACACGTGGGATAAGACCCTGCACTCAATATCGAGATAGCAACTCCGATTGAAGAAGATAGCTTAAATTGGGAGCGACGAGAGATGTTGATCCGATATCGTGCTCCTGCACTTTAATATCCACACGCCTCGTCTTACATCTGGAGAAGAGTTCCCACGCGCCCACAGCAGTTGGCATCTTGCCAAGAAGGAGCCCTCCAGAAATGACCAGCCCAATACCCAAAAGTGGGAATTGTAGGTCAAAATTGGGCCGACAGGCGGGTGAGCGCCAGTCTGAGTGGTCAGTTGTTGGCGGAAAAGCGTGGGTCTGTGACTAATCACAATTTGACTCGCAGGTCCAGTCAATACCATTCTTTTCTTCGGCATGGTACTGTACAAATTCAAGGTTGACCTGCAGGATTATTTGATCAGACGAACCCTTATTTCAGATCCGTCAAGGGGAGCAGCCTGACTCGCGCGGCCTCCTGGTTGAAGTTCGCACTCGTCCCTGCCAGCCCGTCAGATAATCCTGCGTCTGGTCAGTCCGATTTCTGTCTCTGGCAATCTGCATGGCTCACGTCACTTTGCGACTTCAGCCATGCCGGAAACAGAATCAAAAGCAATCCGCAGACCGCCGGTAAAGGTCGAGCTCGCATTGCCGCCTCTCTACCAAGGCAAAGGCTCCTACACTCAAACCCCCAAAGAAGCCCGTGACGTCCAATTCGCCTTGCCGGGATCACGATCCAAGCCAGGTGAGACCGCTTGTCTCAAAACAAGATACGCACTTATGAAGCTGACTGTTTTTGCAGTCGAAGTGCTCCAGATAGACTCGGCGGCTGTGCCCCAGCCATTCGTTGATCCAGCTGTCTTCAAGAAATGGGGCGGCGCGACTTGATCTGAATGGAGATTGAGAATGACATGGTCTTCAGTCTCTAGACTTTGCTACGCAGTAGGCTTTCCAGCAGTGAAAGGGTACAGATTCTCTCTGTTCAGACATTACACAACATGCCGGTTGAATGGCTGGTCCGGGCCCTTTTCTAACCCGTAGATAGGAAACTAGAGTTCCGGTAACTATGGTCGGCATCTGGGACCCACCCCACTATCCGTCCCCCCGCGATTTGAACGCCGGACACTTTGGGGACCCAGGATTCGGCCGCCATCCGGCACCTTCGGCCTAACTCCTGCTTTGACGAGGTCCACTATAAAGCAGCAGCGATCACCAGGGATTTGTTGCAGCATGTCTACGCCCGGCCAGTTCAGATCAGCAGGGATTTCTCCCTTCATTCATCTCGACCTTCTCCCCGCCCAACAGCAGAGTAGACGAAGATGATTGCATGGCTAGCTGAAATACGATGAGTGCTACATCTGCACAAGTAGCCGTTGAGAATTGTATGTCATTATCGAGAACATGACATGAACTGAGCGTCAGCACCATGTCATCCGACCGATGATGATAGTCTACATAGCTTGTCAATGTGTGAGCAGTCACCCGATCTCGAATAACAACCCGGATCATTGCCCCGGGAGTCACTTTTGCGGAATTGGCCACTTGTCATTCCATCTATCAAAGCAATTGGCTTGAATGCTTACGAAGAAATGGGATGTAAGCAGCAGCATGTCGTCTCAGACTTTCTCCCCGTGCCCACTTTCCGAGTGCGGGGTTCCGTGCACTAAGATGGTGTTTGCCATCGGCATGTCGAAAGGGCAAAAAGGGCATGGTTAGCAATTGTCCTACGACTAGCGCGTTGCTTTCTTCCCTACTTCAAGGCTATAAGAATCCAGTTGCCGGTCAAATCCGATTCCTCCTGGCTCTCCCTCTCTCCCTCGCTACGTCACGCTCCTTCGATATCGCAGATTTATTACCTTTTCTTGACGTCTCTTCTTGGTCGACTAGCTTAGCTCTTTATCCACATCACGTCCAGCCATGTTAACTCAAACTAACGGTACCTCGACACAAGGGGGATACACTGTCCCGTTCTTCATCGACGGTGAAAAGGTAATCCCTGATAAAACTTTCGACGTAGTCTCTCCCGCCACCGGAATTGCTGTCCACAAATGTGGCAGCGCGACTGAGAAAGATGCACTCGCGGCAGTTGACTCTGCTGCCAAGGCATTCAAGAGCTGGAAGAAGACAACGTTGATTCAGCGTCGAGACATCTTCCTAAAGGCTGCTGCCATAATGGAGAGCCGAAAGGAAGAGCTGGCTCGCATCATGTCTGAAGAGACCGGCGCTGCTGCTGGATGGTCCGAATTTATCTTGGGGCTAGGCATTGGTTGCATCAAGGACGTTGGCGGGCGCCTCGTCACAGTGGAGGGCTCCGTGCCAGCAACGAACGATCCTAACATCAGCGCACTCGTTCTGAAGGAGCCTTACGGGGTCGTTCTTGCGATTGCGCCCTGGTCAGTAGAGTACGCTAGAAACCCATGAACACCGGAGCTAATTGGGTTGCAGGAATGCCCCCTTCATCCTCGGAGCACGATCAATAGCATTCCCTATCGCAGCTGGCAACACCGCCATTCTCAAGGCCTCGGAGTTTTCACCAAGGACACTTGTCGAGATGGTGTCTTGCTTTCATGAGGCTGGCCTGCCCAAGGGAGTCCTGAACGTGATTGTTCACGAGCCTGTCAACGCCGCGGCCATCACGACATCTCTGATCGCCCACCCTGAAGTCAAGAAGATCAACTTCACCGGTAGCACCGTCGTCGGGCGCATCATCGCCAAGCAGGCAGGAGAGTACTTGAAGCCCGTCTTGCTGGAATTGGGAGGCAAGGCCCCAGCCATCGTGTGGGAGGACGCCGATCTCGACCTGGCTGCGGATCAATGCGCAATCGGCTCTTTTCTCCACGGAGGTCAAATTTGCATGAGCACGGAGCGAATCATTGTTCACAAGAAGGTCAGCGAGCAGTTCCAGGCCAAGCTGTCTGCCTCAATCGAGAAGATCTTCCCGACAACATCCGATGCGCCGGTTCTCATCAACACAGTCGCCGTTGAGAAGAACAAGAAACTCATCAAGGATGCTGTCGGCAAGGGCGCCTCCGTTATCGCTGGCAACGTCGATGCCAAGGAGACGTCCAAGACGAGGTTGCGGCCAATCGTCATCAAGAACGTGAGCACTGACATGGACATCTATAAGACCGAGTCTTTCGGGCCATCCGTGTCGTTCTTTGAGGTCGAGACCGAAGAGGAGGCTCTGGCGATCGCCAACGATACAGAGTACGGCCTGACATCTGCTGTATTTACGGAGGATCTGCGCACCGGTCTGCGGTTTGCCAAGGAGATTGAATCAGGCGCCGTCCACATCAACAACATGACTGTTCACGATGAGAGCGGCCTGCCTCATGGTGGTGTCAAGTCCAGCGGCTTTGGCAGGTTTAACTCGACTGGTTTGGAGGAGTGGGTGAGAACCAAGACGATTACGTTCCGGAACTGAGTTTCTCTACTTCCATCGTGAAGATTGCTAGTCTGGAGGACGTTGACTGTCTCGTCACCTGATCCTCAATGCACGCACAGATATGGCGCAGTGCAGCACAATGCTTATTGTAGACGAATCAAGAACTCTCAGGCAAGTTGCACCTTAGTGCCTTTTAGTCTGGCATTTCGCGCCCTCCGACTCGCTGTACAGTGCAGTCCAAGCCTAGGAGTAATAGGCAGCACCAATCCTTGAAAATTAGTGTGTGACAACCAACAAGTGTGCACAGTTCAAGCACTCCCTTCACAGTACCAGGCACTTCATGCTTACGGTCAATATTGAGCGTAGCTCGGTTATTGTCGGGGAAGTCGACTTGGCGTAAGATCGTGCGGACTTGGCTTCGGTCCTCCGCTTGAATAGGGCAGTTGGTGGGCTCCTAGGTCTTACAAGATAATGATTGGAATCTATGCATCTGCAAGTGAGATACTGAACCCACCACTAGCCTGACACTAAGCGGGGTGGGATGGCTGTCAGCATTGACGGGTGCCCAAGGCCACACTCCTCAGCTCCTAATTCCCCGGTCCTTGATTTGATTTCCATGTTTGGACTGGAGGTACTAAGTCCCCTAAGTCCCCGGACGATCAAGTTCCAGGAACATCACGTCCAACTGAAACCGAGTCTGCACACTCAGAATAGTTGTTCCTCATGACTTGCCGCCCAGAACGTTGGCTCGAATGCGTTGCTTCTGTTGGTGGGAAGAGAGGTTACCTAAAGTGCTAACTCACCTACCTGATGGATGGTGAACTGAAGCGAAGCGACGCAGGGTCCGTGCAGGTCTTGTGAGCTGATTCAGCGCTATACTCTTTTCGTCAGTGAGCTCTCAAGATCCTTGCATCGCAAATTCAGGTTCCATCTCGTGTGATCTTTAAGCACAATGACATGACGTCCAATTGCCAACATTTTGCGCCATGCTTCCCGCACGGGCTGTCCGACCAGCTCTCCGTACGCTACCGAGCCTTCGAAACCCGTTGCTGAGACGGCAATGCCTTCCGAGACAATGGTACTCCGACAAGAAACCCACCGCGACTCCGGCCACAACCTCCGCTGCCGAAGATGACCTCCCCGACCACCGAAAGCTGGGCATCCAACAGGAGCTCTTCACCACCTCCGTCTACAGCCCGGGCTCGCCAATCTTCCTCCCGAACGGCACGCGCGTATTCAACCGCTTGGTGGACTTTTTGCGGCGGCAATATGTTCACTACGGTTTCGACGAGGTCATCACGCCAAACATCTACAAAAAGTCTCTCTGGGAGGTGTCGGGCCACTTGCAAAACTACGCTGACGACATGTACACCGTCACCAGCCGCGCGCGCGCCCCCGAGGAGAAGGCGGCAAGCTGTTGCGACGCTGGCAGCAGGGACCCGCCGCACGAGGGCAGTGGTGAGGCGGCCCGGATGGCCGAGGGCGAGGACGACGACTACGGCCTCAAGCCCATGAATTGCCCGGGCCACTGCCTTATCTTCGCCTCCAAGAACAGAAGCTACCGCGACCTTCCAATCCGCTACGCCGACTTCAGCCCGCTACACCGCAACGAGATCTCGGGCGCGCTTAGCGGCCTGACGCGGGTGCGTCGCTTCCACCAGGACGACGGCCATATCTTCTGCCGGCCGATCCAGATTCGGGACGAGGTGTTCAAGACACTCGACTTCATGAAAACGGTGTACGGCGCGCTGGGACTGGACTACTTCGACTTCGCGTTGTCGACGCGGCCGCCGGACCATTACATTGGCACCGATGCCGAATGGGAGCGGGCGGAGGCACAGTTGCGCGATGCGCTGGAGCAGGCCGGGCTCAAATACACCATCAAGGAAGGGGATGGTGCTTTCTACGGCCCCAAGATCGATGTCATGCTTCATGACTCTCACGGGAAGTCGCATCAGGCCGGTACGATCCAGCTCGACTTCCAGCTTCCGCAGAGATTCAATCTCGAGTACCAAGCGCCGGCGCCCAAGTCGGAGGCTCAGGGGTTGCCGCTGGAGAAGGCCGACCCTGTCGAGCTCGAGACTTACGGGCCCGTGGCACCCGTCATGGTCCACCGAGCCATTCTGGGCTCGGTCGAGCGTTTGATGGCGTTGCTGATCGAGGAGTACAAGGGCAAATGGCCATTCTGGCTGAACCCGCGCCAGTGCGCCATCCTAACCCTAAACGACACGGAACCCATAATGCAGTGGGCGTCCGAGATCAAGGATGTCCTGACGGGACATGACCGCGTGAGGGACTCGAACAAGCCAAGACAGCCGCGCCCGACGGGTTTCGCAGTCGAAATTGACGCGAGTCCGCGGTCATTGGCAAAGAAACTGGCCGAGGCGAGGGAGAAAGGATTCGGCGTCATCGCCGTGGTGGGGAAGCAAAACGTGCAAAACGGGACCGTAACCGTCAACGTGAGTGACCGGTCGTCGACCAAGGAAGCCGGCGATAACAAGAAGGCGCGCGAGGACATGACGCCTGTAGATCTGCGCGAGAAGATGCAAGAAATGGTGGCGACGTACCAATAGCCGGCGTACGCCGTGTATAACATCATGTAGAGTTGTATGTATATTACTCCAACAACAACGCATGCCGAGTCGTCTTGCATGTGTCTGGAGGCCACTGTACAAACAGACCGCCCCGCCTCCTCTGTAGCCCATACTAACGCAGTACCGTTCCTCAGCCCATGCCTAACAAGGTATATCTTCTCCGGTGACCCTAACTCCATGATTGAACCCCGAACAAATTCCAAACGCGACAGCTGTCGGCGACGGCTCGCCGTGTCACCTCGTCCTGCTGGAGGTGCTGTTCGCCTGCTGATGAAATAGCGGCCTGTGGATGAAGGTCAGTATCAACCTCAAGCCGGGCCGGAGGCTTAGAGTACTCACCGCTTATACTTCTCGTCGACTTCGCCGCCGGTGCTCTCGATGCGGTCCACCAGTTCCTGGCGCTGCCTGAGCTGCTCCTTCATGAATTCAACCGTCTTCTTCAGCACGAGACCCTCGGAGCGGCCCTGGCCCTCCAGACCTGGCACCAGCTCCGTTAGCCGATCGAAGCCCTCACGGATGGCCTGACGTCGCTTCTGTTCTGTGAGCACGTGTTAATTGTGTCGTGCGCTGCGCTGCGCCCCGAGGAAGGCAATGCGTGCGCGATTCTGGAGATGTGCGCGCAACGCAAATCAGTCCACAAAGCGAACATCTGGACTCACCAGACGCAATGTGGTTCTGCTTCTTCTCCGCCTCGGTGAGGCGCGGCTTCTCTTCTGGCTGCTCGGCATCTGCCGGAGCTGACGGGGAATTTGACTTATTTGGGGAAGACATGATGCAGGCGCAATCGGCTGCTGTTCCGATACAAGTGTGTTTGCTGTCAGTAGGGTCAATTTCATAGGCAGTAGTGTGGTGGTCTGGCTTAATGTCGGGAAGAGGAAGATGTGGTGTGTGTTTTGCACGATCACATGCTGTTTCGCACCAAGGCGGGATGTCTCTGAGATCAGGTCCCTCCCTCCGCATTACGGGAGTCCCAAAAAAGTCCAAGACCGCCCCTTGTACGGTAAGGTTCCTGCAGCACGTTTGTTTCCGTCCGGCACACCGCAGGGCTGGCTGGCAGCTGAATTGCTAACGCTCCTAAGGGGATCGAGATAAGATAAGAACTGTGGATCTGGCGGGGTTGGCATGACCCAAGCTTTGTGACCTCATTGGCATTATGATTGCTCATCCAGAAATTCTACGGATGCGGCCGGCCCACAATCCGCCAAACCTCCTTTCTTTCCGATAACTGCGGATGCCTAGGTACTTCCCCGTCTTATCCGAACCATCTTTCAAGACGAGCAACAAGCCATTAACACTTCCGAATTCTCGACGGACTCTCTGCAAACTCTACAATAACTGACTCTCTTGTCTGTTAACTTACACACACCAAGATGGGAGAAGCAAAAAATTCCTCCGATCACCCGCCGGAATACGTCAAGGCCAGCGAGCACCTCAACCGGCCCCGGGCGCCGTCCGCCGCCGCCGGTGGTCCCGGCCCGCGGGGGCCGCTTCCCCTCAACCTCCCCATCATCTCCTACCTCAAGTCCAAGCGCGTGATCCTCGCCTCGGCCTCGCCGCGGCGGCGCGCCCTCCTTGCCCAGGTCGGCCTGACGGGCCTCGAAATCACACCCTCGACGAAACCCGAGGACCTCGACAAGTCGGCTTACGGGCCCTACGAGTACGTCTCCGAGACGGCGCGGAAGAAGTGCCTCGACGTGTACGAGACGGCGCTGCAGACGCACCTCGCCTCGATCCCGGACCCGGACGTTGTCATCGCCGCCGACACCGTCATCGTCACCCGTGATGGCCGCGTGCTGGAGAAGCCGCGCAGCGAGGCCGAGCACATCAAGATGCTGCGCCACTTAAGAGACACCCGCGTGCACCGCGTCCTGACCTCTGTGTGCGTCATCGCGCCACGGGAGGACGCGCGGTCGCCGGGCTACGAGATTTCCATCCATACCGAGGAGACCAAGGTGTATTTTGCGCAGGAGACCAACGGCCTGCCGGACGACGTGATTGACGCGTACGTTAAGACGAGAGAAGGTGCCGATAAGGCGGGCGGGTACGCGGTGCAGGGCATCGGCGGCATGTTGCTCGTCGAGAAGATCGAGGGCAGCTTTGATAACGTGGTCGGCTTGCCCGTGAGGCAGACGCTCGCGCTGGCAGAGAAGGTCGTGTTCAAGCAGGGCGGAGATGAAGTGGACGAAGAGGAGGAGGAAGATTTGATGTGATTCGGACGATTGCCAAGCGGCCTGTTACATACCCAACATCTTCTAATGACGATCAAGGCGCATAGAGGGGGCGGGGAAACATTACACAATGCTTCGGCTTCTTGCCCCCGGCCTTCGACAACCAAATGGATTCACCCTTAGCGAATATAGTCACCTTTCATGAGTCGGTTTTCCTATCTTATATAGCCGTTTTTACTCCCACCAAACATGAACACAACAAAAAAAAAAAAAAGGGGGGGGGGTTATCGCCCAGTATATCGGGCAAGTTGCGGTCTTGTTGCTTCATTGAGACCTATGATCCTGAGCGACATATACAACTTTGGACCGTTGAGTAACTTTTGGGGAGATGAGCATACGCATGGGCCGTCTCCTAGATGAAAGGCTAGGAACAGGTCTCTCAGCCAGGTAGTATTCGAAGCAAAGTCAGAGAATATGGAAACAGTGGAGAATAGCTAGCTAGAGCTATATCGCAGGGGAACGGAACTGAAACAATGATCAAATAACACACGATGCAAGATGTTGTCCAACATGAATATGGGGCGCGAGTTGCCAGCCGGCCAGAAGCTACGAAACGAAAGTAGATATCAAGTTAAAAATTCAGGGACGCAGTACACAGAACACCTTCAGATAGAACATGGCGTCATATGAAGTAGCTACATTTCGTTTTTACTTGATCTTTATTATAAAACCCTGACTTACTCCAATCATCTGTAAGTATCTGAGTGTCTCGGGCGAGAAAGGCGCTCACCCATCTTGTAACGCCGTCTAACAGGCAAATCAACAAAATGTGATTCTCTACAGTCAACTAATGCAGTTTCAAGTCCGCTCTCCCATCTTGCTTGTACCCGCCTGGAACTCATTTAGGTAGTGGGAAGCACTCTGTGGCGTACAGGAATTTTCAGTTTCCGAGTAACCCTGGTGAGCGTTCAGTCGACAAGCCCACGAAAGCGTAAGACTGGATTCACTCGTCCGCTGAATGATTAGGAGTTGCTTACCATGTTGGACTGCGGGCACCGAAGGCCTGTACGTGCCTTCGTCATCTTCTACTACGCACGAACTAGGTTGCGCGTATGCCTGCGACGTGCATTCGGTACCTTCGCCAAATCAGGCTCCGGCTATTAATATTAATGAATGTTGAATGTCTAATCTAAAAAGCCGTGAAACGGCCACCGTCTTTCATGTTGATGTAGGCCGTTTAAAGGGATGAGCCTCGGTGTTAAAGACCCATTCGTCCAGGCTGATCAGCTCGGAATCCGAGAAAATCAAGTAAAAGTACTTCAATGTTTCTGCAAAGAAGAAGCTCTCCATCGTATCCTCCTGCCGCGACTGGCTGTACGTTACGTCGACAATCACGGCGTGGGCGTCGTCCGTCTGCGTTGCCCTCTGGACAGCCTGGAACATGTCCCACGCCATGTCTAGAAGGTCCTCCCTGCCAGTGATTCGGTAGAGGATGAAGAGGCTCTCGATACCCTCGGGTCGCAGGTTGTAGTGGGCGTCATCGACGCGCCAGAATCCGCGGGGTGCGTGCTGACCGCTCTGCGCAGCCCATTTCTGCTCGTCCCACGCGCAGGCGTCTATGGTGTCGCATTTGACAACCTGGGCCTTCTCCGGCATGAGGCCGCTCTTGAAAGACTTGTACGCCCACGCGCATCCACGTGCGAGCTTGTCGCCGACCTCGACATCGTCTGGGATGTCGAACAGCTTGCCGGCCATGGCGAACATCCCGCCAGCGAAGCAGGACAGATGCTCGATCTCTGAGATCTGGTCGATTTTTCTCAGTTTCTCGTTGACGATGGCGGTACCGAGGAGCAAGATGTCATCCATCTGCGGTGTCATTGGTCGGTACAGAAGATGAGCCTTGGCTGCTCTTGCGGCGCCCTTGTACATTCTCTCATAGGATGTGTCGAGCCCGCCAAGGAGGACGTGCATCTTCGGCAGGTATTCGTAGAGTGAGTCGCCGTCCCCTCCCAGCTTAAAGATGTTGTTGGTCGCTTGAAAGTCATCGCGGACGTTAATGAAGCTCGGCCACAGGCCCGGCAGCATGGTCTCTTCCTGAATGAGGTCGAACGCTTGCTTTATGCGCTCGATGGCGTCGTAAAATTTGAACTCTCCCGTCAACTGAGCAAGCCTTGTAAATTCCAAAGACATGCTGCCGATAGCAGCAGCGCTTTGGTAGGGATCGGGTAGGATTCTTCCCGCCTTGAGCTCTACAAAGCTGAAGGCAAAGGGGGGAAAGCGGTTGGGCGTGTCGAAGGCCGCGTACAGCATATCGGCGAGCTGGATGGCTTTGTCGAGAAGCACTTTTTCGTTGCTGAGGTCGTACGCCGACAGAAGTCCACCGATGTACCGAATATTCGTCTCGAACACGTTGCACCTTGACTCCGTCGCGTTGTTCCAATCAATCATGCTGACGTACTGGACGGCTTTGTTGAAATCATCAAACATTCCCATCAACCATAGTGTGTCGAGCGAGTCGACCAGGGTAACGCCCCAGCCATTGTAGCGGTTCCTGCCCCTCAAGGATAGAGGTTGTAACTCGTCATATCCCCAGGCGTATCTGGTGTATGACTGCCAGCTCTTAATGAATGCTTTGCGCACCTCATGGCGGCGGGAGCTCATGAGGCTGACATCTCTTTTCTTCAGGCTGTCTGATCGGTCTGCAGTGAAATCGAACTGGATCTTTGGGAGACTGAGTGGCTCTCCGTCGGGGAGCCGTGTCATATCCGCCAGAGGGACCGGATGCTTCTGGGGATGTGTAGACCAGTCATAGCTGCTCTTCGTAGCCTCAAGGATGGGAGCAACAACATCATCATCGCCGTCGCCATTGAGCTGCGCTGACTCGTCTCGTAACAGAAGTACTGATAGCACAACGAAGACGACAAGCAGAGCGAGCACCCGGTATGTCGGCGGTGAGTAGTTTCGTAACTGGAATTTCGCTACCATTTTGGACGAAAAACGGACTGGGGTGCAGCAGGAGTGACACATGGACACCAGGGGGGCTCAAATGAAAAGGGCAGGACAGGCGTGGCAGACAGTTTTGTAGAAGGAATCTCTCGTCATCTGATATCGACCGTTCAGTCCATGTTATCATAGCTTTTTCTTTGCCTCTTGCGGCATTTGACGTCTCGAACGTCTGTTGCTTCTGGTGTATCCCCTTCCATGAAACGCGAGGGGTGACCCATGATTGTGTGGTTGCTCGTTCTAGGACTGTCCGTGCAAAGAGGGGACAGATCCCTCAGACTGTTGGCAATGATGGACCTTCCTCGCGATTGGACCCCTTGGGGAGGCGGAGTGACAAGAAGCATAACCGAAGGCCAAAAATTGGTGTCGCGGTGTCATGGTGTCAACGCCGCAAATGTGTGAACCATTGAATTTGCCACTAACACCACAAATAATGGACGATTGTGAATGAATGCCACGACAAAGACCATAGGAATTTCCAGACCAACGAGAAACGCCGTCGAGTGGCCGAGTACTGGTCAGTCTGGATAGAAATGCTCTGTCGAATCGATCATGACGAAGATTCGTATTCTAGAATCGAACTGGACTGGGTTGATTGCTCGAGCCATCAAGAGGCTCTCGTTTCATGGCAGCTGACATGTTTCAAGGAACATAGACTTGGGAACGCTCACTGAACTCGGTCGATGTCTGTCGGCGACTCGGCAGATGGTGCAAGAGTGGGTGGGGTTTTGCTATGTACCTATGTACCTAAGGCAGTAGGTGGGCCAGCGGACCCGAAAATGAGACGCGGACCCGGCGGCGGTGGGTGCTTGGGTGCGAGTTGGATGCGAAAGCCTCACCCCTGTGGCTGCAGCTTCCGCTGACCGCCAAAACTTTTTCAAATTTCTGCCGTATCCCGCCTTCCAGGCCTAGGCTCGCCAGTGCAGGTCGTCGCCTTCAAAGAACGTCGAATTTGCAGCCACGGATACCTGTTTCGCACGCCCTAACAGAAGAAGCAAAAGAACCCACAATGTCATCGATGCGCAACGCCGTCCAGCGGCGCTCCCATAGGGAGCGTGCTCAGCCCGTGGAACGCCAACGTTTCGGCCTCCTCGAGAAGCACAAGGTTCGTCGAGCTCGCTCTGCTGTGGTCACGAGACAGTCGCTAACTGCTTTTCTCTGCAGGATTACTCCCTCCGTGCGAAAGATTACAACAAGAAGAAGGCGCAGATCAAGTCCCTGCGCCAAAAGGCTGCCGAACGCAACGAGGATGAGTTTTATTTCGGCATGCTTAGCCGCAACTCCATGGGCTCGCGCCTCAAGGACGGCAGGAAGTGGTCCGGCACCGTAGCCGGCGACCGCGGCAACAAGGCTATGGATATGGAAACGGTGCGGCTTCTCAAGACGCAGGACGTTGGCTACGTGCGCACCATGCGTAACGTCATCTCCAAAGAGGTGAAGCGCCTCGAGGAGCAGGTCGTGCTAGTTGGCGGCATCGAAGCGGCGAGCCAGAATGGCGATGATGGGGACGACAGCGACGACGATATCGAAACGAGGCCCGCAGCGCCAAGAAAGATTGTTTTCCTGGATGGCACGGAGGCCAAGGCAGAGGCCGCTCAGCAGGAGGCGATGGACCTGGGTGGGGATGGGAGCGACGAGGACGAGTTCAAGGGATTCGACGACGACAAGGAGGACGACGGCAACGACGACGCCCAGACACAGAAGGAAAAGACACTCCAGCGGTTACGGCTGCAACTACAAAATGCGAAAAAGAAACTCAAGGTCCTCAGCAAGGCGGAGGAGGGCCTCGAGATACAACGGGCCAAGATGGCCAAGACGGCGACTTCAGGCGGTACGACGAAGAAGGGCAAGAAGATCATGGTCCGGACGCGCAAGCGGTAAACCAAAAGTGGTGTGTTGTATCTCGGAAATTGGGCGGCTGGCGGTCGGCGAACAAAAAGTTTCGGTTGCGTTTTTCGGGGGTTTCCCCGCCTTCTTCTTTCCTCGTGTCTTTATTTCAGTCGCAATATCTGAGCGTTTATTGGGGGGAAAGACAGCCCAGGCTTAGAAACGTCGTCATGCGATACCCAGGCACCCCGGAGTATGGATCTAGATGTACAAAGAAAGAATATCATCGCTCATGTCCTCTGTGCAAGGTCTCTCTCATAAGTAAATCTTCATTGTTCCAAGACCGTCCTAACCAGAGAAAAGAAAGATAAATCCCTAAAACGTTCATGCATCGACAAAGTGGTATCTCATTTCCATCAGATTCATTCCCGAGTCGTCCCTTTTCTTCTTCTTTCTGTCCTCATTCCGATTTGACACCCAAACACCTTGCCAGCCCCTTGACAATTGCAGCAAGCGCCTTGAAGCCCAGCGTCAGGAACCACACGAGACATTTGAACAGCCCTGCAACGACTTTAAAAAGCGCTCTTAGTGGCCACGGCAACCCGTCGCGTGCCTCCTTGCCGGCCTGCTCCAGCTTTGCAAAGCTGCTGTCCTGGCTCTCAATGTCAATCTCAAACTCCTCCATCTTGCCCCTCCGTGCGGCGGCGGCGGCCCGCTTCTTCTCTTCTCTCCTGCTCAGCCGTCGCTCCCCGCTCGCCGGCTCGTGAGGCGCAGGCGGCGGCTCAAATGTCTCGATCCTGGTGTTCTTCTCGTCTGCCACCGCGACGAGCAAGAGCGCCGTGACGGCGACGTCGACAAGGAAGAAGCTGTCAATCTTGGCAGCAATGGCCGTGTCAACCTCGAGGTGGCCACTGCCAGTGCCGTCACGTGTCAGTTTAGCGAGATGCTGCGGCGACTCGTGGTGCTCAAGGGTGTACTCCACGCGGCTCCAGGCTGGGGAGCGTTCGATTGTGACGCAAAAGGGCGTCGCAAGGGCCGGGTGCACGAGGAAGTGCGAGCCCGAGTCCTCGTCCCAGACGAGACGGGCGCACTCTGTCTCGGCGGTCATGATGGCGTTCATGTCGTCCGGCTTGTCGAGTGCCATCTTGGCGGCTGCAAGAGGGTAGAGGAGGGCTACGAGGCCATCATTGGGCGGGTGCTTGCGGGACTCCTCTTCAAGCGTCGTCGTGAGGACTTCCTGCCAGTGCTTCCCATCGGCGGCCTTGCCGTTGTCTTTGTGACCAACGACGCCGGAAAGAATGCTGCTCGCCGAAGAGCTTGCCGTGGGATTAGGAACCTTGTAGACCTTGGCGGGGTCATGGCGGCTGAGTGTGACGTATGCTGAGGCGGAGGTGGGATCGAGTCGGAGGCTGTAGAATGGCTGGGATGACGAAGACAGGGTATAGATGGGCGCATCCTTCTCCTGGGAGAGCTTCATGCAATACACTCTGCCTTCTGATGGCGGTGCCTTCCAGCCGTTGGAGACCTTCCATAAGCTCTTCATGTGCTCGTTTGCCGAGACGCTGGGAATGACTGGGGGCTCAATGTTCCGTCTCGGCCATCGCTGCGTTGAACCGCCGCTCAGTGGACTCCTTACGGGACTTCTGTGCTGGTTGTTTTGGCCGTCACCCTCGGGGTCCGGATACCATGTTGTGCGGTTGATCACGGCTCGCGGGATGTGAGTCGGGCTGGTTTGGGTAGGGAAGTAATCTTGCTGGTTGAGCGGCACTTCCGGATTGTAGCGTGGGAATATGGAACGCAAGGCAGGCTGTTCTTGCGAGGATGATGACGGTCCTTCTGGGAATGGAAGCTTTGCTATCGAGCTCCGAGAGCGCGTGCTGTTGCTTTGTACCAGGGTGTGTTCCTGTGAGAATGACGTGTCTGACCGGGGTAGTATGTCGGCGACAGGAGGGGGCCGTTGAACAGGTGCAACTGTTACCGAAGGGGGTGCCGGCACCTCGCGTCTATTTGGTGCGGTCTCCTGCTCACCGACCTGAGTCTGGCGAATGCTTTGTGGAGTTTGCGACCGCTCTACCTGCGACTGGACTCTCTGCTGCGGCGTCTGTCTGCCATGATGTGGCGGAGACGCCCGGTCAGCTGAGTGGACGCTCTCGGGAGACACAGCCCGGGCCCGCTCGCGGGACTCCGACCTCCGAGTTCGAGATGCTGGTCTCCATATCGTTGGAGGCTTCGCATTGGGGTTCGGGAAGAGTGAGTAGCCTCCTGAGGGTGGCTGTGTCGACATGCTGAGCTCGGATCGAACGTGATTCTCAGTCCTTTGGTTTTGGTTTTTATAGTGCCCAGGCCCTTTCACAACGGCAACGGGAGACGACCTCGAGGAACGAAGAAGGAGTGATCCAGCTGCTACCGATGCATGGTGGTCCCAACTCTCTAGTACCCAAGAATAAACAAGACTTTGTCTGTTATTGCAGTACTTGAAAAGATGGCCGGATGGAGAGGGGGGAGAGAGAGAGAGAGAGAGACATGTCAACATTCGGCCTTCGATGATACCAAGAGAGAGTATATACCCTTCTGCCCATTCTAACGGTAGCATGGCTCTGGCACGACGGAAGGTTGCCCACGGCAGGTATTGCAAGCGCTGGCTGACCAGACGGTGCGTGCTGAGTGGTGAAGGCGATAAAGGGACCAAGGGGATTGACGGAAGGGCGGTCGAGGTGCCGGACCAAAATAGATTGTAAGATGCGGGTTGGGCCAATCAGCCTGACCATCACACTGCATCGTAGGCGCCGAGCCCAGGGTGGTGAGAAACAGGCGCGCGGGGTTGGTTCGACGTCGTGAGACTCGCGCCGTTGACCAGCACTTCCAATTCGGGTGCAACCCACCCCCGTTGCCTTAAGTTAGATAGGACGGAATTAGCCCAACATTGTGGTCTCACTAGGTGGTGCCGATGGGATGGCACATGCAGTCTAGCCCCTGCATCACGGCTTAGTAAGGTGGCATGAAGGGAGACCGCGTTGGAACTTCCATGGTTGGAAAGCACTCGCCTGTCTCCACCTTGCTCTGCTTTTTAGCTGTTGGGTTCTTAGCTGTTGGGTTCTTAGCAATGACGCTCAGGTGAGGCATGCTGAGCCCAAGAGCTCATGTGCTACAACGTTAAATCCAAATCAGCCTGTCCCGTAACACTTGTACTTACCTACCTTACCTAGGTAGGTAGGTAAGGTACCTGAATATCCAAACTGCCTCTTAGCTTATCCAACTGCCTTCTCATCACCATTCTCAAGACTACAATTCTCAACATCAAAAACGGGATTTGGCTAGGATGGAGCCAAAAACTGCCGCCCTTGATACCCTTTTCCATAACCCACTGGCTCCGACGCACGATCCAGACCACCAACTGGACATCACAACGGGCATCGTCAGCCAACCCTGCGGCTGCACGAGCGGACACAGGCGACGTGGCGGCTCGGGGTTACAAAATCATTGCACTTCTAAACCTGGTCACTCCTACTTCCGCTCATCTACATTGAACACCAATCGCTGCTTAGGCAAGCTGAGTCGTGTTGAAGAGTCTGTTGCCGGTGTCTGTATCGCCCCTCCCCGTAAATTTGTTTTCCGAGAGACGAAGTGTAACCAGACTCAGATCCATGTCGCTTGCCAGCGGCTTCATCACGTCCGAGACTGCATTTGCCTGGACAACTCCTGCCACAACTACGATGCGCATCGTTGCATCCAGCTTGCGAACTTGTTGAACAAAGTCCACAATCGTCTTGCCGCTGTTGATCACTGAGTCCACGAGCAGCACTGTCTTCTTTCCCACAAGCTTGTCTGAGTTGAGGTCCTCAGGGCAACCGGCGTGGCAAAACATGGCTCTCGGGAACGCCTCGTTGACTCCGAACGCCATTGGCTCTCCGCCACGCATCAACGCTACAACCACTGTGTTCTCCTCGTCGAAAAGTCGATGGCCATCGGTTGTGCGGTTCTGGACGTGCGCAATGGGATACTCTTCCACACCAAGCACATCCGTCAGCAATTCGACCGCAAGGTACCAACCAACTCGATGGTGAGCTGCTCTCAGACTGGGACCAGCGATAGATGCATCGCGGGTCGGGGTCATGAGCAGCTTGGATGCGTTCGTCGTTGTTGCGTGATATACTCGGAGGCCACGACGGCGCGCGACGGAGTTGGTGAAGGCTTGACTGGTGATGTCAACAAGTGGCAGTTTGTTAAGGTCGATACGCGGCGTTGAGGTGGCAGGAATCAAGGCTTGTCGCGCCTGAAGGTTGTCCTTCTCGATTGCTTTCAACAAGGCCGCGCTCATGCTCTGGCTCCTGAACTGCTCTTCGCCCACCACGACAATGGCCTGATCGGCCATCTCGAGCATGGGCAAGTCCATCAGACTATCTCCAAATGCCCAGACATACAGATTGTGGTGCCTCTGTAATCGGGAGACAACGGCGGCTTTGATTTGAGGGTCGACGACGTAGCCATCCGCAAGGCGCCCTCCACCAATGACCTTCACGCTCTTGGCAAGGCCCTCTCTCTCCAGGATTTTCTCCCATACTTGGCGTATGCCACATGTGACTACAACTGCACCAGCGTGCGAGGCTTTTTCCACGGCCCTGATCAAGACCGCGAACTCGGGGTGCATGGTGGTGGCAGAGGCGACCTCACTGCACAAGTCGTCGAAGTGGGGATGCGTTTCCTCGTAGAGGAAAGCAGCCTGACGGAAGGCCAGATACGTGTATCCAAGAGAGCTGCTGAAGAGCATTTTCAGGAAACACTCCTCCGATGAAGGCAGTTTCGCCCTGAACTTCTCCCAGAACATCGTGCCAGTATCCGAAGCACACAGAGTTCGGTCTCCATCGAGAACGACAACCGTTTCTAACTTGTTCACTCTTTGCATGGTGAGTACCACCTCATCGAGTCGACTTCTAACGCGAGATAGGTTCTCCTTCTCGGAATGATGATGGATGTCGTGGAGAAGAGGCAAGATCCTGTCTAGTAGGGATGGCGCTGACGATACAAGCCCGAAAAGAATGCCATTCTCGAGACAGAGGTGACGCAGTTGAACCTTCTCGGCGTCTTGCCACTTGCGGATGTGGTCCACGGATAGAGGATGGCGACTCCGAGCCGTATCACCTTGAGAACGGCTGACCACCACATCTGCAGGGACATCGAGGTAGAGGATATGCGTGTACACAAGGAGATCGCCTTGCGTGTATACAACGTCGTAGGTAGTACTATCCTCTACAGACCTGAACAAAAAGTGGCCAGTGACGATCCCAAGATGCCCCTTACGGGTGCACTCTTCAGCGATGTCGTTGATGGCAAGCTGGCGCCAGTGGCGCTTCTTCTGATCGTCCGATTTCTTGAAGATTCCCAGTCCTCCCGGAACGATCCTGTCGATAATTTCGGAGCCCTCGAAAAGTCGAAAATGCTTATGGTTGAGTTGGGTCCTGAGTTGGTTCAGGAGGAAAGATTTGCCGCAGCCAGGAACACCATAGAGACCAACAACAACGGGCTTGGTGCCGTCGGAGGCTGCCATTTAAGCCTTTGGTGTGCTGTCAAGAGAAGCGAACTCGTTCAGTCGGTGATAACTTTGCAGGGATAAAGGATGTCAGTTGGATCTTGAGATACCGCCAGATCCAGAAGACAGGACGAGGAAGAGCATGGTTATATAAGTCGCTAAACCGGCATTTATATTCTGCCACGCTGTACTGATGCTGGAAGATTTGGTCCGGGTTGTGGATGATGGTTGACAAACTCCTTTGAAAGTCGTCTACATGTGGAAAGCCAATAGTTAAAGAGGCAACCATTTCCCTCCAAACCAATACATTGCGCCCCTCGCGTTTGCCATCCCGACAAATATTCGTTAGGGAGGAAATGCCTATTAAACCGTGAGCCAAACGACAACTCTTCGTCCCGTCGATGACAAAAACATCTTGAGCAGGTTTGTTTTGAAGTCACTAACAAAAGATTGCTCTTCTACGAAACGCCCAAAACCTGCAACGCGCTTCTGTAATTGTCACAAGCGTCACCAGGCGTAAGTTAATTGGACGATTGCTGCGAGTGAAGCTAGTCTGGCTCGACTTCAAACGAGGTTTTCGGCAACGTTAAAAGTGATACAATGTGCTAAACATGGGAAGCCGTCCAACCAGGCAATTGGTAGCAAGCTCCTACTGTGTAAGGCTCAACTGAGTATGATATCTTCATGTGAAGAAGGTCCTACCGCCATTGGTAACCATTGGGCACAGCGTTGGCAGCATAACGTAGCCGGTATCTTGTGCGTCGCCGTTTGTGTCCATGTCTCCTGCTAGGTATCGACACTCAACACGGAAATGAATCTACGAAACGATGCCAGCGCAGTCCGTTCTCAGGCTGTTCGCCAACAATTTGGCGAGGTATCCTCGTGGAAAGACAATCCAAGTTTTTAGCCAGTCCAAAGCCCCCGAAAGACTCGGGGGCAGATTTCGGGTACATATGTAAAACCTATCAGATTTGAAGTATCAGGTGACGATCAACTCTGAGTTACAGCCAGTAGAAAGAAAACCCCCTTTGGACTCTCCCATAACATACAGAGTCTCAGAGGGGCTGGGGGAAGGGTCATGGAACAAAAGTATGTTTGGGTTCTGCCAATACGGTCTTCACTACGGCCAAGTCAACAAAGTTTTAAAATACGGCTGATCAGGTGAAATACATAACTGGCCGCGGCGGGACTTGAGTCGGACATGGGACCGGCGTTTGTGGGCCTCATGGCTAGAAACTCGTGGGCTTCTCGAAAAGACTCCCCGGCCCCCGCCCGTGCTTCGAGGCCGAACATGGCAGGCGGCCCCTCCGATGATCGGCGAAGTCAACACTGTATGTATGGTGGAGACTGGCGTCCGAGCAAATCAATAATCGTTTCGTCTTCAGTAGTTAGATTGACTCAGACTTACTGGGCCATCGTTCATATGTTAAGTAGGCCCTTTCGCAACATCAGGTAGGCATACTTTGTAGGCTGGACCAGTGCCCTTAATGTTCCTGACGCTTCATCGGTGACAACCATGACGCAAATCGTAGTAATCGGGTAGCTACAATCTTCCATCTCCATCGTGTGACGGCGAACCTACTGACACAATGCAGCGCTGGTGTGATCGGGCTAAGCACTGCTGTGAGACTCCAGCAGGATGGCTACAACGTAGCTATTGTAGCCAAGGATTTCCCCAGTCCTTTCGAGGCCGTCGATGCCAAAGCCTCGATCAACTACACATCCCAGTGGGGAGGCGCTCACAACCGCTGGGTCATACCGGCGAACGAAACTGAAGAGCGAGATCATGCGATGGCACTCGTGACATTCCAGCAGATGGAGTCGTTGAACAAGAGCAACCCAGAAGCTGGTATCACCTTCATGCCCGGCATCGAGTACCTGGAGAATCCTCCGGCGCAGTACAGGAGCCTGACCGAGGAAAAGGCCAAGAGCTTAGGGCTAGTAGAGTTTCGGCGTTTGAAGCCGAGCGAGTTTCCAGACGACAAAGTGAAGTGGGGCTGTGAGTATTGGACATGGTGTGTGAACCCCATGATCTACTGCTCTTTTCTCCTTCGCAGGTTCTCCTGGAACGGCGGCAAAGTGTTCCGTAGAGAGATCAGCAACCCGCGCGAAGGTTTCACAATCAAGGGACTAGCTGATGTACGGGCCGTCATCAATTGCTCCGGGGTTGGGTTTGGGGACAAGGACTCGTTCATTACACGAGGTATGTCAGTCCCTGATTTAGTCTTGCCGTTGCTTACAGATTTTGTAGGACAAACATGTGCTGTGGCCAACTACAGCCCAGCAACAGTGACACGACAGAATGCCGATGGCTCTTGGTCATTCTGCGTGCCCAGAAACTTTGATGGTGGCACAATCGTCGGTGGCACAAAGGAACCCGACAACTGGGACCCTTAGCCCTCGGTGCAAGTGCGAGAGAAAATGCTGAAGGATTTTGTCGCGACGTATCCTTTGATACTCGGAGACAGCGCTGAGTTCCGTGTTCTCAAAGACATCGTGGGCAGACGTCCGACTAGAAAAGGAGGCATGAGACTCGAGAGAGAAGAAATAGGCCATGACCGAACCATCATCCACGCTTACGGACTTGGAGGCAGGGGATTTGAGCTGTCCTGGGGAGTGGCCGAAGAGGTCTTTGGGCTGCTAGGTAAACGTCAAGCCAGGGCGCGATTGTAACCCTCCATTGTAATGCTAGAGAACATTTGAGTCTGTGGCAAGATAGGTTACCTTTAGGCTTTCATCCGGTTGTCGATGTAGTGCAGACATTGCGATGTGACCCGAACGTGCCAGAGACCAACATTGGCCGACATCGGACGAGGTCGATGACTGGTTACTTCAAGATAGCACGCTAAGCAGACAATTAGGATTATGTAGGTAGGCACCTGAGTATCTACTCTTGGCTTCCAGCTTGTTTAGGACGACCGTTGAATGGCTGCAGGCTCGGTACCTGCATGGCGTCACACCTTGCCTGAGTAGCTAGATCAGGCCATATCACTGATTGCACAGGGGGAAAAGGGGGGGGGGATAAAAAAAATGTTGCTGTAAACAGAGTTTTGTTGGTAGAGAAAAAAAAGAAGAAACGCAAATTAGAGAAGAAAAAAATAACAGAAAAAAGAGAAACCCCCCCAATTGAACTCAGACCGAATTTTTAGGTTCACTGCCACCCGATGTCACTCTTCCCCGCGCTCCGAAAAGCGGTGAAGTGCATATTAGCCGTACGCATGGAGGAGTCACACAAGGTGGGATGTTTTAGAGTCATTGCCCCACACGCCATCCCGCCTCCAACTCTCGCAGCTTTCCTTCCCTTCCCTCGACAACATTTTACATCACCCGAGTCAATTGAAACCGCAAAAATGGCCAGCACCGTCCTTCACCTCCGGTCCGAGACCAAGCCCCTTGAGCACCGCTCTGCCCTTACTCCTAGTACCACCCAGGCCCTGATCAAGGCCGGCTACACTGTCAATGTCGAGCGCAGTCCCGTTCGCATCTTTGACGATGCCGAGTTCGAAGCCGTAGGCGCAACCCTCGTCGAGGAGGGCTCTTGGGAGACGGCCCCCGCCGACCATATCATTGTTGGCCTGAAGGAGCTCGAGGAGAAAGAGTTCCCCCTTAAGCACGTTCATGTTACCTTCCTCCACGTTTACAAGGCAAGTTCGCCGAGGGAAATCTCGCCTAGCCGTCGCTAACATATCTCCAGGGACAAGGTGGTTTCGAGAAGACTCTCGGACGCTTTCCCCGTGGCGGCGGTACCCTGCTCGACTTGGAGTTCTTGACAAATGACTCCGGAAGACGCGTCGCGGCCTTTGGTCCGTATAGCAACACTGTTCCCTTGAGGCCAAGTCTAATACCTTGTAGGCTACCACGCTGGCTTCTCCGGCGCCGCTCTTGCCCTCGAGAACTGGGCCTGGCAGCTCACCCACCCCGGCGAGCCCTTTCCCTCCGTGGAGTCATACCCGAACGAGGACGCTCTGATTGCGGACGTCAAGAAGGCCTTGGATGATGGCGTGGCGAAGAACGGAGGCAAGAAGCCTAGAGTCATTGTCATTGGCGCTCTGGGCCGCTGCGGCTCCGGCGCTGTCGATATGTGCACGAGGGCTGGTGTCACGGACATCATCCGCTGGGTAAGCCTTCGCTTTGGCTCCAAGGGTCTTGGCCGTGCTAACAAGAGACGCAGGATATCCAGGAGACCCAGGCCAAGCCCGGTCCGTACAGTGAGATCACGGAGTCTGACATCTTCGTGAACTGCATCTACTTGAGGTATGTATTTTCTCCGAGAAAGGCCTCAAGGAGGCAATCCGACCATAGTGTACTAACATCCATGTCTCTCACAGCCAACCTATCCCTCGTACGTTGCATCATCCCCACAAACGAAAGACATCTTAGTTCTTGGTTTCCTTCCTTCCCAGAACCCGAAATGGCGACGTGCTCGGAACACGAAATCCCCAAACCTAAACTAACCTCTACTCCTATAGCCTTCGTCAACCACGAATCTCTTCAGACTTCTTCAAGAAACCTATCCGTTGTTTGCGATGTTTCCGCAGACACCACCAACCCTCACAACCCCAGTGAGTACAGGAGCCTGTGACTCGCATTTGGTCATACTGACAAACCAATCCCCAGTTCCCATCTACACCGTGGCCACCACCTTCGATAAGCCCACAGTTCCCGTCGAGGGCTTCGAGAACCCGCCCTTGAGCGTAATCTCTATCGACCACCTGCCCTCGTTGCTGCCCCGCGAGTCCAGCGAGGCGTTCAGCAACGACCTGCTGCCCACCCTCTTGAACCTCAAGGACTGGCGCAACGACCCTGTCTGGGCCCGCGCCGAGAAGCTCTTCAAGGACAAGGTCGCTACCACGCTCCCCGCCGAGCTCCAGAAGAGAGAGGCCTAGTGGGCCTCTGTCCGGCCGTATCTTTGTTTTCTGAGAGGTTGAGAAACCTGGCGTTTTTGAGGGAAGGGAAAGGAAGGAGGGAACTGCCATGCAAGAGGAGAAAAAGAGCACACATCCGAGTCACATAAACTTTTGCTCCTGATGGAATGTTGCATTAGACAAAAGCTTAGACTACGTGCAGGCATCTCCAAGACGTGACTTGCGCTGCTAGAGAATACAAGCTTGTTGGCCGTGGACAGGCCTCGCTAACGTATTTTTGATAATGACCCGTCGTATCGTTATCGGCTTCAGCCCCGATTTTGGGCTGCTATAGTCTACATGGCGTGTGTGTGTGTGTATTTGTGTTAGTTGTATTTGTACAAGCCGAATGTCCGCGCCATAGAGCAGGGTGTCCCAAGCCGTAAATCCAGAACGCCCAACGCATGCATCTGTCCTCTTCGCCCCTCTCTCCGGTTATTTTGTATGCGGGTGACCTCATGCCGCATCCTCACCTCTTTTCCGCCGCCGCCGCCGCCGCCTGCTCCTCTGCCCTCTTCCGGTCTCTGGCGGCGTACCCGCCGACCCTCTCGGCCATGCGCATCTTCTCCTCCTCTTTCCTCCTCGTCTCGATATCCTTTTCGGGCAACCCCCACCACTCGCGGATAAAGTCCTCTTGCTGCGACTTCTTTACAGCCTTGCGCTCGCGCTCCTTTTGCCGCTCGAGGCGCTTGGCGAACCACTCCTCGCGCGCGGCATCGTGCTCCTGGGGCGTCGCGTGTGATTTCATGCAACCGTTCATGGCGCGCAGCTGCGTGCGGCAGACGAAGGAGACGGTGAAGGTCCGGTTTAGGGCGCAGTCCGCGAAGGCTGTTTAGGAGTGTGATTTGTCAGCTTGCTCGTCAAGGTTGTTGAGGTTGTTGGAGAGCGACCGCCAAGAAAAATCTGCCCTTAGGGCACGGCAATGGCCAGATACATTCGTGGAAAAGCAGCAGGAGGTGCCGCGGGGGCTAGAGGGAGGGGAACGCACCCTTGATCTCGGGCGCGCAGGCGTTGCGCACGCGCGCGTAGTAGATGTCTCTGATCTGCGCCTCCTGCGAGGCCGATAGAGGGAGCGGGTTGCGCGAGGGCATCGGCAGGCCCTCAGGGGTGCCGCCGGTCGGATTCTGAGCCGCCATTGCGGCCATCAAGTGGAGGGAGGGTCGGCGGACTCGGAGGTGGCAGGTTTCGAAAGTATCACGGTTCCCCGGGGAGGTGATGTGTCTCGATCGGGAGGGCAATCGATGCGGTATATTGGCCGACTGCGCGACGATAGCTTCCCTCCTTGTGGTGAATTTCGTCCAGCTCGTCCTTGTTCTGTTTTTGTCGTCGCCGCTGGAAGCAAAGGTGAGTTTGCCCGGGTGGTTCGATCCGGGTGGATAAATCTATAGGTACCCGTCGTCGCTGTCGGCTCGTAAATGTGACCCATGCTTTCGGCCGGAGCTTGCCATTGAGACTTTCTGCCGAAATCAGCTTCACCGCCTGTCTAATACGAATGTTCTCAATCCGCCTCAACATCCGACAAGAATCGGAACGGCCAGTATTTGTTCAGCATATCTTTCGAAGCATTCGACGATAGGCACAGTAATCTTTCAAGACTCGTGCAAAATGAGACTGTAGAGAATAGCCTCGTTTTGAGGCCAGGAAAGCTGATTTGTCAAACGCTGGTTGGTATTGATTTTTGTTATAGCTGAAGAGCACTACATTTATGAGGCGGCCTCACCTCAACACCGTCACTGAACTACACGTCTTTCTTGTCCTCCTCATCATCAGCCTCGAGAGTAGCCCGGTGCAAGTCAACACTCTCCTTATTGCCCTTCTTTTTCATGGAAAACTTACTACTCCAGTTAGTCATTCTGCTTTCCTTGGTTTCCTTAGACTTGGACGGGCCGAGAGACGGGCTGCTAGTGACGCTTTCGTAGCTTCGACCAAGCAACCCTTCTTCGCCATAGTCATCAATGTCGCCAAAACTAGACCGGTCGGCCGACAAGTTCTTGTCTGAGTTGGTGGTGCTTCCTGGTCCCTTCTTGAACAGACCAGAATCTTTGCTTAGCCGAGATGACAGACTGAACTTGCTGGAACTTCCTTTCCTGAAAAGCTTTCGGTAGGCATTCTCTTGGTCCTTGACATTGGAGTCAGACAGCGTGCTTGATACGGCCCTATCAAGCGTCAAGGACTCTCGGGATTCGGTGACAGACGCCTGGGTGTGGACGGAAAAGGCATCGCGTGATTTTCTCGAGTCTGTCGGAGACGCATCATAGCCTTGCGGAAGATCCAGGCTGGGGGTGGAGAATTCTCTGGTTTTACCCTTTTCCTTTGCTTCCTTGTCTTTAGCCCTGTCCTTGGCTCTGTCTTTCGACTTCGATTTGTCCTTGTCTTTGCCCGAGTCACTTTCCTTGTCCTTACTGCGGAATAGACCACCTATCCCACCTATAGAAAAGGTCGGCGCCGCGGGATTGAGACGTTGACTCAACAAGGACTTCGAGTCGGAATTCTGTTTACTAGCCGGCGGTCTGCTGCCAATGACTCCGACCTGGCTGGGCGACACTTGTGGATCGTTCAACGCTTCGTGATCCAGAATTTCGTCGTCGGCCGAGGCCAGTGTTGTTTTCAAAGCCGCGGGAGAGCCATGGAGTGAGGGACGCCTCGACGGAGTCCTCGAAGGCCATGGGCCGTCAGGGGACCACAAGCGGTTTCGGTCTCCAGGGTGGTTCCAAATAGACCCGCTATCAGTTGACGGCCGAGGCAAGTCCGCCGAAGCCATGGAAGCCGGTCTAGGACTGCTGGGATCCCTATCCGCGAAAGGGACATTCCATAGCATCAAACGGCGCGCAGAAGAAAACATGCTTCGACCAAGGTTGGATGCGCTGCTCTCGATTGTATCGGGCCCTGCCGAGTTTCTATCTCGGCCCACGGAGGAGAAACTTGTTCTGCGTCGAATCGTTGCATCGGGATCGTCCGTATGTCGAGGAAAGGACTGACTTTGACCGTGCTTCAAAGTCCCCAACATCGGCCCACCTTCGTCAACAGCTTTGGCGCCCTTGCCTCTCTGGAATGAAGAGAGCAAGCTCGTAAATCGGTGTGCTGCTGGCGGTGGCTGTCCGCTGGGAGAAGATGTAACATCATTGAGCGATGCGTGATCGCCTTCATCCTTCGGGAACGATGGGAACGGCGGGAATGCCGTCTTGTGCGAGGACCCGGGAGGGCTTGATTGGGCACTGTTCGATGGTTTCGATGATTGAGGCGATTGGGCGTCATATTCGTCTTCCGGTACGAAGGGGCTTCTTCGAGAGAATGAATCAGGGCTTGCAGATTCATCATCGCCCAGGATGCCGGAGGGCAACAAAGCCGCTGCCGTTGGGCTGAGTGGAGCGTTGCCGGGCAGTGCTCTAAGGTCGGTATCCGAAAATTGATCGGCGCCAAATCCATCTCCTCCAGAGATATCCAGAAAGTGCGAGAACCCGGACCGGTTGCTAAAACTGGTGGGAGGTTCGAAAGGGGAGTCGGAAGCGGGGAAAGGCCCAGTTGGGGATGAGATGACGGCATTGGAAAGCGTGTTCCCGGTGCGGCTTCTGCGTTTGACTTGCGCTGAGGCGTTCTGTTCGAAGTCGACACCGGAAGAGTTTGCCTGGTTGTAAAGCTGGAGACTCTGCTGGTTCTGGGCGTAGACCTGGGCGTGGAGAACATGGATATGGCCTTCAAGTTGCTGGGCCTTCCGGTTCTCCATAATGAGTTGGCTCTGGAGTTCCCGCCGCTTCATCTCGAAATCCCGCTTCATCTTCCGATCGTCTTCCCGCCATGTGTCATCCTCCTCTCCGCCGGGAAGCTTTCTCCTAGCATCTTCAAGCTCTTTCAGCTGTTCCTTCTTTTCTTTGTATTCGGCCTCGAGCTGTGAGTATTCCTCCTGCAATGCAGAATTGTCCTCGTCCAGGTGCTTGACCTTGAGGTCGCGATCCTGCTCCAAACTCTCCTTCTCAGACGCAAATCCCTTGCGCGTCTTACGCATGTTCTCGATTTCAGTAGTCCATTTGTCGACATTATCGCTGATCTTTTTGCGCTTGTCTTGCCTTTCCTTGAGCAGATTCTCCTTCCTCGCCTTATCCTTTGTGGCTTGGCGCATCTGCTCATAGGTGGCCTTGACTTTTTGCCGCAACTGCGCCGTGTTGTCGTCCTTTTCCTTTTGCATCTTTTTCTTCTCCTCCTTTTCCTTCTTAAGCCGCTCTTCGAGCTGTTTGAACTCGCTTTCTTCGGATGCGTGCAGGGCTGCTGTCTCATCGATCTCCTTCCTCGTCCTCTCTAACGTATCGGCCAGGTCTTTGAGAGAAGCCTCGGGATGGTCGCTCGCGAAGTCTTTTATCGAAGGCTGTTCTTGGCTCGCTATGGACGGAGAATGCCTGCGGTTAACGGTGTTGCGTCTCTGGCTAGAAGGGCCGTCTCGTGCAGCAGCGGATCCGCTCTCAAGAGAGGGAGCTGCCTCGATGGTAGGAACCTGATTGCGACCGGCATTGTCTTCAACACAGGGGAACTGTCCGGACTTCGGGTCTTGCTCTTGAAAACTGTCGGGGAGCCTGGAGTTGCCCAGTTCTGGTCGTCCGTCGGATCGGTAGGTGCGCAATCGAATAACCTGGCTACCTGCTTGGAAATTGTTTGGTCCGACAGCGATGACGCGGATATTGTAGCAGTGGTTGGGCCGCAGGCCTGTGACGGTGATCGCAGTCTCCTCCTGCCTTGATTCCCCAACTGTGAATGATTGTCAGAAACACCTCCCATGACCGCTTACGAAGCAGACCAAGACTGACCATTTACGCCATTAACCTGGATGAGGAACTTCTGCACAGGTCGGTTGTGCGTCGGGCGTGTCCAGTTAAGGGTCGCAGCGTCGGGTCGGATGCCAGCCAGGGACACATCTGGGGCCTCGGGAACGTCCACTCCAAGGATACTGATGAGGTCGGTTGTTGGTTTCCAGAGAGTCTGCCAGGCGCGATGAAGCAGCCTAAAAAGGGTTAGAGAAGCATGCAAATAGGGATTGGCAGGTGTGTCGCGTGTGCCGAACAGCACCGCAGCGACACACAGCAGACAATTGGAAAGCGCGGGGAAATGGGCGCGTGGGTGAAACTCACCATACGACTGCGGCGAGCGTCACCAGCATGCTAGCATGCCGGACGAGCAGCTCATCCAGACTCCAATAGCGAATGCCCTCTCGGGTGTAGTGAACAGACCAGGCGAGGCAGAGTGAGGCGTAAAGAGGAGCGACAACCCAGAAGGCTGCAAGGGTGGCGGCGAGGAGAACGAATTTCTGGAAGCGGCTATTTGGTCGCTTAAGCCACCAGGCGACGAGGGAGCTGATGAGAATTATTTTCATAAACAAGGTCCATAACATCGCCGCGTCTAGCTCAAGAGTCGGGAAAAGGGAAGGTAAAGAAAGCGGAAGGATAGGGGAGAAGCGAAGGAGGAGACCGTTCGCTAGTCCTCTCAGGGGCGGTCTGGCGTGAGAGAACAGAAGTCGGTCAAGAAATAAATAAAGAGGGTGGAAGAAAATCTCGGCAGTTGAGTTGTCAGCGGCGGCGATGTCGACAACCATGACACTGACCAGGAAAAAGCCAGGAGGTGGACTTTTGGAGCCAAGGGGCCACTGTGACTGTTACAGCGACTGTCAAACTGCCCGAGTCTGCTGGTCGGTACCTGTGCTGCACTGTATCCGTATAAATAATAATGCTTGCACCATCAATTGCAAAAAGCAGTTGCACTCCGTCCGCCTATGCCCCTTGTACAGTGCCAATCGCTGCTAGCGCTCTGCACAGTGTGGGAGGAGCGGGTTGTCGGGTCGGCGTGGGACGTGGGACGTGGAATGCTTGACACGCCGCATGACAGCGGCCAGCTAGAGGCTTGTTTGCGTGCCTGCTTGCCTGCTCGGGGGGGAGATGGAGCGGCGGTAAGGCAGGCAGTGCCGGCCACCTCCTGAAGGGGGGGAGGGGCGTTCTTACTTTTCTTTCTTCTGCAGCTGGATTGTCATGTTGACGGGAAGAAGGCGGGAAACGCATAGTTAAAGGGAAACATGAGAGGGCACTGGCTGCTTATCTTTATTCCCCGTTACTTACGTCTTTTTAGGCCTGCAGTATTCGCTTGGGAAGCAAAGGTCAAATGCTTACGGCAGACACCTTGCCAACCTCGATCCTGCGGAAAGGCATGGCGCCTCGAGACTATCGAATTGGTTGTCATCAAAACTGCAGTCATCGACTCCCTGTACCGTTTTGAGATGGCTACTTAAATCCCTAAGTATCGGTGGTATCTGCATATGCTCGTTCGCTCCGGAGTTCTCGGCGTGTTTTTCGGGAGGAAATTGGAGGCAACACGCTCTGGCCTCGGACTGAACCTTGGGCATGACATGCATTTCTTTTCTGCGGAGTGTCCAAAACACAGTTCCGGATTGACCGCTGCTTGCCGCACTGCCGCTCGCTACATGTCCGTGTATGAGGCTGAAGAGCGAGCTCCTGTGCTCTCCGCCTCGACCTATCTTGACTTGGGACAGCCGTGTTGGCTTGCCCGCTTCAATCTCGTCATCCTCCTCTTACCAAAATTCTGGCATAATCGGACACAAAAGGCAGTTCCTGGCGCTTCCCGCGTCGGACTGAAAAACGTAGCCAAGGCGTCCCTCTTGAGGTCGCCCAGGTACACAATACGAATAAAACCACGGTTAAGAAAACAGAGTATAAACAAGTGCCATGCCTAACACTGAACATATCATTCCCGTATCGGACAACGACTAACGACCAATGCCACGTCGCACAACCCGGCTCCCATGTCCGGAGTGGCTGCCGTACCGTGGCGGAGATCACCACGTCTCACCAGGTTTCTTACGTGAGCCCAGCATTCAGCTCGGCAGCCCTCGATGCTTCCTCTCGTATCCGGAGGAGTGTGTCCCATGTCTCCTTCCCGTAGGATGCAGGCCACCAAGACGCCTCCGGGGCATGTGCAGAGCTGGCTGGCTGCCGAGTATCGTATCTCCTGAAAACGAATTGGAGTGAGGGGCCCGCAGCTGAAAGCAACCTATCATCCCCTGAAGGCGTCTTTTGGCCCTGGAATGAGGGGCTCCATCCCGTCCGAAAGCAACACACCGGGCTCAACCAATGGATCACTGATCTGACCTGACAACTGGCGGGGACCTTGACAGCCCACCAAGCAACTCCCACTCTGGCACTATATTTGGACCATTGAGGGGTCCTTGGCGGGGACTACAAGTAAGGTAAGCTACCCATCCAGCTGGCAGCATATATTGTTTACTTCCACTCCGCCATTTGCTTCTCCTGCTTCCTTCCAGCTCCAGACTTCCGCCATAAGCCTGCGAACCACATCCACTCCAGGTTGCGTTCTGATTGCCGGATTTCAATTGACTTGACACCAAGCCACAACACGCCGAGCCGCCTAGGACGCCCATCATGGATGCCATCAAGTCTGTTTTGAACATCGGCTCCGGCAAGCCCGCCGCAACCGAACCCTCTGCTGAGCAGCTCGCCCAGCTCAAGGAGAAATACGCCAAGGCAGGGCAGGACCAGGTGTTCACTTTCTATGATGAGCTCCCCACCTCCGAGAAGGCCACCCTCTTCCAACAGCTGTCCGGCTTCGACCCCGAGCACATCAACAAGATCACCGATCGCGCCTTGAACCCTCCCAAGACCGACGATGCCTCCGCCCAGTCCGGCCTCGAGCCGTTGCCCGAATCCGCTACCGCCAGTATCCTCGACTCGAAGCCCGAAGACATTGAGAACTGGTATCAGTCGGGTCTCGATCTGATTGGGCAGAACAAGGTGGCCGTTGTGTTGATGGCAGGCGGCCAGGGAACCAGACTGGGCAGCTCTGCACCCAAGGGTTGCTACGACATCGGCCTTCCCAGCCACAAGTCGCTCTTCAAGATCCAAGCCGAGCGTATTCGCAAGGTGCAGGAGCTTGCGGCCAAGAAGGCCGGTACCAGCAGTGCGGTTGTCCCGTGGTACGTCATGACATCCGGCCCCACTCGCGGCCCCACGGAGCAGTACTTCCAGGAGAACAACTACTTCGGCCTCGACAAGGCCAACGTCTTGATCTTTGAGCAGGGCGTGCTGCCATGCATCTCCAACGACGGAAAGATTTTGCTCGAGTCCAAGAGCAAGGTCGCCGTAGCCCCCGACGGAAACGGAGGCCTCTACCAGGCGCTCGTTGTGTCGGACGTCATGGGTGATATGCGCAAGAGGGGCATCGAGCACATCCACGCCTACTGCGTCGACAATTGTCTCGTCAAGGTTGCCGACCCAGTCTTCATTGGCTTCTCCGCCTCCAAGGACGTCGACATCACCACCAAGGTCGTGCGCAAGCGTAACGCCACCGAGTCTGTCGGTCTGATTCTGCTCAAGAACGGCAAGCCTGACGTTGTCGAGTACTCCGAGATTGACCAGGAGACGGCGGAGGCTCAAGACCCCAAGCAGCCTGGCGTCCTCAAGTTCCGCGCCGCTAACATTGTCAACCACTACTACTCCTTCCGCTTCCTCGAAAGCATTCCCCAGTGGGCGCACAAGCTTCCTCACCACATTGCGCGCAAGAAGATCCCGTACGCCGACCTCAAGTCCGGTGAGACGATCAAGCCCGAGAAGGCCAACGGCATTAAGCTGGAGCAGTTTGTCTTTGACGTTTTCCCCATGCTGGAGCTCAGCAAGTTCGCTTCCATGGAGGTGAAGCGTGAAGACGAGTTTTCGCCGCTCAAGAACGCCCGCGGCACGGGCGAGGATGACCCCGACACTAGCAAGCGCGACATCATGCTCCAGGGCAAGCGCTGGCTCGAGGCTGCCGGTGCCACCGTCACTGGCGAGACCACCGAAGTCGGCGTCGAGGTCTCGCCTCTCTTCAGCTACGTAAGTTTTGTATCCTTGTCAGTCTTGAGCGCCAGATGCTAACAGGTGACACAGAGCGGCGAGGGATTGGAGAAGTTTAACGGCAAGGAAATCAAGGCCCCTGCTGTTTTGGAGATTGAGTAAATGCGCGGAGCTTAATGACATGGGACGATGGGCATTGGAGTCAGAACAATGAGGTTTGGTATTACCATCCGGGTTGATGGATTCAGCGACGGAAAGAGCAAGCCGTGTAGCTTGGAGATCTAGTTTGAGGCCTATATATAAAAGTATTGATTATAGTTCTAACTCTATTGCATGTGACGAAGTTTGTGTTTATCGGAGAAAGACAAATGGCTGGTGGAGAGGATATCGTGCGAACCGAATCACTACATGCGACAACAAGTCGATCCGCGACGTACAGAGCTAATATGTCATTCGCTCTCCTTAGAAAGCTCTGTAGCTGAAAGGTGCAACAACATGTGTTCGAACAAACGGGAGGGTTGTCTTTTTTCGTTCTAGAAGCGGTTGATCTTGCTTGTCCGAGGCTAGGTTGGCCCTCCATAGGCGAACCCATGATTGCACCCTGTGCCTGGGCCCGGTGTATGGAACCATCCAGTTCAGGATTGGACGAACATGCTAGCCATGTCCAACTACAGTTCTCAGTAGATCCCAATGATTCTTTTCTTTCTGTTTTATATGGGGACTTCACATGAGGATGTGAAGGAGGACACTGAAATCTCGGGAAGAGAAGGGGGGAAAAGAATTGGGTCCTTCGGCATGGGTTGCGATTCATGCGCCCACCCGCGCAGGTGACCTCGGCCCATCGGCGGTCGCGGACAGGCAGACCAGCCAGTTTCGTTGGCGACGAACGGAGACAAATGCCCGGCGCGGACGATACATCACGATGCTTACCTACCTAGGCAGCTGTGTTTTCGCGACAAAAAGGATAGAGAATACGGGGGCTCACCCTAATGTCTTGGGCCGTCTAAATCTGGGAAACGGCGCTGTCAGGATGAGGGGAGTCGGCGATGGGTAATGGAGGGGTAATTTGGCAATGACATCAGTCCCAATAGTCCTAAGAGCATAGTCTAGCTGGAAGACCTTCTTTTCCCCTTCTTCTTCTTCTTCTTCTTCTCCTTGCCCTGTTCATTAAGGAACAGCAGGAGTCATGAAGTGTCACGAGTACCTTGAGTTACACGAACCGAGTCAGCCGACTGGCCCAGTTTAGGTGAGTGTTGGCTGTGGGGTTTCGTATCCATCATGTGCAGAATACCGCCCCTTGATCGCGGCACGCATCGCTATCGATAGGTGCTATACAGGCAGCACGATACATGAGGAGGCTGGTTTGCTGCCGGGCTCATGCTGGAGACAGAAGGGATGGGGGAGACGTTGAGCCAAGTTGAGAGCCGACCGGGGGGAGGGTATCTGAATTGGGACGGCATACGACAATGTGACGGTAGACCCCTTGGCTATGATTGGCGTCCGTCTGGGCCCCCGAGGCTGAGCCCATTGGACGTGTGGAAATTCAAAAGGAATCAGAGGCATGGGCCGTGTCGGAGGGAGCAAAGAAGAGACCAGGCCGATCAGTCGCAAAGCCGAAGAAAACGAGAAGAAGAGACAGGGTGGCCACGGGCGGGGGGATACAGTGTGTTCCTGGGAAATTTCTGCGTTCTGAAGCTTCATTGGGGATTGAGCGTCGACTTGCAGCCTGCCTGCAGGACGGGATTTTTCACTAAAGCCTCGGTCGACGGACGGCGGCATGCAAAGCCCATCATCAGGGGCCCTTTTCCTCGTGCCACGAATGCAAGGCCAGCTCAGCAGCGCCTTGGGCCGCGGCTCTCCCCTCTAACGCCGGCATTGGCCTTCTTAGTGCCCTTTTCTTTTGGTGTGGTTATGGGTGGCATGGTTCTGTCCAAGAACGACCGATGGATTCCCCCCGCTCCCCTCTCCAATATTTCTTTCTCATTGAGGATGATCTCCTGTTTTTTTGTTTTTTTTTGCTGGGAAAGAAACGAACGTCGACCTTCACATGATCCACGGCAGTGTTGTTGGGTATGACAAGACGAAGGGGGAAATGCAGCCCTCTTGGCCCGCCGTAGCTTGTTGGGCTGGCGGCGACCAACAGACGGGGGTGGTCAGTAGCTGCCCTTAGTGCTGCGTCCAATCTCCCCCCTGCCCCCTGTCGCGCCAGGTCCTTCAGTTGCCGCTGCTTCCCACGCCGCCGCGCTGCTCACGCCCCAATGTCCTAGACTGGTTCCATGTTTTCCCCAAGAGAAGAGGATGCAGCTCCGTCATCTTTGCACCATCCACCACGCACCACCACGCATACTTGTACTGAGGAAAAGGTTGCTTCAACGCTTCGTTTAACCGATCCTCTTCCCTCCCCCTCTTCCATCCGACCCCCCAACGCCGCGAAACCGAACCTTAATCGTGTGATTCATTGTATCTATTCTTTCCCGACTTTTACATCTTCTCTCGTCTCTGTCTGTGATTTTGCTTCGGCTCTGAGCTCTCGACTCGCCGCATCCCACAAAGCCACTTAGCTTGCAGCCTGCTCGTTCCGTTCCGCTTCGCTCCCTTGCTCTGCGCGGCCTGCTCGAATTCGGTCAGCTTCTCTCGCATCGACCACTCACTCGCTCACTCACTCGCTCGCACGCTCTCGCACGCTCGCAAATTCCCGCCACCCCTCCCTCTACCACACTCGTACCCTGCATCCCAATAATAGTTACATACGATATTCCCCAACAATTCACTCTGCCTACCTACGCACTCGTCGCGGCACAGCTCGACTCAAGCTCCCGGCTTACCGGCCTTTTCTGAAGTTCGAGAAGTCGCAGAATCATCTCGTCTCGGGAAACCCTTCGCAGCTGTTCCTGTCTTTATTCATCCCTTCGGCTCCCCCCCCCCCCCCCCCCCCTTGAAAGACTCCCGCGCTCCAACCCGTCGCAAGGCGGAGCTTCTCAGTCACCATGCAATACGTACGAAACCTCAGCGCATCCGTCTCTTCGACGTGGAACTCCATAAACCCGGCCACTCTCAGTGGCGCTATCGATGTAATTGTCGTTGAGCAGGAGGATGGCACCCTTGCGTGTTCGCCCTTCCACGTTCGCTTCGGCAAGTTCTCGCTCCTTCGGCCCTATGAGAAGAAGGTCGAGTTCAAGGTCAACGGCGTCAAGCAGGACTACTCCATGAAGCTTGGTGAGGAGGGTGAGGCCTTCTTCGTCTTCGAGACCAGCGACACCATCCCAAGGGATCTGCAGACGTCCCCGCTGGTCTCTCCGGCATCGAGCCCTCCCTTGAATCCGGAGAACCCTTCCTCGCCTGGCCTCGGTGAGCCAGAGCTACTGGACCTTGACTCTGACTCCACGAAACCTCGTCGTCCGCCTCCCTCAGTCATCCATGCCGCAACATTTGGTCCCCATGGTTCGTTCTGCATCTGTCCCGAGGAAACTCCATTGTAGCTAAAGTTTGCAGGACTCAACACCCCTCTTTCAACCTCGCCTGACCTCTCCCATTCACGACTGAGATCAGAAGAATGGGTGTCCGCCGCTCAGCGCCCTTACAGCGACGATGTGCTTCGCAAGTCGGCACGTGCGAGCGAGCGAGCATACGGTGAAGGCTCCGCCGATTTTGCCCTGTCCGAGAGGTCGCAGAGCCCCCCTCCGCTTGCACCAAAGGAAGCACTTGAACGGGCGCTCATGCTCTCCAAAGAGCTTTCGGCCAACAACATTCCCAGCCACGTCACGGAAAGCGGTGACCTAATGTTGGACATGACCGGTTTCAAGAGCAACGAGGAGGACGTTTTCCGCGCCGAGATTCTTGCACGCAAGATTCTGTCCGAAGAGCTTGAGGGACCCTATGATATTGGTTCGCTTTTCGGTATGGACGAGCACGGCAACATCTGGATCTATAGCAGCGAGGAGGCCAAGGAAGCGGCCAAGAAGAAGACGATGGAGGCGGGTTACCGCCCAAATCCCGTCATTGCTGCGGACGCTGCATCGGACCCTGGATACCAGAGCGACGGCAGTGACGTGACAACTACTGCGCCCTCCCCAATCCACAGGAGAACCGAGTCGGACGCCGGAGCTTCTGGCCTGCAAACCCCTCCCAGCACACCTCCCCAGTCGACGGCCGGAAATCCCAACCTAAACTATGCCAAGACGCTTCGGCTGACTAGTGATCAACTGAAGGCGCTGTGTCTAAAGCCTGGAGAAAACACCATGAGCTTCACTGTCAACAGAGCGACTTGCCAGGCCAACATGTATTTGTGGAAGCATGAGACGCCTGTCGTCATATCCGACATTGACGGTACTATCACCAAGTCGGATGCCCTGGGCCACGTTCTCAACATGATTGGCCGCGATTGGACGCATGCCGGTGTGGCGAAACTCTACAGCGACATTGTCGCAAACGGATACAACATCATGTATTTGACCAGTCGATCAGTGGGGCAGTCCGACACCACGAGGGCATACTTGGCCGGTATTCAGCAAGGGCAGTACCGGGTGCCGCGAGGGCCTACAATTCTGTCTCCAGACAGGACCATGGCCGCACTCCGCCGTGAGGTGTACCTCAGAAAACCTCATGTTTTCAAGATGGCTACCCTCCGCGACATTCGCCATTTGTACGGACCGGATCGAACACCGTTCTACGCCGGGTTCGGAAACCGCCTGACGGATCAGATCTCGTACAGGACGGTGGACGTCCCGAGAAACCGCATCTTCACTATCAACTCCAACGCTGAGGTCTCCCTTGATTTGCTCAGCTTGAATAAGCTCAAGCTGAGCTATATCAACATCAACGAAGTTGTGGACCATTTCTTTCCACCCGTGAGCACTTTGGTCAAGGGTGGCGGAGAGGAATACACGGACTTTACGTACTGGAGAGACACCCCACTGGACTTGGACGAATTCTCTGCGAGCGACACAGATGACGATGATGAGCAGGCTGACCTTGAAGAAGACATCGATGACGACGAAGAGATTGGCGACGAGATGGGCCAGAGCTACATCTCGCGAGCCTCGGTCGATGACTACGGTGATGAACGCGAGAGCATTCTCAGTGGGAGCATTGACGGCGAGGACCAGCTCACAGCCTCCATCATGGAGGACGAGGACGCCGATGACGAAGACGCCGAAGAAGATGACGAGGACGACGGAGCCGACTTCGATATGCGAACCCAACGCGAGCGAACTCCTCAGCCCAGCAGCAAGGAAACAACGTCATCTGTACCTGCACAGAGGGTGTTCGTTGAAGACGTCGGAGCTGAACTCATTACCGGGGTAAATCATCTCACCCTTGAAAAAGGCGTGCAGAAATAGTGTGCTAAAAAAAGGAGGAACAGGCTTCGGTGTACAATCCTAATACCAAAGCAGGTGCGAACTAATCTTCCGTGTTGATGCGCTTCTCTTGTTGTGTCGAGGACTATAGAGATAGCGGGCTGGGGCACACGAACATACACGGGGTCGGCCCTTTATTATTTTCTTGTCCTGGGCAGGTAATGCTAAGTTGCATAGCGGGAGGCGTTTGGAATTGGTGCTTCATATTGTAGAGGTCTCGAAGGAGTAACCATCTGTTTCAACTCTTTATAGCCCTCGAATGTCCGTACCCTGTGAAACGTGCCGGTGCTCTCTGTCGTTTAGCACTCTAACGTTGCATATAAGAGATATCGCCAAGTTGATCCTATCCTGGCTGGGCCTTGCTTCCCGACGGCCGAACAGAAGGCCGAGGCTTTTTCGTTACTCCTGAATGTAAATCTCCGGAACGATCTCTTTTCCCTTTTTTTCCATTTCTCACCCATTGCGTCTTGACGGCTGCAGATAACAAACACACTGTCCAGATCAAGCCCGGCTGGAGGCGTCTCTGCACGCCCCCCCCCCACCCGCCACTGACGCTGCTGGAACATCAATCCCGAAAGTTGGGTGGACGTACGTGACACCGCCCTCACTGAGACGTGCCCTCCATCTCCGCGTCCTCATCGACATCCTTGCCAAAAACATCCTCCATCGTGCCGCCCTCGACGCCGTCACCGCCAATATCCTCATCAGCAGTGACGTTCGTCGCCTCCACTCCCTCCATCGCACCGTCACCAACAGGCGCGCCGGTACCGTCTTCACTCTCGTCGTCGTCCTCCTCGTCGATGCCCGCCTCTTCCCACACGTCCTTGAGCCCCCAGCTCACGCCGCTCAGCACGAAGCGCTCGCTTGGCAGCCTGAGACCCCACTCGTTTTGGGCGACCTTGGGCAGCGCCGTCTTGTTGCGCTCGCGCGCGAGCTCCTGTAGCCAGTCCTTGGACACGCCGCCCGCACCGCCGCCTCCGCGGAACTGGTAGCCGAGTCGCGCAGCGATGGCGAGCTTGACGGCATTCGCACTGACAGCGGCGTCGCCTGCCGCGCCTGGAATCGAGCCGGCGGCGGCGCCCGAGGCAGACGCCTTGGAGCCTGCCTGCGAGGTGTAGGGGTCCGCTGAGAGGTAGATGGCGTCGGAGAGGATGCTCGAGGTGTGCCGGTAGGCGAAGTCGAGAAGGAGAAGGGGCACGCGCGATTCGTAAGACGTGACGCCTTGAGAGGTGAGAAGGAGCTCGATCATGCGGGCGTCGCGGGGACGCGGGGCCGAGGCATTGGGGTTGAGGGGTGCTGATTGCTGCTGCTGCTGCTGCTGCTGCTGTTGTGAGTTGTTCTGCTGCTGTGGTTGCTGTTGCTGTTGTGAAGGTTGTTGCGTAGACGAGTATTGGGTCGGCTGGCTCTGAGAGGGGGGCTGCGATCCTGCTGTTGATGTCGCTGCGGTAGCTTGGGTGTTGGGGACCGTCTGGGAGGCGGAGGCTCCTGCCGAGGAGGCGGGCACGCCGTTTGTTTGCGGGTCGGAGGTTTGCGAGGCCATTGTAGCAGTGGTCGGCGCTGCGTTGATAGCGGAGGATATGGTACGTATGGGGATTATCGGGTTGCGACTGGATGGGGGGATGGCATCCCCTTGTAAAGATTAGGTCAGAGACAGGCCGTCTCAGTGGTCCTATTTGTCGATACGAGGGTGCTAGCTCGGCCAGCGTAGGAGAGATGGGGAATTGGCCAAGACTGAGTTTATGTCGAAGGATCAAGGCGCGAATTGAGCCCGTGGTAAAGGGCGTCTTTGTTCGTCGTGGGTATCTGTATCTGGGTAGGTAATCGTGGGTTGCGACGCGGAACGTGCTACCTGCTGACAAGGCGCGTTAATCGCTTCCACCCCTTCCATTCTGTCCTGGCTGCACCTCAGCTTCGAGACTCTTAACGGACTGTTTGTTGATCCGACCCGGCATTGAGCCGATGCACAGACCACAGCTTAATCGCACATGGAACATGGGTCTCGGGCGGGCAAATCGGCAAGGCGTGGATTGGACGACCTCCCAAAACCTGCATGGAGGGGCAACGTCTTCTGCCCCACCACAACACCCACCGATGCAGGACATGGTAAAGTGGTGGTGTCACACTCTTGAGGAATTTTACTTTTTAGTGGCGGTCCCTCTGCTTCCCTGACGCTTGAGTCACAAGTGGGTTGTTTATCTCGATAAAGTGACATTCCACTTTCTTCAATTGACTTGAAAGCCAATCTGCTTCCCTCAAATAATTGTCTTACATTTCCCGATATACACCAATTGGCACTCTCTGTTGCATGTGTATGTGAGAGACACCCAGGAGACAGAAAGAGAGATATCCCTCAGCCCACTCCCTCACTCACATCCAACCCAAACAGGAGAACAAGCAACCATGGAGACGACACTACCCTTCCCCTTCCTGATCAGCGTGGCAGTCCCGCCTGGCCTGGCCAAGCTGGACGGCCTCGACCGCGAGCAGGTCTCGATACTTGGGGCCCCCTTCTTCGAGGCCAACGACCAGACCCTGGAGAAGTTCCACAGCTTCCTGAAACAGCACAATGCAGAGTTCCGCGGCTACTTTGACGTCACGGGTATCTCATCGCGGGACGACGTCGTCTCCCTGCTCGACGCCGGCGCCCGCATGGTCTTCGTCTCTCCAGAGAACCTCGCCCAGTACGAGGAGTTCGGCTCCCGTGTGGGCTCCGTCCTGTCGACGGCCGACGTCCCGACCAAGGCCGCTTCCAAACACGCCGTTCTCGTCAAGGACTTTGACTCGACGACGTGCGACCTGGGCTCCTTCATTGAGCACTGCAAGGTCGAGAAGTTGCCCAACCTGTTCATCAAGCCCGTCCCCGAGAGCAACCTCGAGCACTTTGTCGACATTGCCAAGCAGTGCAATGCCGTTCCCATCTTGCCGTCCGACGGTCTGACTGCCAGCAAGGAGGAGTCCAAGAAGCTCTCCCTGTCTAAGCTCATTTCCTCGTTCTGGAAGTCTGACCGGCCCGACGGCCTCATCCCTACCGTCGTTTGCGACGAGTCTGGTACCGCGCTGGGTCTTGCCTACAGCAGCGCCGAGAGCGTCGGCGAGGCTCTGCGGACCCGGACCGGCGTCTACCAGAGCCGCAAGCGCGGCCTCTGGGTCAAGGGCGCCACGTCCGGAGACACCCAGGAGCTCGTCCGCATTGCTTTGGACTGCGACAATGACACGCTCAAGTTCGTCGTCAGGCAGAACGGTGGCTTCTGCCACCTGGACCAGCACGGCTGCTTCGGCGACCTGAACGGCATTCCCAGGCTCGAGCAGACACTGCAGTCGCGCAAGAAGTCCGCGCCTACAGGATCTTACACTGCCCGTCTGTTTTCCGACGAGAAGCTCTTACGGGCGAAGATCATGGAGGAGGCGGAAGAGCTCTGTGACGCCAAGACCCCCCAGGAAGTCGCCTTTGAGGCGGCCGACCTGATTTACTTTGCCCTCACCAAAGCTGTGAGCGCAGGTGTCAGCCTGGCTGACATTGAGAGGAATCTAGACGCTAAGGCGTTCAAGGTGAAGAGGCGGACGGGAGATGCCAAGGGCAAGTGGGCTGAGAAGGAAGGCATCAAGACCGCTACAGCACCTGCACCTGTGGCAGCGCCCGCACCCGCACCCGCGGTCAAGGATGACAAGTCGGACAGAATAACGATGCGCCGCTACGACCTGACCAAGTCCTCCGCCATCGAGATCGACGAGGTTCTGAAGCGTCCGTCACAAAAGTCTCCCGACGCCATCCTGAACATCGTCAAGCCCATCATTGACGAGGTCCGGAACGGAGGCGACAAGGCCGTCTTGTCCTACACCCACAAGTTTGAGAAGGCGACGTCTCTGACCTCCCCCGTTCTCAAGGCTCCTTTCCCCAAGGAGGCCATGCAGCTGTCTCCCGAGTCGACTAAGGCCATTGACATTTCGTTTGAGAACATCCGCAAGTTCCACGCCGCGCAGAAGGAGGATAAGCCCCTGCATGTCGAGACCATGCCCGGCGTCGTTTGCAGTCGCTTCTCCCGTCCCATTGAGCGCGTCGGTCTCTACGTTCCTGGCGGCACCGCTGTCCTTCCCTCCACGGCCCTCATGCTCGGCGTTCCCGCCATGGTCGCCGGCTGCCAGAAGATTGTCTTCGCCTCGCCTCCCCGCTCGGACGGCAGCCTTACCCCAGAGATCGTCTACGTCGCCCACAAGGTTGGCGCCGAAAGCATCGTTCTTGCGGGCGGTGCCCAGGCCGTCGCTGCCATGGCCTACGGCACTGAGAGCGTGACCAAGGTCGACAAGATTCTCGGCCCTGGAAACCAGTTTGTCACAGCGGCTAAGATGTTCGTCAGCAACGACACCAACGCCGGCGTCAGCATTGATATGCCCGCGGGACCCTCTGAGGTCCTCGTCATCGCCGACAAGGACGCCAACCCCGCCTTCGTTGCCTCGGACCTGCTTTCTCAGGCCGAACACGGCGTCGACAGCCAGGTTGTTCTCATCGCCATCGATCTTACCGAGCAGCAGCTGCAGGCCATCGAGGATGAGCTACACAACCAGGCCATGGCACTGCCCCGTGTCGACATCGTCCGTGGCTCCATCGCCCATTCCGTCACCATCCAAGTCAAGACCGTCGATGAGGCTATGCGCATCAGCAATGACTATGCTCCTGAGCACCTGATCCTCCAGGTCAAGGATGCCGAGAAGGTGACCGAGAAGGTCATGAACGCCGGCTCTGTCTTCATTGGCGAGTGGACGCCCGAGAGTGTTGGCGACTACTCTGCCGGTGTCAACCACTCTCTGCGTAAGTAGCCCCCCACCCTTTTTCCCCCTCCTGAAATGCTCAATAAATCCCTGACCGAATACATTAGCCACGTATGGATACGCAAAGCAGTACTCGGGCGTCAACCTCGCTTCCTTTGTCAAGCACATCACCAGCTCAAACCTGACGGCCGAGGGCTTGCGCAACGTCGGCGAGTCCGTCATGCAGCTCGCCAAGACGGAGCAGCTCGAGGCTCACCGCAGAGCCGTGGAGATCCGCATCGACCACCTGAACCGCAAGTAGAACAAATTTTGAAGGGTCCAAGCGGGACGAGATACAAATAGAAAGAAAAGGCAAAAGCTGGTTGGGTCGGACTAGGTTAAACGGGGCAGAGGAGTCATGAATTTATGTAGTTATACCACAAATATCATTGGGTATGTAGTGAAAACACTTCATTTTATTGGACGATTTCGGGCTTGTTGCAATCGCGACGTTAGACAGGCCCGTCCCATTCAAGCTAGAAAGCAGCGTAGACCGGGATCCATGATTTGACGATTTCAAGACCACAACACTCCCAACACTATCGCTGAGTGCATAACCAGACAAAGCAGATGTTGTCATAGTAGAGGCTACTGAGAGCAAGCAGTTTGGCGCAAATTCCTTGCAAAAGTACAAAGTAAAATTAGGTCGTCAGACGCTAAGCTTGCAATTGTCACAGACATATGAACAAGGGAAGTCTTTATGATACACTAGCCTTAACGGTATCTCATACACTCTATACCCTAATCTCCCCGAAATCACCAACGCCCTCCCGATTTAGTACTTGGGCTTCATGGTGGCCCTCAGTCGGGAGTAGTCAAAAAGACCCTCGATGCTTCCAACGGCGGAGATGGCAATGTCCTGGTCCCAAAGCTTCCTGCTGGCAAAGTCCATAACATCCTTCTCGGTGATAGCGTCGATAGTGCGCTCGATCTCGGCGGGGTTGGCGCGGCGGCCGGTGGTGATGAGCTGGCGACCAATATCCTCAGCGATGGCAGTGGTGCCGTCAAGAGAGAGGAGGATAGAAGCCTTGAGCTGGGCCTTGGCACGCTCGGTCTCAGCCTCGCTAACATTGCGGGACAGGCGCATCCACTCGCGCTGAGCGAAGTAGACGAGGTCGTCGATGCGGTCGTGCTTGTCGGTGACGAGGTAAATACCCCAGAGACTATGAAGGGTTAACAATTGTCTGTGACGCTGGGATAGTTTAGCTTACCCGGTGTCGCTGTAACTGGTGGAGAAGCTCATGAAGCTGTTGGCGATGTCGTGCTTGTGGACGAAGCCGCTCAGCTTGCTGCCCTGGTGGGGAGCGTTGCCAATAGCCTTGTCGTAGTTGCCGACGATGGCCTGGGCAACGAGGGCAGTGTAGTAGTCGTCGTCGTTCCAGCTGACACCCTCAACGGCGATGGCGATGTTGGCAGTGGGAATGTTGTCGTCACGGACACGGACGTCGGAGCCAATGAAGTCGGCCTTCTGCTTGGACAGCTGGTAGGCCTGGGTGTTGGGTCCGGTGGTAGGGAGGCCGCTGAAGTTTTTCTCAGCGAGCTCGACGAGCTTCTCGTGGGGGATGCCACCAGCGCCAACGAGAACCATGCGGTCGGCAGTGTAGTTGTTCTTGATGTAGTTGGTGAGCTCGGTGCGGGTGATGTCACGGATGTTCTCGCGGGGGCCGAGGATGGTACGGCCAAGAGGCTGGTGCTGGAAGGCGGTGGCGTGAAGGTGGTCGAAGACGACCTCCTCCATCTGCTTCTCGACCTCCTCGGACTCGCGGAGGATGACATCACGCTCACGCTCGATGGCAGACTCCTCGAGCTTGGAGTTCTGGAGGATATCGGCAAGGATGTCGACAGTCTGGGGAACATCGGAGTTGAAGGCCTTGGCGAAGTAAACGGTGTTTTCGCGCTACAAAGTGTCAATGGGACGTGATTGCGATGGTTTCGGTCGACGAGAACGAACCGAGGTGTAGGCGTTCAGGTGGCCACCCATGTTCTCGATCTCGAGCTCGAGCTGCTGCTGCGTCCGGTTTGTGGTGCCCTAAAAGTCCGGTCAAAAACGTCACCGCCATCGCGTTGCCGTCGCATCGTGGCTTACCTTGAAGGCAAGGTGCTCGAGGAAGTGGGCGGTGCCGTTGGTCTCGTCGGTCTCAGCCCTTGAGCCGGCATCGATCCACACACCAACGGTCGAGGTCTGGGCGAACGGAGAGTAGTCGGTAGCGACCTAAAGATCTGGGAGTCAGATTCAATTCGCGACGCGCATTGCCAGAGGCCAATTGACCCGCAGGGAGCGGGTGACCGGATGAAATTGCGTACCGTCAGTCCATTCTTCAACGTCGTCGTCTGAGTCTTGCCGAAGGGGGAGTTGGAAGGCGTGGCGAAGCCCCGGGTAATTGGGCTCGCTCTGGAAAGAGCAGCCCGGCTTCGCAGCCCCTGCGAGAGGTTCAAAGCTAGTCTCCGGGACGCCATGGCGGAGTTGTGGAGGATAGGGAGTAGTATGAGGTGTTTGATGAAATCTTTCGATGAGGTTTCGGCTCAGAAAGCTTTCGCTCTTTCGAAAGGCTGTTTGTGCCTTGGATCCAAGGCGCCACATCGGCTTCCGGAATGCCCCGGCCCAGCAACTGGAGCCAATCAGAGGGTGTACGTAACTAATCTGCGGCCCCGGGCATCTGGCACCACTCCTAATCCATCATCCATCCACTTATTCAATTTATTGTTCAGTCATTGATTTCCTCCATGCGCCCAATGCCAATCGTGACATTGTTCTGAGGCATATCGGAAGTCAACATGAAGGAGTCCTGGAATTCCTGATCTGGTTGCTTCCTTTCCCTTAATTTCTTACAACTTTGCAAATCCCGTAGAACACTGCACGTCCAGCCTCGATGAATCATCTGCGTACCTCCTGTTCGCCGATGCCAATTGGCCAATTAAGCGGATCCTGCCCGTGCCCAGGTGACAGCCGCTCGCTCTTGCGTCAAGAGACCGTGGTGAGCTGTTAGTGCAGCAACAGGTCACAAGACTTGTCTATTTGACTTCACCGCAGATGTCTCCAATCTTCTGCATAGTTCATAGCGTTTAACTGCCTTCCAAACTTCGCCGCTGAACGAAACCCCTCATTGTTACAAGTCTCTACTCAGAACCGTTTTACGTATTCACACCCCTTAACACCTGGAAGCGGTCGTGTATTGGTATGACATCAATATGTCATCAGACAACTACAACTTCGCCGACGTTTTTCAAGCTGTCTTCATCTCAAAGCAGAAGCCAGCACCGGAGCCCATCGCTGAAAAAATGAAGGCTCTCATTCAAAGCTACCCCCCGTTGGGTCAATATACGCAGGTTTCGAATGGACGCCTCACAGTGACTGCAGTTCTCGAGATACCTGCGTCCCGCGCAAATGAGCCGTGGGAGGTTGCTCTATGGCACTCCAGTGATGGAGCTGAGTGGGCTGAGACTGTTCTCGCTCGTGTTCTCAACGAAAACGCTCCGACGACCTTGCAGACGGTCCCGGACCACGTTCGGCGGCTTTTCTACTCCGCTTCCATTGCGTTCAACAAATCGCTCCAATTCACCCTCAAATTCCGGCACAGCAACAGTGAACCTTGGAGGTGGACCCGTGACGAGCTTGGAGTTGGTGATGGTACGGTGGTCCTGAATGCGAAGCCCGTGTTCGAGAGCGTTTCCGAACGCTTCGACGACATTGTCCCTGATCTGAACCCTGCATGGGAAGTGAAATCCTTGATGAGCCAATGCCCTGGGACTCGGCTATGGTCTCTGAAGGCCGCCGTAGACGGCGTCGAGGGGGATGTTTCGCAGCTTGCCGACTTCTCGTTGGGCGTGCCATGGGGAGGCTTCCTGAGGTAAGGAATCGGTGCCATTCGCCCATATTGACAGTCGACACCGGGCAAACACCTTCAACCATTACGTTTCCACCCGAACTGTCTGGCCCGTACTGACAAATGCAGATGGTTTGCCCTCATTCGTATCTGGTCACCGTGGCTGGCTCCTCGCCATGGGAGGGATTCGCTTGCTCTGGATAAAGACGGCGTGCTCTGTTCGTTCCTGAGCCCGGAGGGAAAACACTTGGTCTTTCTCGCCGTCAGTGGGGTCAATAATGTTCTTTCTGTTTTCCGAAACAACGAATCCGGGCAACTATCTGTCCATGTGCGTATTGCCTCGCTCGATGATTGTTCATTCCCGTATGCTCACAACATGCAGGCTCGCAATGACGGCATACACTCCGAGTCAGCCATCATTCTGGCTGCCACAGGTGACAATTTTGAGAGCGCCAACGCTGCTGTCATGTACCAGGCCCGGAACTATATTCTGCAGGAGAAAAAGGCGAGCAATGAGCTACTGGCGGAAATGAAGGCTATCGATGAAGGCGTTAAGCCGGAATGGATGGAGAATTGGTATGACGGGTTGGGTTACTGTGGGTGGCCTGTTTTCCTCGTTTTATCCTGGTCACTGCGGATCAAGTTTGACTAATATGGACAATCAGGCACTTGGAATGCTCTCGGACAGCGCCTGACGGAAGAAAAGGTGCTAAATGCTCTCGACAAGCTCGAGGAGAACAACATCAAAGTCACCAGCCTCATTATCGACGACAATTGGCAAACCATTGACTACAGAGGACATGGTCAGTTCCAACACGGCTGGGTCGAATTTGAGGCCGACCCAAAAGCATTTCCAAAGGGGTTGAAAGCCACGGTAGCGCAAATCCGGCAGAACCACCCGCACATTCAACACATTGCCGTTTGGCATGCTCTCCTAGGTTCGTTTTCAGACCACAAATTACTCGTAGAGGCATTATCACTCACAATTTCAGGGTACTGGGCGGGAATTTCACCCGACGGTAAGATTGCGCAGCAATACAAAACAGTAGATGTCATTAGAGAGGACGCCGAGCGACGCAACCTGCCCCTCGGAGGCAAGATGACTGTAGTGGCCAAAGAGGATGTGGACAGGTTCTACAATGACTTCTACAAGTTTCTCTCAGACTCTGGGATACAGGGCGTCAAGACAGACGCTCAATTTATGACAGACACATGGACTTCGGCCAGCGCGCGTCGCGAGTTGATCGACGCCTACCTCGATGCGTGGACGATATCTTCTCTGCGGCATTTCAGCATCAAGACCATTTCCTGCATGTCGCAGACGCCGCAGATCATGTTTTATAACCAGATGCCGCGCAACCGGCCCGCGATTCTCTGCCGCAACTCAGACGACTTCTTCCCCGAGATCCCGGCCTCGCACCCCTGGCACGTCTGGACCAATGCACACAACAGTCTACTCACGCAGCACCTCAACGTCCTGCCCGACTGGGACATGTTCCAGACTGTGCACGACTACTCGGGTTTCCACGCCGCGGCGCGCTGTGTCAGTGGAGGGCCGATCTACATCACCGACGTCCCCGGTCAGCACAATTTGGATCTGATCAAGCAGATGACGGGGCCGACGATCCGCGGCAAGACTGTCATCTTGCGGCCCAGCGTAGTGGGAAAGACCACAGATCCTTACACGGGATATGATGACGACGGTCTGCTCAAGGTTGGAAGCTACCACGGCGCCGCTGTTACGGGAACCCCGATTCTCGGCGTGTTTAACGTCTCGGCGCGGCCGCTGACGGAGATCCTTCCCCTCGCCTCCTTCTCCGGGGTCCTGCCATCCATGCGCTACGTTGTTCGGGCGCACTCTACCGGGAAAGTCAGCCCGCCCGTATCCCCCGGCTCTACCGCTTCCTCTCTGACGGTGTCTCTGGATACTCGCGGATACGACATCTTCACCGCCTACCCGCTTTCGAGCTTCGACAGCGAAGTCAAAGGCAAGGTGTGGACGGCTAACTTGGGTTTGGTGGGCAAGATGACGGGCGCGGCCGCCATTCTAAACAGCGATTTCCTGTTGCGACACGATGGCAAGGTCGAGCTCAAAACTCGCCTCAAGGCGCTCGGCGTCCTCGGTAAGAATACTGACAGACCATCGATCGGAAGGCAATATTCTAACATTGTGCGTGAAAAAAAAAGGTCTCTTCATATCCAAGCTGCCAGAGTTGACGATAGGCGACGACTTTCTCATCACCATCCAAAACCAAGTGATCCCCGTGCACACTGTGTCCATCAGCAAGAGCCACGACTCCGTTATCGAGATTGACATTGAAAAGGCATGGTATGAAATGGGTCTTCACCCCGGCTGGAGCAACGAGGTTGAGATTACGGTCATCTTTGCAATTGACCATGAAGGGTCCGGGGACGCCTAGTTGCTTGGTACAAATATACTAATGTACACACGGTCTGACCAAGTCAATCCAAGGCATACGAAGAAGACGTTATCGAATTGCGAGACTATAGAGACGGTACGCTGATTATAGCAACCAGCGAGGTTGGCAAAGAGATTCCTACGCATTGGGCTATAACACATCTTTAGCTCTCGAGTTTTGCCCAACTGCGAATAGACAAGGCGTGATAAGTAAGAAGGGGCAGCAACGCAACGTGCACGGAGCCCGTGCGGAAGAGGACTTGTGACCTCCTGCGGTGTTATGAAGACAACTACAACATAACTGTTACGCCTGGGCTGGCACCCGCCGCGTTGCAAACAGCTCTCGCTCGCATTCGCCATCTGTATAAGTGGAGGGCCGCTCTATATCACCGAGGTCCCCGGTTAGCACAGTCTGAAACTATCAACGCTGAGCGCTTTTGCGCAAGCGACAGGCGATCCACCTCGCAAAGTGTTCAAAATGTATGGCTTTTATGAGCGGCGTTCTGATTTCGCGCCAGGTAAGTGTGTACCTGGCAATGTACATTGAAATCTCACTAGGCAGGCACTAATACGTGCTTGGCTCTCTATTTGGGACTGGGCATTTTTCGAAGTGCATACGTAATTGCACCAGCAGACTCGTTGATCCTGAACCTCTTTATATTCAGTCTAGACCGGTGTTTTGAGATTGACCCGGTCACTATGTCCATATCTTTTCATCTCATCATCTATATGCTGTCTTTTTCAATCAGTATGCCATCCGCCATTTTGTCTTCCTTAACGCCGGCGCGTTGTCGGCGTTCGCGCGTGTCCTCCTTGTAGAATGGAGCCGAAGTAAGGTCCGGCCTCGAGCAGTCAAGTCCTGGGCGGCTCGAGACCAGGTCATTCCAGGTTCAGTATCTATGTACTTTTGAATGCTCAGGTCGTGTCAAGCTGGGGAGGGAACGGAGACTCCAGCCCTGTACCAACGGTTAACGTAATTGATCCGTATATATGTGTACTGCAAAGTGAGGCCGACAGGGCCGCTTTTGGAACGGGAATCGATTTATGCGTCTTCGAGGAGGATTACGGTCTTGGTGTCGCCGAGCTTCTCGCGGCCGTTCAAGCCGGGGATCTCGAGAATGAAGAGGTAGCCGATGATGTCGCCGCCGAGCTTCTTGACAAGGTCTGCCGCGGCCTTTGCGGAGCCGCCTAGCTGATGTTAGTAGGGACTTGAGAGCAACGGGACGAGGCGCACTAAAAGGTGACATGTCGTCGTGTGCTCGAGCTTACCGGTAGCAATGATGTCGTCGACAATCAGGACCTTCTGGCCAGGCTTGATGGCGTCCTGCTGCATCTGGAAGAAGTCGGAGCCATACTCCTTCTGGTACTCGGCCGTTACGCACGGGCCGGGCAGCTTGCCCTGCTTGCGCACCGGGGCGAAGCCAGTGCCGAGACGGAGGGCCATGCCGGGACCGAACAGGAAACCGCGGGCGTCGAGGCCGACAATGACATCGGGGAGGGACTCGAAAGCTTCCTTAACCTGCAATTCAAGGATTTCGCCAAGCGCCTGGTGGACGATGGGGTCAAGGAAGAGGGGCATGATGTCGACAAAATCAATGCCCTTGATGGGGAAGTCAGCAAAGTGACGCAGGGCGCCCTTGAGCTTCATCTTCCCACTGGCGAGTTCGGAGGAGGCGGCGGCGGCGGAGGCGGGCTGTCGTCCCTGGGCATCTTGAGGATTGACGGGATGGGCGGCCAAAGGGTTGATTGGTGCCTGAGAGGCGTCGGTTGAGATGGGGAGCTGTTCGGTGGACATTGTGAAGAGAGGAGGGGGAGGAGAGGAGGGTTAAGAAGGTCTTCTAGGAAGGCTGGAAAGTGATAACAGGAGTATGTATCCAAGTTGGCAGAAGAAATTTTTGGGGTAGAATCCTGGAGAGTAGAGAGGGAGAAAGAGTGTGCGACTCTACGTGTGTGTGTGAGAAGAGGGGTGTGGGACACGACAACCGGCTAGCCAACTGCCTAGGTAAGTAAGGTTGGCGGTCGACATGGTGCCAGAGGTACGTGCGGATCATATTGTGCGCTGCTACAACTACGGAGTTCCTCGGTACCGCTCCTTGCTCTGACCGAGGGGGGGGAGGGAGGTGCGTGTGTGTGCGTCCCATTAGAATTGAGGTGTGTGAGAAAAGATTGTGGGAGTCGGGATGGCAGGCTAGTCCAGCTCGGCTCGCCGGGGTGGAGGGTGAGACAAGGCAAGAAAAGCACGGAAGCAGGCTGGCATATGGCGCGCAGAGAGGATGCAGTCCAGGATCATGGAGGTAGCAGAGACGGGAGGGACGAAGTGGTGAGAGTCATCGCGCGCCGCCATACATCGATCAAAACGTAGGTAAGTGTCTGGTGTGCCGTACGGATACCTACGGAGGGAGTGGAGAGTTGTGATACGGGTAGGGTGTCACCACGTGTGGTGCGAAGAAGTGGGCAGGTCGGGTTTTGCTGTATGGTCCGCCGTGAAAACGACAGCGTCAAGGGGACATGGCCGAGTCGGCCGTAGTGCTTGATAAGGTAGGGAAAGCTCCCGCGAAAGGCTTTTTGGGATGATGCCTAGATAGGAAGAGGTCCGTTGCCCACCATCCATCCACATGCATCCCTCTCTCGGCTCTCTTATTAGAGTCCAAACACTCACCTCATTCACACCCCCTGGATGCCCTTTTATTACACTATTGCAGTCCAGCTTTGGGCAATCATCAATCATTGTGTTAGACACGAAATGGAAGTGTCTTGAAGCTAGCACAGGTATGTAGGTTCCTCTCGCGTCAGTCGCCTTGCATGTGCGCGATATCGTATCCGCCTGTGGTACGGATATCTGTCGTAGCAAATGGTAAGCCTGCAACGGCGCAGGTGGCATGTCTTCCCCTCCCGGCCGGCCTGTGCCAAAGTGCCCCTCCAATGCGACAACGACCCCTCCATGTCGGAAGGCAGGGCAGGGCAGGGGCCGCAGGGTCACCTACCTTGGATGAACGGACCAGGGAGCAAAGTAAAGTGTCTATGTAGAGAGGCACAGCATAGGTACCCCACCCTGCCACCATCTCCGAGAGAGGGTCCGGGACACTAGCTGTCCGCTGTCTCACCCTCATCAGTCCTCCAGCAAGACGCGAGCAAGCCACATAATGTTGAGTGGCACGCCGCCGGGACATGAAGCATTGATGCCCCGACATTCGCTGGTCGTTCATCACCGGTTGATGGGTTTCGGGCAGTCAGCCTCTCTCCCTCGCCGTCTCCTGAGAGGACGGTGAAATACGGGGTACATGGAGAGTTCAGGTAGGTTATGATGCAGTCTCAGCGGTGCAGGCTCGTCAAGCGCCCCCGGAGGGGGGGGGGTCAGTTTCGGCTACAAGTGGGCAAGAACCTTCCTCTTGACGCTATGTCTGTAGCTTGCACCGAAGGACAAAGTGCCGCCCCCTGGACATAGGCCTAGGGGTAGTTATGTACCGGGGAGGGGGGCAGAAAGGCAGCACAATAGGCAAGGCAGGCTGCTTGAATAAGGTTGCCGACAGGGCTTGGTTTTCTCTGTGTGGACAGACAGACAGTTTGCACGGTATTCTAAGATTTTGGAGGAAGCGAGAGAGGCGGAGAAAAAGAGGTGGTACGATGGGTACCTGCTACACTGCCTACCTACCTTATGGTAGGTTGGTTAGATACACTACCAAGTGGCATCTGTAGCCCATATTGTAGAGGGTAGATGGGAGCGGGTAAGGGCAGATAGGTATACAATAAACACGTCTTCTTCCTGCCTGCCCGCCTTCCTGCCAGAGCAAGCAACACCGCACTTTCCTCGTCAGCAACGGCGTGACATGACCCGGAACCTCGGCTGCCTTCCACGGCCACAGCTACCTACTACCCACCGCACCTCCATGTCGGACAGAATGTCCAGATCCAGCAAAGCTCAGGCAAACAGTGCCAGACCAAAACCATCATCTGGCATCAGTTAGTCAGTCCTATGCGAGTGCTTCACTTCGCTACGGTGCCTGCCTGTTACTGTCTGTCGTTCTATGTTTCCCTGTGGCTCTGCCACCAGAAGCGAGCGGTCTGGGTCCGACAGTTATTTCGTACACAGGCAAGTACGGTCAACGATCCGGTCAAATCGGAAACCCACCCTCGCTAATCCCGCTGAGCTGTCTCGCCTTCCCACCGTTGCTTGCCTTCCCCAATATAGCAAGTACCTAGAGTCCAGAGCTTTTTGTCAAGTCGCCGTTCCCATCACCCTGCCGTCACCTCGCATTGACGGCCAGGCATATTGTCGAATCGATCTTGAACGCAACGTTGTGGACAGCAACCCTGCCGGTCCTTATGTCTCGGTACGAGGCACGAGCGAAGCAGTCTTATACGGGATTCCATCCTTACCCAGCCGTGGCTTATATCAACCCTCACATCAATCACATCAACTCATCCCACCACTAACATCACAACCACACCACAATCTCGACCACGCCCGGCCAATCCCATCCCAGGCACATAGGGACCCGCCATGGAACCGATGGCTGGGGTCAATCCAATCTGCTATGATGCACTGTACCTTTCCGAGCGGCAAGCTCTCGGCGACCCCACCCCATAATCCAGAGCCCATCCCAGTGCTTCGAGACCACCAACCTTTGCAACCACTTTATTGGAACTCTGGAATCGACCGGCCCAGGCTATTCTGGATTGCCACCAACGGTCTGTTGTTCTGGAGCCCAGCTTCTCGTACCTACGTTCCGTCACCCACTTCATTCATCTTTCCGGATTATGGCTTCCAAATAGTGTAGTGTAGACTCTGTGCCTGGTTGATCAGGTCTGGATCGCAACAGCCGCTTCTGCGTTACAGCCTCTGAGATTGCACCTTATCGAATTCCGTCGCGGTCTCCATTGCATCACAGCATGGTCTTGACAGCTCTATCCGCCGCCACTGAATCCCGATAGGGATGCTACGTGGTAAGCCAGCGAACAGAGGCCCTAATACGATGTACATCCTCCATTTTCTCATCGACATGCGTCTAATTTGCGTTTCATGCCGCTTGCTGGCCTCGGAGGTCTTTCCGCCAGACGCGCTCTAAGCAATGTTATTCACTGGCATGTCTGCTGAGTGGCTTAAACCGTCGCTCTTTGTCATCAATTTAATTCATCACCGAGCCTTGTCTAAGCCAAGGACAAGATGCAACCTCTTCTCCACTTGCGGTCGGTTTCAAAGCGTCATTTCACCGGGCGGTTCGGACAGAGACGCTTGCCGCAGTACCTTGCTGTCCTGGACGTGCAGTCTTTGGACACTCGCCTGGTAGCAGCAGATGCCCATTCGTATTGGAACATTGGTCCTGCTCCATAAGCTGGGACTCCTCCTACCAAGAGAGTAATTACTTGCAATCGTGCATAAAATGGCTGACGAAAGAATCCCAATATAGCCCCTTCTTTGCAAACCGCAGAATCACTCACCCGGCAATGGGGCAGAAACACATAGGTCCGGGATCAACGCCGATTTCAAGATTGGGTGCATTAGCGGCGTTCAAAACCCTCCGGCCCAGGTGGAAACGGACCCGTCGACGCACCTGTCCGAGGGCAAGTTTCTCGCCAGGTGTCTCACGCAATGAACGGCCTCGATGTTTCCTACTCGGCCTAGGACTCCAAAGATGCCGTGCCCCCCGGGGCCGCTAGCAGGTAGTCGATGGAATGAGTCAGTTTTTGATGACTGGCATGGAACATAATTCCTTCACCGCTACTGTTCGGACACGGCGCCATTGGCTCACAGTCTGGAGAAGGAAAAATCCTCCCGAATATGCAACGGGGGGTAACTATATGCTGACGTTGCTCGAACCTGGGCAAGATGCAGCCAGAGAGCCCCGGGTCGTCGTCCCATTCGTGCCAGTTGGCAGTGGAAGGCCTGGCGAATCTAACGTTAGCTGGCTGGCTGCATCGAGTCCCGTAGACTTTTGTCTGGAGCTGAAAAGCTCTTGGCTGCTATAGCCCTGCTCACTACATAGTTCACATCTGCAGACGAATACGCGAGCATGTCTTTGAAGCCTTTTAGCCAGAACGCAATATAGCCCGCCGTCTTGGACTGGTACCGATCTGGGAACCGGCTTGATCGTTCATCGACTCATATCCTGACGGCCAATCCAAGCCGGACTACAACTTGACCGAGCCATCACGGAAGAGCTTTTTACATCCAGGAAGGTGTCATGGCTGGTATTGTGGCGCGCTGTGGCCCAAGGCGGGTGGGCACAAGACAATTGGCCTGCAGCCGGCCGGATCAGTAACAGCCCCATGTCTAGACAGACGATTGATAAGGCATGCTGGGAAACAAGCATACATCCGACAGAAGGTTCCATCACATCGAGAAACCTCGCCCGATAGGTGGCTCCAATGATGCTACAATGTCACGAAGTAGTAGACGCCGCCTATTGATAATGTGCGTTTGCCAAGAGTCTCACCACCAGAGCGCCTCACATCTCGAGAAGGGGGGTGGCAGTAGGTCGCGTTCAGTTCGGTCATTATTATTTCTATGTGATTATCATCGGCCTCCGTAGTAACGAGGCAGGTTTCTTCATACGTCATGCTGAAAAGAGGGTTCTCTGAGCGCGCTTGGTATCTTATCTAACGTGGGAAACGTGAGCCAAAAAGGGGGTATCTTCTTTCTTGTCTTCCGCGACAATTTGCCAAGAGAGCAGGTGCATGCGCGCAAAACCAAACGAAGGGGGAAAACACAATACATAGAAAGAGGGACGAGAAGGAAAAGACGTCATCCGCCCAACAGCATTTGACACCTTTCTCGTCAGGCTTGGGAGGGTGACCAGAGAGGTGTTCAGAATGTTATGCGACAACGAGGAAAAGGGGGCGGGTGTATTCTGTTAGAAGTGAAACGAACACACCATCTCGAGATAATGTTTCGGAGTGAACAGATAGACGGAGTCGGTGTCAGAACAGGGTAAGGCTTAGAGGCGGCAAGGGAAGACGGGCGTATTGAATGGGATTGAATGACGGTGAGTTGTGGGTTTGGCTGGTTGTTTGAATCGTTTCCGTCAGTGGAACTGCAGTCGGATGATGGAGAAGAACATGTTCTGTAGGACATGGAACATGACAGCCACACTGGTCGGCAGCAGCTCGGGCCAAACGGCGAGGTCGAGCTTGCCCTCCATGCCGACGTCGACGCCAAAGATCCAGCTGATGAGCGCGCGGACACAGACGGAAGCGACGAGCTCGCAGGCCCAGGTGACAGAGGAGGCCCAGAAGGTAAGCCCGAAGTCGTAGTCGTCGCCCGTTTCTTTCAGATCAAAGGCGAAATAGGGATAGACGTCCTTGTTGGGGCCAAAATGTAGCACAAGGACGCTGCCAAGAAAGGCGGCCATGGAGACGTTCTCGGCCAGGAAGCGGATGAAAACATTACGGGTGCAGACCTTTTGATACGATGCGTAAGACTGGTCCGTGAGGTTGAGGGCGACGGTGATGCGGTGGTAGAGGCGGGACATTGTGAGCGGGGTGAGGATGATGAGAGTGCTGCTGGAGAGGATCTGAAGGTAGATGAACTGCTCTGGAGAGCGGAGACGGGCGTAAAGAGCGCGGACGTAGGTTTGGTAGGTGAGCATGAAGTATCTAGATGATCGTGTCAGTGATGCCCCTGAGGATCTCAGCGATATGGAGACATGGATGACTCACAGTTTGAAGACCCAGCTCAAAGGATAGCTCCCGACTCTTTCGCCCTCGCGAATGCCTAGAAGCCAGCCAGTGAGAGCATCGAGCAGATGGACAGTAATGATCCAGCTGTAGACATAAACGATGGTCTCCAAGTTGTTGTGGGGGAGCGTCCGCAAGTATATCTCGGCGTACGCTTCTCCTATCACGTACGCCATGAGGCCAACAAAGAGGGCTAGGCAGAACCAGATGAAGCGGACGAAGCTGGCGGGGAGCCACCTGCGGCGCATCCTGACGCCGCCCATGTGACGGGACTGCTCGGCGGCGATCTGGAGGGTGTTCTCCGGGTCGAAGGAGTCGCTGCTGAGATTCGGGCGGCGGCGGTTGTCGCGACGGGGAATGCTTCCTTCGGCCTCGCCTGTCCACCAGGACGACGTGAAGATACGCTGCGTCTCGGAGAGTGACTGGCGTAGCTTGAGGTGCCGCTGTGAGGTGAGAAGGATGCAGAATGCGATTGTGACAGGCATGGCCATGACAATGAAGGTCCAGGAGATCCATGCTGTGTTGTGTACGGTGAGGAAACGCGTCTCCGGGCTGAGGTAAATGGGGACCGGGACCGCGATGGACACCAGTGCGATGAGCGACATGGTGACGGGGAACCCCAGGGACTGTGGCCACCTGCGCGCGTGTAAGTCGCTTGAAGTCTGCCGCATATGCGGGATATGAAGGACACATACCAGTTCAAGCTGTACAAGTTGAAGACCTTGGTGATCCACATCAGAGCCGTGACGTTGTAGAACCCGTAGTAGACGAAGAGGAAGAACCAAAAGTTAATCTGCACTCTTGCTTCGCCGTGGCCAGGTATCTTATGCCCGGACCCCGGCCCGAGATCACCTCGGTCATCATCGTCCTCGCTAGGAAACGAGTACTTGGGGAACGGTATGGCGCACCACGCAATAGCCTGTGCTCCTCCAACCATTAGCCAAAGCTTTGTCCCATCTTCTGTTTGCCAAGTCTCGAGCCTGTCAACGTACCAGAGTAGCGGGCATCAACACCAAAACCCCATACCGACTCCACCAAACATCGACGACCCCCTTGACGGCACTCTGCTTGGGCTCTACCCAAACATCGGAGATCTTGCGCCAAGTCCTCTCCCACGCGCTCAAATCCTCCCAATCGCTCCTTGTGCCACCGTTATCGTAGCTGTCGAGACCTGACGCAGAAAGCAGAGCCCCATAGCCGACGTAGACGCTTCCGCGGTTGTTGGATGCGAACAGACCGAGGGTGCTGGAGCGGCGTCGGCGACCAGGGACGTCGGACTGCTGAGGGACGGCGCGGAAGCGGCCCAGTAGAGGCGAGGCATCACTCGTAGGGCGTGTCCGGGATTCGTTGCCTTGTGTGAATTGGAAGAAGCTCGGCATCGCTTCGTAGTTTTGAGTGTTCGGCACGATTCGTCTATCTTTGCGACATTGGGGACGGTGTTGTTTTGGTTCCTTTGCTGGACGGAAAGTATATCGTCAGAATGCCGTGTGTGCACCAAGCCGTTTGACGCGGTTAATAGCCTCGGTAAGTATGCGAATTACAATGCGCCGGATCCAAGTCGGATCCTATCACGGGCTGTCGCTTGGTTGCTTATACGGAGGGCGGCGCGGGTCTGGGGTTGGAATGTTTGTGTTCTGCCGAAGCTCGTGGTGGGAGGACAGTGAGGTGAAGGAATCCCGGACGTTCATCCCAGTGGTGTAAATTGGGATTTAGTGGCTTATGACGCTAAGGCCACCGCGTGCCTGGGACGGTCCCTGAATTTTCGGCGGACATGGCGGATCCGGCCCCGTTGCGCAAGGAGCGCTAGCGCGCTTTCGATGGGTACGGGGTGTGTTGGCAGTGGGGGAGGGAGGCATCGGCCATCTAGCCACCTTCTGCCCGGATGTGCCCCGACCCGAGATGCGGCCAAATTGTAAGTATAGCATGAGAAACGATATTGAGTGCTACATAGTCTGTCTATGCGAAGGTTTTCGTGAATCATTGTACAAAATGCCGGAGACTGACATGAGTGTGTCTATGTCTTTGACTGACCGCCTGGAACCAGTTTCCTTATGGAGATGATCGCTTGCTTGTAGCATGCCGAGGTTTTCGCTTTTCAGATGCCAACACACCCGGATATTGTACAGCGTCGTGTTGAGAAGTATGTTATTCATCCTGATCCATGGTCTCCTCGAAGCCTTCCGAGTCACCAGTGTCGGTATTGTCGGTAGAGTAGTCTTTGTCCTGAGGGACGTCGACAAACTCGTTGTCAACTCCCCCGTCGGCTTCGACATCAGCTTCGCACTCCACCTCCACGTCACTTTCGACGTCCTTGGCGTCGTCAGAAAAGGCAACGACCTTTGCAGTGGGTGACTTTCTTGGCGGCTCGAGGACGTCGCCACTCCAGGGCTTGCATTCTTTGACGAGCTCGCCGCACCTAAGGCACGTCCAGCCTTCGCCCTCTTCTCTCTCGAGACGAGTTGCGAGGCAGACAAAGCAATAGAGGCACCCGCAGGGAATTGTCTCGTATGGATTGGTGATGTCAGTCTGAGCCGAACCGATGACACCGCTTGATGCGGCCGCCGCCATGATCTCGGTTTCGGTGCTTGCAAGCGCGTTCTGGTCTTGGTAGCAGATGGCACAGGTGCGCTCAGGCAGGAAGCCAAGTTCGCCATTTGTCGTCTTCTCGTCGTCCCCCTTCGTGGTAATGATCTCTTTCGTCTTGCGCCATGTCCGCGAGATCCACCTCCTCCACCGGTTGATGCCAACGAGTGGTAGTATGAAGAGTAAGAATTCCGTAAAGGCGTGCCACACGAGTTGCCGATTGAGGTACTCGAAGGATACCTCTCGACTCACCTGGCTGGTTGGGGGAGCCAGGCGCATCCTCAAGACCCTGTCCAGGAGGGTGCGATACCGTCCTTGCAGAAGAAAGACAAGGAAAGACACGAAGGCGGCGCCGGCATGTAGCGTCGTGATCCGGGATGTGATCCTCGACATCCGTTGCAGGCGAGGATTTGAATCGTCACTATATCCATCATCATGTTCCAGGAGCCAGTTCTCCCACTTCTCCCAACCGTATTTCCCCAAGACTGTGGTCAGTCCGTACAATGACTTCTGCCACTTGGACGGCGGGACCAGGGCTGAACCGTTCGTGCGCGCATCCGTATATTTCAGGTTCTGCAAGGCCGCGCCGTACGTCGCATCGTTGTCCCACACCGTCAACTTGAACAGGATAGCGCGGAGTGCCAACAGGATTTCTGCGGACCAGTCGTCTTTCAGGTGGCCGCCGGCAAAGTATTTGACCGCATCGCCGACCTGGCCGCGGAGGAGTTCCAGCAGCTCGTCATCCAGCAATTCGGCGTCAACCTGGCCAACCCTGAACGCGGGGCGCGTCCCCTCTTGCGATGATACCGAGTCCCAAGCCGAGCCAAGGCGACTGAAAGGGAACGGCAAACGATCGATCTGGGCGCGGGCTCGTGATGTTTCGCGTTGCGCGGCAATGCGGGCCGCGTTGTCGGCTTCGCGGGCTTGTCGTCGGGCTGCGAGGCGCTGTTGCGCTTGCGCAAAGTTGATCGATGTCATCTGGACGGCATTGGATGGTGTGAAGTGGTGGTGAGGTGCAAATTGCTGCGCATCACACCTCCTCCCAGTGGTGGATGGTGAGGTATGGTTTGGTAGGGGCGGCGGAACGTGGGCGATCGAAGAGCCGAGGTCCGCTGTGCCAGCGCGCAGCTGCTCCAGTTGTTTGTCCACTGCCGCGGGCGCTGGGGGCGGCAGCGGTAGTGGCCCGAGAGGTTGGCTGGCGGAGCATCTGACGTACCGGGGCGCCCGGGCCACCGTTCCTGTCTTCCATGCGCCATCCCAACTCCGACTTCATGACCAAGGAAACGCTATGTTGCCTAGGTACCCACGTTAAGTATTATTTTACAAATCCGCCTTGCGTCTGCCATGCCTTTGGCTTTGCAGAATAACCGTAGAGAGCAAGCTTACCTCAGACTGTGTGTCACCATACTGAATCCATTTCCAACCTTAGAGCTGAAGGGTCAACAGCTCAAAATGAACTAGTCCCAAGCAGTGCCCCTGCTCAATGCGGCTGACCGCGAGGCCACTTTTTTTCGATGCATCTGCCACGCTCTCATTATGGGTTCCCAGAAGAAAATACTTACGGACATGACCGATCTCCTGTTCGTCGAGAATCTCGGCTTCACGGTCTGTATGTGTTCTCTCACACGATTGGTTAAGATCCGGCCATCCCTGCTGCGGAAGCAAGTCAAGCTTATGCTCTCTAGCGCCCATTTCCCTCCATCTGCTCGGCCCTACAGTTCGGGAGGGCTGGAGACACCAGGGCTATGCACGCTTTCCAGGCCTGCTTCTAGTTTCTCTTGAGGGCTGCTGCAGTCTATACTCTCCCGTGGCCAGTTCTTGTTACTTTGGCTGACGGACTTGCCGATAGACTTGAGCGAGGTCGGTGATGCATGTTGAGGCCGTTCCCAGCCATCTTCACCTATCATCGTCATGACGTTACTCGTCCATCGGCAACAAATACACTAGCGACCATGAGTTCAGTCAGAAGATTGAACTGGGACCGTCATCAGAATGTACTTTTCGATGTATTGCCTGCCATCGGAATCGAACAACTAGAACCGAACTATTGCAGACGGGTAGAACGGGAGGTCCCATACGAGACGACGTGCAGAAAGAGTGTTAGGAACCGCTACAATTTCGTGGCAGCAACCTCCCCATCCTGGACAGTGTACACTCAAATCATTTTTTGCCCAATGGTCCGGGGAAAAGGGGTTGCTCAACATGGCCTCGACTTAACCTGGCCCCCCACCCAGACCCTCGCAACAGTGCTTACCAAGATGCTTCTATTTTTCGATTGCCTGTCAAAATCCTTTTTCTCGTCACTTTTTACAGGTCGAGCTCATGACCAGAGGCCGAGATGCCACGGAGCTTAGCAAAGTGGCGGGGCTTAGACTGTCATCATGTCGGTCTTCCTTGATCCATCCTGCTTCTGCGTCACTCTATTGTTTGCCCGGATGGTTCAACAAGGATGCAGGCGTGAAATTGAGGCATACCGCCTATTGAAATGGCAGAAGTTCTTCGACAACTGATTATCGTCGCTTCGGTCAAGTTCAAGTTTACATATACACCACCGGCCAAGCCCGGGCAGAAGCTTTATGACAGATGGTCTCAGATCTCCGACAGTAACCAACGTTGGTATTGGGTCGAGACTAACACATCACAACATGGTGCCCGAGTCGACATATAGTCCCGGAGAATCCAGTGATCTAGGGGACACACAACAACGCGCTGGAGCTGCCAAGTCTAAGGCCACCATACGGGCGTCTCTCGCCTGTGTACCCTGTCGATCGAAACACGTAAAGTGTGACTCGGCTTTGCCAGCCTGCTTCAGATGTCGTCTAGAAGAGAAAACCTGTTACTACGCCAAATCTCGGCGAGGAATTCGAGACGCCAAGAAGCGCAGTCTTGTCAACGATCCCATTGGCCCTCCCTCAGCTTCCACTGGCTCACCAGTCTCCTTTCATTCCCCCGAGACGAGTCTTGAAATACCCATCAATGTGGGCGACAAACTACCGGGAGGATGGTCTCTGATCAAGAATCCCCATATCTCCTCGCCGACTTCACTCCTATTCGACCTCTATTTTACAAACTTTCACGACACACATCCATGGCTGCTTCCCAAGGATCAACTCCTGCGTCGGATCCGGTCTAACCCCGAGCCGTTTCACTTCCTAGCAAGCTGCATCGCTTATGTAGGATCTCTCTTCTCGAGGGCCATTCACTCAGAGGAACTGCGAGAAAAGGCTTTCAGCTTGGCTAGTGGCAACCTTCCGATGACTTCCTGGACCGTCCAGGGCCTTCTCGTCCTGAGTGTCGCGGCATGTGGAGAGGGTCGGATGGACCTGAGTGCCGGGTGGATGAATGCTGCAACCCATAGGGCCCTTGAGCTTGGAATGCAAGAAAAGGAATTTGCCGATGCCGAACATGACAGGTTCATATCGGAGAGTTTTAGGAGGACGTACTGGGCACTCTACTGGCACGGCAACATGCGGGCGATGAGCGAAGAGTCGCCGACATTTACCTTGTTAGGCGTCGTTGCGACTACAGAGCTTCCTTGTGAAGAGTGGGAGTACCAGTCAGGGGCACGTCAGCCATTGCTTCTTCGTGTGGACTCAATGTCCAGTTTTGTGCTAACACGAAACCAGGAGATCCCTCAGTCTTTATCATTGAAACAATACGACGCCAGAGATCCGATGAACGACAAGAGCTATTCATCGTGGACTTACCTGATCGATCTGTGCCGCCTTTGTGGAGAGCTGATACTTCCAATGCCGACATTGCCGCCGGGGCTACTATCAAACACCATCGACAGAGCCGACTCCAGAATCGTGAGTTGGTTGATCACTCTGCCTAAATGGAAACAACACTTGGTAGATTCGGAAGGCACTGTCGACATGATTCTCTTTCACGCGATTTCATATGCGCACGAGTATGTTTGTCCTGGCTTGCTATTATCATGAGAACTTGTCTTGCTGACGGAATCGTAGCTTGAGGATCAAGATGCAACTACCTTTGGGAGCTTCGGAATTCGGTATTCAAGACATTTTGACCCTTGGTCCGCTCTTTGGGAACCGAGATCTCTTGCCTCCGATGATACCACGGTCCCTTGCCTCTCCCTACCCGTGGTTTGAATGTTCGACGGCTCTCCAGGCAGGGATTACCACTATCAGCCTCTTCAACTTCTCGTTCCCACCAGCGCGATACAGCCCAGCGTGCATCATGGGCTTACAACGGGCGTCTCTTCCGTTGCTCAATGCTAGAGTGTACGGAAAGACCGGGTCACCAGTTTTGCAAGAGAAGCTTGATCTTTTGCTAGGTGTACTGAAGGTAGCTGGCGATGTCTGGCCTGTTGCCAGGAACATTGGTAGTGAGATGAGCGACGTGTTGAGGGACGCGAACACCACATATCAGCGCAACGTAGTATCTGGGTTCAGTTCGAGCCTAGGCGCTTTCGTTACAGGCATGGCATCATCTGGAAGCGTTCAACACCCCGACATGTTCCCCTTCTCCGACCCCAGAACAGCAGAAGAGTTGTTTCGATGGAGTCCTGGTTTTATGTGACCAAGAACACGGCATTATCATGCCAAGCTTGTTGGTAAAAACGACTCTCATAAATACGGCTTCCTTTAGGTGGGACGGGGAATGCTATCAACGAAGCGATAATTCTCACAGTTCCTACGTGTCATAAGCAGAAACGAACAGACAGTCAGGAGGGGCTACGGGGGTTACGGGGCAAAATTGTAAACAAACTCAGCATAAGTATCTTCCAAATAAATTTCCGGTTTCCCTACATAATTGCCGGGCAGTTGCTGGGGCAAGTACGAACACAAGTAAATGCGACATTCAACGGGCCTAGTGTGTACTTAACGTTTAAGGCAGTGCTAATGCAAACATATCAGTTACCAACTTGCCGCATTATGTGTCACAGCAATGTATCCCAGCCTGCAACAGGGGAAACATGGGCGTAAGCTGGGCTCAAGGCACGCCCGTCAGTCACCTATTCTCCGAGTGCAGAAGGGAAATTGGGAGAGTAGGTGCCTACTTGCCCGTGCTTCTTCAGCGCCTCACTACCCCGCGATGACCGCCCTGTACGCCAGTGCCCCGCCGGAGCAACAAGGCCTGTCTTGTCTAAATTTCCCACGACTTCCTCGATCCTTCCGCCTTTTCGAATAGGTACGAAAGGCCTTTCCCCCTCGACCGAACACCTCCTGTTAAACTTTTTTGACCAAACGACTTCGGGATCGACGCCTTGGTCGCTTACCAAGTAGACCACAAGATGAGCTTCGCCATCGAGGTACCTGGCGACGCCAACCCCCTCAGTTTGCAGGAGCTCTGTCGCGTCCTCGAATCCGCAACTTCGTCGGATTACGCGCGTAGACAAGCCGCCGGGCAGCAGCTTTCGTCATGGGAGACCGATAGGGGCTATTTCTCTACACTCCAGGTACGACATTAGCCCCTGGCTGTGTGATAGTCCGGGTAGAGTGCTAACGTTCTGTCTTTAGACCGTCTTCCTCGACAAGTCTCTCCCCCACGAGATTCGATTCCTCGCCGTGATCCAGCTTAAGAACGGAATCGACAAATACTGGCGCCTACTCCCCCATGTCAGAGGTGGACTAGACTCGGATGAGAAGAATATCGTCCGGCAGCGCTTGTTCCAGGGCACGCTCGAAGAGGAGGAGACGGGTCTTTCGTTACACAACTCTCTGGTCACAGCCAAAGTCATTAGGATCGACTACCCGCAGCACTGGCCGGATGCCGTACCACAAATTATCGGCCTTGTCAGATCGTCCAAGGACGGCAATCAACAGCATCTTTATGGCGCTCTGCAGATTCTTCTTCGAGTTGTGAAGGAGCTTGGCACTGCTCGCCTCCGAAGATCCCAAACGGCCCTCCAGTCCGTCACTCCCGAGATGGTATACTTGTTGGGGGAGATCTACGCCGAAAAGTCGGCAGTCTGGGTTGGATTCCTCACAAATAGTCGTGGCGACGAAGATGCTGCCGACATAGCCATGCTCAACAGTCTCATTGCTCTCAAGACGATTAGACGGTTAGTGGTGGTAGGCTACGAGGCTCCTCACAAAGACAAAACGGTTGAGCAGTTCTGGACAGTGTCCCAGAATCACTTCGGGCAGTTCCTCGGGTTTGTCAGCCACGATTCTCCTGTTCCCGCGCCCTACCAAGATACGGTGGGGAAGCATCTCCTGCAGTTTACGAAGCTCCACATCGACATGTCCGAGGCGCACCCCGCCAGCTTTGTCGTCCTGCCGAATTCCTTGCCCCTTGTACACGGGTATTGGGACTTGGTGGCAAAGTTCGCAGAAATTTTTGAGAAATCGGGCGGTATCCGGCAGTCCTCCGGCGATTCGGGCCCTTCGGAGTCAAAGTCGAAGGTCGAGGGACCTCTGCTGGAGAGATTGGCACTGCGGGGCTTGCTCTTGATGAGGGCATGTCTAAGAATTGCTTTCTATCCCAAGCAAACCTTCAAATACCGAAGTGCAGAGGCCAAGAAGGATGAGAACGAGGCCGTTGCTCTCATCAAGCAAGAACTCTTCAAAAACGAGTTCGTAGTACATATGGCCAACACAATCATCACACATCTCTTCGTGTTCCGGAAGGCCGATTTAGACGCCTGGGAGGAAGATCCGGAGGAGTGGGAGCAGCAAGAACAAAGCGAAGGCAACGCCTACGAATGGGAAGTTCGTCCCTGCGCCGAAAAGCTTTTCCTGGATCTGCTCGTCAATTTCAAGGAACTCATGATACCCCCTCTGCTTTCATACTTCCAGACCGCGACCAACCCACAGTCAGACATCGCTACCAAGGAGGCAGTGTATACGGCCGTGGGTCTGGCCGCGCCGTATGTGTTGCACGAGTTCGATTTTGACAGTCTCCTGGTCTCGACTATCCTTCAAGATGCGCAGCAGCAAGGGCCCTTATATAAGGTCCTCCGCAGACGCATCGCGATTATGGTCAGCCAATGGGTCACCGTCAAGATCGCCGATAACAGCAGACCCCTCATTTACGAAATGTTCCGACACTTCCTGAATCCCGCCGACCCAACCAACGATATCGTTGTCAGAATCACGGCCGCACGTCAGCTGAGGTGGATCGTGGACGAGCTTGCCTTCAGCGCGGAGGCATTTCTACCCTACGCAGCCGATGTGCTCAATGAACTTCTCCAACTCATCCAGAATATCGACGTCGACGAGACGAAGCTCGCTGTTCTGGAGTCCATGCGAATTCTAGTTATGCGACTGGAAAACTATGTGTCTCAATTCGCAGACTTTATCATGTCGAACCTCCCCGGTATCTGGGAAAACTCTGGGTCAGAGGAGTATATGATCAAGCAAGCCATCATTGCCATATTCGCTGCCTTGGTCATGGCTATGGGCAGCGACTCTCAGAGGTTTCAACATTTGATGGTCCCATTGCTGTCAGAAGCCGCCAAGCCTGGCTCTGATCTGCATACATACCTCATCGACGAGGCTTTGGATCTGTGGAACTCCGTTCTCATGCAAAGCAATCCACCCCTGTCTGCCGAAATCATGAGCATCGCAGAGCTGTCTCTCCCCCTTCTGGAATACCAGACGGAGACCGCTGCTCAAACACTCTCGGTGGTTGAGTCTTACATCCTTCTCGGAACCCAGACAGTTATGGAAGATAGATTGCGACGCCCTTTTCTGCAAGCACTGTCAGGGGTTCTAGACTCCACAAGCCGAGAGCAGGTCAGACTCGGCACAGTCTGTATAGAATACCTCATTCGGGCAGCCTCTGAGCTCGGCGGAGCGCAGGTGATTTTCCAGGACCTCCTGGAGATCGGGTTCCTTGGGAAGATCATGGAGTCCCTCCATGATGCCTGGGAGGCCAACCAAACGACCGGGCCGAACAAAAAGATCAGCAAGCTCAGCACAATAACAGAACGCGACTACTTCGCGATCCTCTCTCGTCTAGTCATTGCTGACCCAGCTACCTTCGTCACAATGCTCACCTCTTTCGGTCCTCTGGATCGGGTTTGGGGCTGGCTCAGTGACGAGTGGTTCACCCACCTTGGCGTCTTGGACCATCTTCCTAGACAGAAGCTATCTCTTCTTGCCCTAACGCGTCTTTTGGAGCTTCCGCAGCCAGTGCAGAATCTGGCCCTCGCCAAGCTGCAAGACTACTTCACTCTCTGGACGGGCACCATTTCCGAGCTCCAGGACGGCACGACGGATGGTACCGACTCGCTTATTTGGCAAGAACTTGAGCCCACTGACTACGACACCCCCAAAAGCATAAAAGAAACGGAGTTCAGCCAGAAGGACCCTATCCACACGGTGAACGCCATGTATTTCGTCAAGGAGAGGCTTCAAGATGTCGTCCAGCGATCTGGCGGTGAACAGCAGTTCGAGCAGGAGTGGGCCACCAACGTGGACAAGGACGTTTTGCAAAAGTTTTGGTCGTTGACGCAAATCACGGGGGCGTAGAACGCAATCATGCCGATGACTGAACCAACTGCGATATGACCTGCGGCGGTTCGGGTCGAAACTATTACGATTTCATGACAATCCTGTGGTATAGATGGGGCCCCGCCCCCCGCTAGGTAACGGTGAATGCGAATGCAAGTGAGAATCTTGATGAGCACAGCAACAATCCATGCTTGCGCGGTGAACCTGAAAATCGAGTCGTAATTAGGCATCGGCTCTTCAAATAAATGTTCTGTTGCGTTCTTTACAACTTGCTCTGGCCATCCTGAGGGATCTTCACAACCACCTTACCCCAGGTACCTCTGCTTCCGAGGGCTATCAGCGCATCAGGGACGCGCTCTAGGCCGACAAACTCCTCGTCTGTGAACTCGGTTCCACGTAGCTTTCCCTCGGCGACGAGCCTCATGATGCCCTTCCATACCTCGACGACCGTCTCCTTCTCCTTGACGGCATACTGGCCCCAGAATATGCCTACGAGACTGATGTTCTTGAGGAGGACCTTGTTCATGGCGACCTTTTCGATCTTGCCGGCTGCGAAGCCGATAATGAGTATGCGCCCGTTCCACGCCGTGCACTTTGTGCTCGCGTCGACCATGCCCACTGGGTCGTAGACGATGTCCACGCCCCTGCCCTTGGGCGTCAGCGCCTTGACCTTTGCTGGCCAGTCGGCTTCACGGTAGTCGACGACGTGGTCCGCACCGAACGCCTTTGCGACCTCGAGCTTGCGGGATGTCGACGCCGTCGCGATGACGGTGGCACCAAAGGCCTTTGCGACCTGCACGGCGGCGAGACCGACGCCACCGGCGGCGGCATGGACAAGGACGATGTCGCCGGTCTTGATTCCTGCGCGGACGACTAGGGCACCGTAAGACGTCGGCGCCGTGACAAAGAGGCCAGCGGCCGCCTGATAGGACCAGCCTTCGGGGATGGGGAGGAGGTCCCGCTCGCGGGCGAGGCACTTGGTGGCGAAAGCGCCCTGTGTGGCGCCAAAGACGCGAGCGCCGACGGGGTATTTAGGGTTGGATGACGGGGCTTTGAGAACTGTACCGGCGAACTCGGCGCCTGAGATCCAGGGGAAGGCTGGGAGATGGTTAGCGGGAAGAGCCAGAGGTTGTGTGATGGAGACGAGAGGTCATGATAGGGGGTGATGGTTACTTACGAGGCTGGGTCTGGTATTTCCCTTGGATTTGGAGGATGTCAAAGAAGTTTGCTGCCGTGGCGTGGACTTGAATGAGGTACTCGTCGTCCTTCTTGGGAACGGGGTCCGGGAGTTCCGTCACACGGAGCTCTTTGGGAGACTTTTGAGCGTGAGCTTCCAGTTTTATTTTGACAGAGGAGACTGTGGGATAGACGGAGCTTACCTTGACATATTCCTTGATCTCGATGCCGCGCATTGTGACGATTTCTTGTTCACTTTTGCTGTGGTTTACGGATGAAATAATCTGAAGCCCGCCTCTGCGTGAGCTTGCCAAAACGGATGGAATGGATTCGGATGCAAATGATGGATTTTCAAAATGATCCGGATGAGTCGGGAGATGACAATGGTGACTTTGTGTGCGATTCTCGAGAACGAGACTTCAAACCACACGTGTTGCTGGTTTCGAGGTTCCGTACGCGTTGCTACCCCGGACCGGGGGTCTTGGAGACGCCGAGGAGGAGGGGAGCCGAGGCACATTGGGAGCCCCTCGTTGGCTGGTTCTGGGTCGCTCTCGGTGTGTGAATTCCGGGGATGTGGAGGCGGGCGTCGGTGAAGGACGTTGGCCCGAGCGCCGCTTGTCATGCCATGCCAGTGTTCCCTTCTCCGAGTGGGTTTGTCGTCATATGCCCTTTAAGTAGTGGTGCGGCGTGGCTATGGGAATTGGTTGCGGCGGTGGTCATGGCCGCTATTCGCCATTGATGTGCTTACTTGCAATGCTGAGAAGTTCACTTGGATAAGCCTGGAAAACTATTTGCGAATGTTACGGACGAACCTTTCCTTTCCAGCCGGATCGCCAGGTGATGTTTCGGCGACAGTGTCCATCTCGCATGCGGTACTGGCGGCGCTAGATTGCATCAATCCCAAACTCGAAATCGAAGCTCATGGATGACGATGGAAGCGATGACTACACAGCATTTTGGCCGAGACCTGAGGCTACATTTAAGTTGGAGCCAGGGTCCTCGCCGACTGTTTGGGGCAGACCCCCAATCTCCATTCTTGACTTGTGTCGAACCTTTTCTTGATGCTGTGGGAACGATGTCGGAGAAGAGAGATCACGAATTGAACATCGATGGCAGACAGACCGTCTCGTCTGGCAAAGTCGGTAGTAGACATTGCAGCTGAACCTACCTACCTAGTTTGTGTGTTACGCAACATGCTTTGGAGACCCTAGGTGGTAGGTACACTGGGTGAGTACCTATGTAGAAGGTACCCATATTGGTAGGTACCTCCAGGCAATAGCCCCAATACCAGCGTTAGGGCGCTGCGGCGAATGGGTCGAATTCAATCAGTTCCCAATCGTAGGGGACCGCCGTGATTATGTACACTGTACACCTGCATAATGTTACAGTCCTTCCAAGTCACCGCAGAGCACAGCGGCAAGACTGGCATGCACTACGGATAACAGCAGCAGGGTCTCGTTCAGTTGCCCCTCCCGACTCCATCACTGGAGCCCACCGTCACCAACGACTGACATCCAATCCCGCGTCCGCAACCGCAGCTACCGAACGGCCACCTACCGTCTTCTACCTGCCTGATTTACTCCGGCCTTATCCTGGTTTGATCTTGCATTTCATCCTCCTGCTCCAGAATCCCAACATATTCCTCTCTTCTCCTACAACATCTCTCCCCCTTCCTCCTCCTTCTCTGCATCCGCGAGCCGTTCCTGAGCTCTTGACGTTGCAGCATTCATCGTCGCATCACGACACCTAACACGATTACTTCATATCCAGCACCCGCTTCCATCGATCATACCCACGCACCAGACGAGGTCATGGCCGACAACACAGAGGGCACCGGTGATGCCCAGGTCACCTTCAAGGTGAAGACGGGACAGGATAGCAATCATACCATCACCATGCCCGAGTCCGCCTCCGTGTTGGACCTCAAGACCAAATTGGCCGGCCAAGACTTTGAGAACGTCCCCGTCGAGCGCCAGCGCCTCATCTACTCTGGCCGCGTCATGAAGAACGACGACACCCTAGGCACCTACAAGATCAAGCCCAACAACACCATTCACATGGTTAAGAGCGCCGCCAGCAACCCGGCGCCTCAACCAGCCGCTACAGCCTCAACACCCGCTGCCCCTGCCGTGCCTTCCAACATGGCTGCCGGCACCGCGAACAACATCCTCGCTGGCCTGACTGGAGCCAGATACGCCGGTCACATCAATCTGCCCAGTCGCGAGACTTTTGGGGCCGACGGAGGCGTAAGTGCTTGCGAGACGACGGCGACTTGCCTGTTCTGTAGGGCTTCGGCTAACATTGCGTGTTGCAGATGGGTGCCCCGCCATCCGACGACCAGCTGGCCCAGATGCTTTCCGATCCCTCCATGCTCCAGACCATGAACGCCGCTCTCGACAACCCAGACTTCATCAACTATATGATCCAGAGCAACCCCCACTTGCGCAACGTGCCCAATGCTCGAGAGATCATTCAGTCGCCTTTCATGCGCCAAATGATGACCAACCCGGACATGCTCCGCAATGTCATGAGAATGCAGCGCAATATGGCCGGAGGAGGTGGCAACGCCGCGTTCCCGGCGCCTGGCACAACCGACACCACACCTGCTGAGGCTGCAGCAGCTGGTGCCAACACCAACAACGCCGCTCCCTTCGGCTTCCCTGGAGGTCTCCCGGGTATGCCGGGTCTCGGCGGTATGGAGGGGCTTGGCGACCTCGGTGCGCTGTTTGGTCCTGGCAGTCCCTTTGCGCCTCAGCAACCCGGAGCCACCCCTGGTGCCGGCGCGGCAACCGGGGGCAACGCGCAGGCTCCGGCAGGTGCAGGTGCAGGTGCTACTGGGACGACGGGAGCGGCGACGGGGGAGCAGGGCGCGAATGCTACATCAAGCCCGCCTCCGGCCAACCCTTTCGCTGCACTCTTCGCTCCGCCTCCTTATGCGGCCCAGGGCCAGAACGCGGCCCAGGGTCAAGGCCAGGTCCCGGCAAACCCCTTTGGTTCTCCTTTCGGCCAGATCAACCCCGAGATGATGCAGCAGATGATGAACATGTGGGGTCTCGGTCAAGGCGGCGCTGCCGGTGGAGGCTCTCCCGCCCCCCCGGACAACCGCCCTCCCGAAGAACGATATGCTGAGCAACTGCGCCAGCTCAACGACATGGGCTTTTTCGATTTTGATAGAAACGTGGCGGCCCTGCGCCGCAGTGGTGGAAGCGTGCAAGGCGCTATTGAGCATCTTCTTAGCGGCTGATTATGGTTTTCGATGCATGATGCGAGAGATTCATGACACGAGACACGGAGAGGGAGACGATTTGCGTCTTTCTGGTGAGATGGCGCGTGATTAATAGCTGATGGATTGGTCGGGGAAGACGCACATACCACACTTAGTTTGCCTGGAACTTTGGTTCTGGCGGTTTTCGAGACAATAGGAAAATTGACCAGGCATGATGTTTATGACACATCTTACATTGAGTCGCTTTAGGGTGTTTTATCTGATGAGCAGACTCGTGTGTTTCAACCTTGCTACTGAGTAATCAGTCTACACACTCTAACCGTTATTTGAATCACGGGAAGGGTGATGGTCAATTTCCTTTACAGTTCCCTGACGTGTTTGTTGTACGGATCCCATGCTACCTAAGATGTACGATGTATTAGGTTATGGGTTATGGGTTATGGGGCGATTGCCTAGACCAGCCAGAAAACGTGCGCCGCTACGTTTCCAAATTCAACACTTCAACCCCCCTTCCATCAACGTCGATGGTTTGAAGCCAGCAACGCATTCACTATCATCACTTGTTCGAGTAAGATGTAGCCGTCATGATCCAAGGCATCTTCTATGCTAGGTTCTTCCCCAGGGAGGGTAAGTGAGGAGCAGACCTTCTCCGCGCGCCGAAAACCATCTCAATCTCTCATCCCACCTCGCTCACTGTGGTCTCGTCACTAACCGCCATTCGCAGGCCCACACATCGTGGCCCAGTCGCCGCCGGGCTGCATCACGGCCTCCTCCGGCGCGGCGACGGCGAAGCCGCCACTGATTGACTGGGACGTAATGCAGGAGTACATCGTGCCGCGCAAGGCCTTCTTCAACCGGTACATGACGGTACAGGACCCGGAGGGCAAGTACGCCGTGCTGGGCTTCCCCGTGCTGATCCCGCACCAAAAGTACCAGCGCAACGAGTTCATCTTTAATTTCGGACTCGTGCTGGACGTCGATGCGGACCTGGCGCAGTACGAGCCAGTCGTGAGGCGGTTGGCCGTCACCTTCAAAGAGATGGAGAAGCAGAACGAGTATCTCAGCCAGGAGGACGGTGGCGGGAACGGCGGAGGGGAGAGAAGGCCGATCGAGAGTCTATTAGAGATTGTCAAGGAGGATCTGAACAACTATGGCGAGTGCATGATTCCCGTCGGTAAGTCCTTTGACGTTATCTCCAACTACCCGAGGCTGTCCTCTCTCTCTCTCTCTCTCTCCCACTCTCTCTGACGAGTACCCTGAAGACGACGCAAATACGATCAATATGAAGCTCTTCCCGCACCACGCCAGCCCACCCCAAGTCCGGGGCTGGCACGTCCCCGTCGCCAAGATGAAGTTCGCCGAGATCGTCGATCAGACCTGGGACCTGACGATGCAAAAGGTCGTCGCTCATATTGACGGCGTCAACGACGTCCGCCGCATCGCCTGGCTCGCTGACGTCTCGCTCGACCTGGCCACCCTCGCCCTTCGTCACCTTCTCTACTACGACACCGTCCTGCTGCTCGACATGTTTTTCTTCGGGTCCTGCTACGCGCCGCGCCCGGGCATCCACGACTTCGTCGCCGACCGCGACGGCATCGTCGACGAGTGCGCCGCCTACGTGTGCATCCATGCCCGCCAACGCGTGAGCAGCTTCATGCTCATCAAGCTGATGACGAGCTTCTGCGTCGGTAAGAGCGTCATGGAGTGGCTGCGGGCACACCAGGAAGCCGGCTTCGACGTGCTGCGGTACGTCGACGTCAGGAGGCTGGTGCAGTTCGGTGTCATCAAGGGGTGTCTATACCGCGTGCACAAGTACGTCGTCTCGAAGCAGTACCTGGCGGCGCTGGCGACGGGCCAGGCCCGGCCTAAGGCTGGCGGCGACCCACTGCAGCAGTACACAGACGGGTGTCACCCGTTTGACCAGATCATCACGGAGAAGAACCTCACGGACGGCGAGATTATGGAGAAGCTCAAGAGCCTGCCGGTACCGAGCGGGGACCTGACGGTGTTTTATCGCTGAGGAAACCGTGACGGTCACAAGCAGAAAGGGCCGCGATGAAAATGCTGTTTTACATTTGTTCTAGTGTAGTAGTATACAGATCGTTGTACAGAGACGTATGTACATGGTATCGTGTGAGGCGTCAAGTTTTCACTAACGAGGTCCCGACTCTTCACCTACTGCGGTTTGTGGCCCTCCCCAGATGCCTGCTGCCGTCGCTCGCTCTTGGTGGGGAACTTGATATCCGGGTTGTTTGCGACGGCGACCTCCTCCTCCTCGGCGGCCATCTTCTCTCTGACCATCTGCTCAAGGGCGCTGCGCGACAGCTTGCGGCCCTCGGCGGCAGCGACCTCCTTGAGCTGGTTCAGCAGCACGCGCGTCTTACCCTTGAACGGCTCGCCGGGGTATGACCTGCCGCTTTCTTGCCAGCTTTGGTCGCTTACGACCTCGATGATACGCACATTGTGCTTCCCCTTGCGGAGGATAAGCACGCGCCCGTCAATGAGGAACTTGGGCACATCCTGGGGAAACCAGAGCTTGACAGGCGTCCAGTCGAGATTGCCGGGGACGAGGCCGCGCATGTCCTTGCCCGGCGCCGCGGCGACGTAAGCGCCCGCTGCGCGTGCGATGCGGTGGCCATCGCTGACGGATGACGCCAGACCCGCGGCGTAGAGAATGCGAGCAATGCCTTGATTGTAGATGAGGTCCTCGGGGAGCTGTATATCCATCTTGGGGGCGTTGTTCAGCGTCGTCGGCTGGCCCTCGACGGCCTTGTAAGGGGCCATGTCGTCTCCCGCACCCGGTGTGTTGGCGGTGGCAGCGGCGGCGGCGGCGATCTGCGCGGAGTTACCGCCTTTGCTGTACATAAACTGATGCTGCTGCTGTTCCCGGATGGCGACGTCGGCGCCGTGAACCAGTGACAGAACCTCGAAGGCGAGGGTGTGCTGGGCGATTCTCTTGGGCGGGTCTTGGGCGTGCTCAGCCATCAACCGCTGAATGTTGGCCATCGGCAGGAAAGTGAAGAGCTTGAGCAGCCTCTCGACCTCGTTGTCGGGCCGTCTGGCGAAGTATCCGTATAGGTCGAAGGCACTGGTCTTGAAAGGGTCGAGCCAGACGGCGTTGCCGGCGCTCTTGCCAAATTTGGCGCCCGCGCTGTCTGTCAGGAGGGGCACGGTGAAGCCGATGGGATCATCCTTCCAGGTCTCGGGCATCCTCACATAGGGGTTCTCCTCCGAAGACCGAATCGTCTTGACAGCCTCGATACCCGTCACGATGTTGCCAAACTGGTCAGATCCCCCGATCTGCATCTGCACACCCAGCTTGGAGTACAGATGCCAGAAGTCCCACCCCTGCATCAAGGGGTAAATAAATTCCGCAAGGGACATGCCGTCGCCCTTTTCCATCTTGTTTTTGACGCTATTAACATTATCAGAGATGTAGCCGGGGAGGGGTAGCCCAAGATACTCACGTATCACGGCTGAGCATTGGCCCTAACCGCATGTAGCGGCCCAGCCTCTTCATGACATCGTACATCGGTAAGCCCTGCCACCACATGTTGTTGTTGACGAGATGCCTCTTGGCCGCCCAGTCAGGCTGCGTGCCGTACTTGCGCCCGAGCGCCTCGACATTGGCCCAAAGCTTTTTAAGCTGGTAGTGGAGCTTTGTGATGTTCATCGACACCTCGCTGTTTGCCATGACCTCGCGGGTTTTCAAGCGGTCCGTCGGATCGCCTATCCTGCCCGTTGCACCACCAACCAGCGACACAGCGGTGTAGCCGTGGAGGTACATCCAGAAAAGGGGCATGAAGGGGAGTAGGTGGCCGACGTGGAGGGACTCTGCCGTCGGATCGACTCCGACGTATGCGCCTATTCGTTTGGTTCGTAGGAGCTCTTTGACTTGTGGTGTTCGTCTGTAGCGCACGGGTCAGCAAGTCTGCCTCCAAGGGCAGCGGCGGCGATGGCGCTGTGAAGACTCACCCTGCGACGTCCTTGATATAACCTCGTTCCTCAAAGATGTCCCAAATATTCTGGGCATCACCCTGCTTGATAGCCGCGGCGCGCTTCGCCCACTCCGTTTCTCCAATCTCGCGCTTTTCCACTACCCCTTGGGATATCCACCTGGGTCGGTTCTGCTGCAATTGGACTACTGAGAGCCCGGCGCATCGTCTGCAGATGCTTCGCCGCAGCTCGGGGAGGCGGGACACCAACGTCGACGACATGACGGGTTGTTTTGTGTGTGTTTGTGTGAAATGATGAATCTCTCGCCTTATCAACACATCTGAAAAGGAACGACTACGAAAGAGAGAAAACAGTTGCAACGATGTACTCGGATGTCGAAGATCGACAACAGCCCCGTACTCAATTGACACAACCTCCCAAACCCGAAGCTGTTGCGCAACTCACTCGAGCTCCAGAAATTTCCCTTATCGCATGCACGATAAGAGAATCGCGCATCTACGTTGCGCCGATGACCGGCTACCACTCGATCGAAGAATCACGTGGAGATCCGGATTGCAGTCAGCCAATCATAGTACTTTGAATGTCAGACGCCTGTGTTTGCGATCCAAGTACCTTGCCCAGTTAGTCTGATACCCTCGGCTAAGTGGACATCATCGATTCCGGCACTTAGAACCTCTTCCTCCTGCCCAAGCCTCCAAACAACGAGTCTGACCCCCTCTCCTACGAACATCTTCCCAATTGAACCCGCATCGTGAACCCCTGCGATCACCATGGCTTCGATTGTGCGACCCTCCCTGCTCCGGCAAACAGCCACTGCGGCCCGTATGGCTCAGGCCGCTCCGATCCGCTCCGCCTTCGTCAAGGACTCGACAAGAGCCGCGGCCTTCCACACCACAGCCAAGAGGCAACTGCTGCCCGTCGGACCTCGTGCGTCACCATTCTCACTTGCCCAAGAGGGGTTTGAACGAACAGTTGCTAACTAAGATGCCACAGAGGTCATTGACGGTGGAGGTACGACAGCGCCATGAGAGCCAACCTCGACGGTGTGAAACAAGTCTAACCCGTGATTTCTAGTCAACAAGCCCGCCCCCGTCCCTCCTCCGAGTCCCGCTCACGGCTCCTACCACTGGACCTTTGACCGTCTACTCGCTGCCGGCCTGGTTCCCATTACTATCGCCCCCTTCGCCGCTGGTTCCCTCAACCCGACGACCGACGCCATTCTCTGCGCCATGATCCTCATCCACTCCCACACTGGCTTCCAGAACATCCTCATCGACTACGTCCCCACCAAGCACTACCCCAAGTCGCGCAAGGCCACCATGTGGAGCCTGAACCTGGCCACTGCCCTCGTCGGCCTTGGCCTGTACGAGTTCGAGACTAGCGATGTTGGTGTCACCGAGGCCGTCGCGCGTCTCTGGAGGGCGTAAAGAGGATGGGGACTTCTTGTCGTTAGGGGGCGCTGGCACCTAGAAAAAGCTGTTGTTCGAAATATCTTGACGACAACAAACCGCCACTACTGCAGCGCGGTGACTGGATGTGGCGCGAGGGGTGCTTTGTTGAGCACCAGAATTGATAATGACGCTGGTGTCAGCGTATTGTATGTGTGATTCAGGGGCGCCACGGTTTAGAATTGGAACGGCCAGTGTATAATCACCAGACTAGGCAAAATTGGATTCTCTGTCAACGACTTCAGCGCGAGCATCTTCATTCTGATTATGAACAGAAAAGAAGAAAACGGTTCGAAGAAAGTTACTTCAATTTGGCGTAGAAAAGATCTTCAATCCCATAAAGTTTTTTGCCTAGGGGCCTTTTTAGCCATTTGCTGGGCCGCTTCACAGTTTGTCCTAGACACGATCATTCCCCTACGCCCTCGCTATAATTATCCATGAAACGGGACAATTCAGCGGGTATGATACCACACCAGCAGTTCAACTTATGGCTGCATGGACTTTGCATCGTAATATCTCATTCTTCTTAAACGCTAAAAGACAAGTACATTCCGGGTTTCGTGACATGAAATAGAAAGAGAAGCTATCAGTCGTTCTGTACGCAAGCGACGTCACGATCAACGAGCCTCAGGCTGTCAGTGAGAAGCTGGTGATCTCAGGACCACCTATACGGTCCATCTCAGGGGTTGGCGGTGGGAGGTTCTCAACCTTCGTCGAAATCCAGCAAGAGGCATACATATTCACGCGGTCAATCAGGGCTCCGTCAGTACGAGCGCCGACTCTCTTGGGGGAGAAGCCATGCGCCTCGAAAACCTTGATGTACCACGGACTCAGCGCCGACGAGCGAAGAAGCACCCTGCCACCCTTTTTGAGAGCGCGGTTGAGCTTCGTAATCTGGGCAGCGGCAGCCGGTGAGCCGGGATCGAACCAGTCCATGCTGTCCATGATGACGGCGACGGTCAGCGTGCCGGGCGTAATGCGGTTGATGACTTCGTCAATCTCGTCTGTATGGATACGGAGGCCATCAAAGGCGCTGGGGCGCGAGAGCTTGGCATGGGCCTTTTCGGAGAGGTAGTCAGGATGACAGCGCCTGGTGAAGTCGCCAGTCATGCAGACGTGGTAGTACGGATTGTTGGCGGCGATGTGAGTCTGCTCGGCGACAGGGTCGAGCGTGTCCACCATGTACCGCCAGATAGCGTGGGAGCGAACCTTACGCGCCGTCGGGGCCGGACCTTTTACGGCCTCGCTCTCGGCGTGATCATTTTCGATCATGGCGAGCTGGTTCTTGGGGACGCCGAGAGCAGCCCAGAGGAAGCTCTCCTGGCTGACGACGAGGTTGCAAACGAGCTTCGAGAGCAGCGCTGGACGAATCTTGTTGCGCCAGACCTCGCGTTGTTCGTTGAGGGTCTTGGTGGAAAGAAACTCCTTGACGGCGGCGCGGCAGCCAAAGACGCGCGAAATCCAGCGGAAGACACGGATCGCATGACGGGAGCCGCCCGTATCATATAGGCCATAGCCCTTGGTGTTGGCGAAGACGTGGACGTTATTCAGCCAGTACTGGAATGCGCGGCTGGACAGATGGGGCGAGAGCTTTGTGAGGAGCAGCGAGCGGAACTCGGGGTGCTTGCCCTCTCCAAACAGCTTCCAGAAGTCTTCGTAGGGGAGGGCGGTGTAAGATGCGACCTTAAGCTCAAGGAGGTGATTCTGCGTGGGGTTCAAATCGACTGCATGGATTCTGGCCGGACTCTGCATGGCATATGAAAGAATGTTATCACCAGCGCTGGTGATGGCCAGCACCACGTCGTCTGAGCCGAGGTTGAGGAGACGCTCGTCCACCCGCGAGTCTTCCCATGTGAAGGCGTAGATGTACTCATCGTTGAACTGGGTGTGTTTCTGGAGCTGGTCGTCATAGTAGATGCGCCAGTGGTGGTTCTGGTAGAAGAACGAGGGAAGTGGCAGATTCGCAGACAGATTCTGAATCGCTGCCATAAAGGCCTTGGAGCGGATCTCGGGTGCCGATCTCTCGATTGCACGGGTGAGGGCATCGCCCTGGTTAGCGGGATACAAGTAAGGAGATTCTGTGGCGAGCGCATCAATCTTCTCAATGATTTCGTGGGGCAGACTTGTGGAAGAGAAGGGCTTCTTGTGGCATCCAACCCAGATATAGTACGGAATACGACCGAGGGTGTAGTTGCGGGCGTTAATATTGAGAACTGAACCGAACTTGTACTCGAGGTAGTCCCGCCGACCGGCTTCGAGACCAACGCGGTCCAGGTCGAACCATGCGCGCCAGAAGGTTCTCAGGAACCAGTTTACATGGCGGCCGACGAGCCCAGCTGTGAAGTTGCGGAACGAGAAGTCGGTCTTGGATTGAACGTAGAAGTCGACCACTCCCAACACGCCGTCCGGAGACAAGAGTGAAGTGAGTGACTCAACGACAGAGTAGTAGTCAGGCTGATACGACTCTGGTCAGCGACAGTACGGGCAACATGCCATCTCATGATACTTACAATCATGGACAAGCTGTACGACATTGTGATGAGGTCCGCACCACCGTGCTCGGCACGCTTCTGGGAGAAGTAGCTCAGAACTGGGGAGCGCGGAGGGAGACGGTTGCTCGGAAGATCATTTTCATAATCCTCGAGACGGAACTTTCTCGCGTCCTCGCAAACGACCTTGACATTATTCCAGCCAAGGCGTTGAAAGCGCTGTCGGGCAATATCACAGAGCGACGGGGAGAAATCGACAAGGTATACGCTGGAGAAGAACTCGGGGACATTGACGAAGCTGGACATGGCCTCAATGTTCCATCCCGTTCCTCCACCGACCTTGATCTCGTTAGCTACAGTTTGAAGGTAAAGGGGCATGACAGCCAACTCACATCAACCCAGATCCGCTTGGCCTTGTCGCCCTTCTTAGGGCCTTTAGCCTTCAGCTGTGCTACGACAAGCGCAAGCATGTCTTCCCTGCCTTGCAGGAGGACTTTCCTGGTTGCATCATAGGCGCCGGCTTGCTTCTTGTAGAAGCTTTCAAGGGCATCTTGCTGGTTGCCCTTCTTGTCGCCACTGTGTGGCTTGATGAAGCAGGAGTAGAAGAAGAGCAGGAAGGACTTTAACAGGCCGGGAGCCTCGCTTCCATTGCTATCGGCATCATCTTTGGAAAGGAGCTTGGAAAAGAGCAGACCGCTTAGTGCCACAGCGCTTAGTCCAGCAAAGGTCGTTTTGAGGTCGAGGTCGAGGGGTAAAATGTTACCACCAAGAGAAGCCATGGTATTCTCTCATTGCTCTAGGCGCAGAGAAGGTGCGTTGAAGCGTTTCGGTAGCTTTTTGCAAGTTGAATTGAGTCGAGAGGGGCGAGTATGAGGACGCAGAAGGAGAAGATCAAGGGAACCAGCGTGACTTGAGCAATACCGCCAGAGATATATAGGCTTTACAGTCACCACGACTGCGTTGTTTTCCCCAGGTCACTCAACCTGTTGTCTTGTAGCATCTACATGGCGTGGACGGCTGCGGCGCGCGTCGTGGTGATGTCACAACTACAAGCGGACTGAGTAGAAAGGAGGGCGCGATATGTTGTCATCGTCTGGTAACCGCAATGCTGGAGGAGAGTCTTGCAGTTGAGACGGCCCTGTCCTGGGCAGCCCAGGACCCTGAAGAAAGAACCCCGCCTACAATCTGCAAGAGCAGCTCAATAGTCAACCGAGCACACCCCGCCAGCTCGGAGCTCTACTAGCGTGGGTGGGAGGTAAACACGGATGGCCCATGCTAGGGGCCCTGTGGGCCCCTGTGGACCAAATCTTGTCGACCAATGACCAGAGCACATGGGCAAACCATCTGGTTGTCAACCACTTGCGCTGGTGAATCTGGAGCGCCTGAGCCAACGTGCCTTGCGCCAATCCTCTGTGTGTCCAAAGGCACGGGAAGCTGCGAGACAAGCCAGGATTCTTCTTCCGACCTCGTGGGGTGTTAGGTGAGGGGGCGCGGATAAGCCTCTCTCACGTTGAAACTCCATCGTATGTATGAGGATATGCCACGTAGGAATCTAGTCCCTGTCTCTTTGAGCCGTGTCAAACTGCTCAAGAAACCGTAGACTCCACGTCGTCGTCGTCGTCGATACTCGAGGGGTTCGTTTCAGAAGATCAGGTCAGCCACGAAGACAGCCTCACACAGCCTCTCGACGGATTGAAAACAATAAAGCCTCAAAGGGTGAACTCCTATTTCCCAAAGTGTCAGCGAAGCTTCCCAATAGGAAAGCAGCAGTTCGTCTGTTAAGAGTTAGACCAGGTCGTTGCTTGTTGCCATGCATAGACGTAGCGTCGCGCATCAGCAGAAGCAGAGTGCAGGTTGTCCAGGGTTGGTTCGACCGGACACGATGCCAATGACAGACGGTTTCCGGGGCACATGGCCCCATTGACTGCACCCCGAGAGCTCGATAGCATGAGTAGTTTGCCCTCTTGCCGGGGAGAATTATCTCTGGTGGGTCCTCTGTGGACGATCACCATAGTCCCCTTTCTTCGGAAATCCTGTATATGCGCACTGGTATCAAGACGCGGTGATCAAGTGTTGTCGGGAGTAGTCGATGCCTCGGGGCAATATTTGCAACATTTCTGGCGCTCCTGCTAGCAGACTATATTCTTCTTTTCTTTTACTATACCCTTGCTCAGGATTGTTCACGGTCTGTTCTTCTCACCGAAGATAGATATCGAACTAGGAGCTTAGCTGTGTGTTTGACTTGGGAATGTGTAAGCATCATACGGCTATGAGCTTAGCAACTGGTGGTCTTTGGCAGTGCATCTCCATGATAGCCGAATTATGAGCTTATCAAAAACCCTGATGATATACCGGCATTAACATTCGCGCCCTTGATTGTCGGTTGAAGGCTTGAAAGGTGTAATTCAAGGACAGATGTGATGTGGTTGATGGATTTTTGGCCTGGACCTGACACTGTGTGAATCATGTATTTGCCTGGTGTCTCATACAGTACACACCGCACAAGGCGACCGGAAAACTGATGTAACTGTCTGTCGTGTCTTGCGCACTTTGGCATGTTAGCGTATTGCGGACGAACAGAGACTCACTTCGTAATTCCATTCCAATGTTATTATTCGTGTCTCGTGTCGAAAACTGGCCCTAATTCTTACTCAAGCTCCAGAAACCACGCAATTCTATCAAACCGGTGACTATGGAGGACCATTATTGGTCGTGTAAGTGGAAGTTCGCATCGCACTATCCAAACTTGTGAGTAACAGCAAACCGCATGGTGTCCTCCGAGTTCCGATCACCGACACAAGATGCTTTGCCCCGTACCACTGACCTGAGATTTAAGTGGTTTCCCCATCTCGATGGCTCTAGAGTGCTGTAGAGTACAGTCTGTGTCGTGTCAAGGCGGCTTGTAACCAAAATGTTAATAGTGTCCTTTCTCTGGCTGCGAGGCAAATAGCCCGGCGATGCTCTTGGGTCCCAGTATCGAGCAAGAAATCGATACTTGAGTGTGTGTTCGTTTTGTAGTGTCTTGGAGGGCTGTATTGCTGATATGTCTCCAAGATGCTGTAAGAACTTCACCACCAGGGGTTGTAGTCCCTCGACAATGGCAATGTCTTGATGATCCTGTACTAGTTGCTCGCTTTCGCAAGTGATTAAGGTCCAAAACAGGAACTGCAATCCTAGAGCACTAAGACAAGCGACTCCCGAATCGCAAATGAATACTAGACTCAAGTCTGGGGGTTTGCGGGGAGATATCATGCACGAAGGGTCTCGGTATCCAGTGCGCAGAAGGAGATTTCTCTGATGTGTTAAGCTGTAAGTCTAGAAAACCTATCCGCGAAGCTTGAATCCCTGGTAATGGCACCTCGATAGGAGAGTGGGGGGTGCTCTCCTCCAAAACGTTGACCATGAACCTACTTATGCTCAGCTCAGATGGACCCATGTACAAGATAGAACTGAGAATTCAAGGGTTGTGCTGATACGAAAGAGACCCCGCTTGTCATATTCGGCCAAAGGGCGATAATGGATGAGGAATGATGTGCCTACATACCTACTCTGCTACACGTTCGTCGCTGGTGGTCACCCAAGTCCCAGCGTTGCTGTTTCTTTGTTGTACCACATCTGGAAGCAACAGGAGAAAGTACATTATACATGTACCTACCTACTTGTACATCCCCCAGACTCCCGCCGCAGGTATACCCTCCTCTCCAGGGTGCGTGCAACACACAAGCTGGGGCTGTTCGACCCATACTTCCCTGTCCGGTGACCAATCCAGTAAGCAGGTTTGGCGTGCAGGGCAGCGCGATGTCGACTGCTAGTTGACGCTCGACATCAAATGCCCAACCTACACTTCGACATATCCCTATCCATCACAGCCCTCGACACCGACCACGCGCATGTTTCAACGCCATCAAGAATTCGCCTGCAATCAAAACGACTAAACACTGGGAGCCTGCGATGCCGCCCGCTGCGAGCCAGAAGGGCACCGGCAAGAAGGCCGGGCCCGGTGCCATGCGACAGCGGAGTCGCAACACAACTCCCAGCTCCATCACTCCGTCCGCGAGCTTGCCCCCCATTGAAGCCGTCGATACAGAGTATCTCGAGCTCCGCGTCGAGCAGTTCCGCAACCTCAACTATGACGACCTGGTCGATCAGGGTGCGTCCAACGCCGTCATGCCCGATTCCAAGAGCCTTGATGGCATGATCGCACGCCTCCAGCGTCTACAGGAGACCATCGATAGGCGTAGCAATTTCTGCGATAGGGGCATGCGGATACTAGCCAGCACGCGAAAGCAATACATCAACGACGTCGAAGAGGGCACTGATGCCGCCGGAAAGGCCGAGGGTGATAGCAAGAAGACCAGCAAGACCAACAAGAAGAAGAGAAAGGCGGCCGATACCCTTGCACCCCCCCACGAAGGGGGAATTGGTAGGTCACTACATTACACTACCCTTCAGTCGACCCTGTGCGGCTTAGTGCTCTTTCGCTTTTTTTGCCTTGGTTTATTCGTGGGGCGCGGGAAGCTCACCAGGAGCTCATCCCCATCACCACGAGTAATTCCTCGTATTGACCTTGCCTCGAGTACTGACCTCGCCCGTTGCCGCAGAACGATCATCCCCGCTTAGGGAATCCACTAAACCACGAAAGCTTTCGCGCGACTCGGCCAGTTCTTCCTTGTCACCCGTCGCTCCTGCAACACCATCAGCAATGGAAGTCGACGAGAAGACGAAAAAAGAAGACAATGAGGAGGAAGAAGAGAGTTCAGAAGACGAGGGCGCGCCGCCCAAAAAGGCGCAACCTGCCGCGCACACCTTCGGCGACGACCCCTCCACCTTCCCCGACCCGACCGTCTACGAGATTCGCCCAACACACTCTGGTATGTCCGATGAAGAGTTGAAGGAGATTTACTCGGTCGCCGTATTCCCCAGGACCGACCTGGCCGATGTAATCGCTGGCGACCCTCCGGACAAGGACTTCAGTAGTGCCAAGCCCACGAACCAGATCAGCTTTTCAACCTTCTCGACATACTTGGAACCCTACTTCCGCCCCTTTGCCGAAGAAGACCTAGCGTTTCTCCGAGAGCGCGGCGACCGTGTTACACCTTTCCACATGCCGAAGAGGGGCAAGAAGCATTACACCGAGATTTGGGCAGAGGAGGATGGCGCCATGGCTCTCGATAAACCTTTGAACGGCCGCGAACAATTGGCACCTAATCAACCCCGTGGCGCGATTGACAACATGGACGACGAAGTCGCCGAGACAGACAAGCTTTCGGTCGGGCCGTTGCTGTCGCGCCTGATGCAAGCCATGCGACCGGAGAACCGGCCACAGGCGGACGAGGATAAGGGCGTCAACGGCGTCACCAACGGTGACATTACCATGAATGGCGGTAGTGTGAACGGGGAGAATGGAGAGCCACAGCAGAGTTTCGGTGACGACAAGGCGCCACCGGTCCCCCCTGCATCCTTCATGCCGGAGTCGAACTCGGAGGCATGGAAGAAAGCCTCGCATCCCAAGCTGGAGTACACGCAAGTCGACGAGCGGATCAAGCAGGAACTCAGGCATATCGGCTTCCTTCCTCAGGAAGGCAACTTTGAGAGCGAGTACGACGGCGCGTTCGACGACGAAGTGGCAGCCAGGCTGCGCCTACTGCAAGGCCGCTTGCGTGAACAGATGCTCATCAACGGCGCACGCAAGTCCCGACTTACAGAACTGGTCAAGGAGCGCATGGCGCATCAAGAGTACCAAACGATTCTCGAGGATCTCGATACACAAGTACAGGCTGCATACCTGAAGCGCACGCGCACTATGGGCAAGAGCAAGAAGAACAAGCGTCCTGGCGGAGCGGGAGGTGGCAGCCATGCCGTCGGCGGCGCGGCCGGTATGGCGAGACCGGGAATTGGCGACATGACAAAGACGCTGATGGAGCGTCGCAAGCGTTGGATCGATACCATTGGATCAGTCTTTGATGACGAAAGCTTGGGCAAAGTTCCACGCAGCTCAGATCCCGACTCCTCCATCTTTCGAGCGAACGTCATGTCAGACTTGATGAAGAGGGAAAAGTCACAATGGGACGAGGAAGTCGAGGAGGAGTAATCGGCAGACGGTGCTGAGGACAACGAGCAATCATGATGTACACTACGACTACTGGCACTGCCGCGTGTTTCGCGCCGGTTCTTGGGTTCTGGAAGGCGGGCTTTGGAGCGCAAGTCTATTTTGAGGCTTGGCTCGGTGGACGGCGTTGGGAATGGGAGGGAGGTTTGCATGTCGATGTGCTCGATTGCAACCCGATTGGTGACCATATCACCGCTAGATTATGCCAATAAAGAAACCGAGATATCATTTTAGAAGTACGCTTCTCTAGGGCTACAATTCAAACTTCCTAAGAATTGTTTGCCGCATGACTTAGGGTTATAGAATCCATTGCCTCTCTGGCTGGAAGGTTTAGAGTCAGATGACAGCTTTCAGTCAGTGGTACTATTTAGATTGGGAGAAGAATCTTTAAACCCCCTACACAGTGTCGTTATAGACAGCATTTGCTTTAGGCATCGACTCAGTTTCTACTTGCTATGGCCGAAAGGAATGTAGAACGTTAATATATGCAGGAGGCAGTGGCTTTGGACTCGTTGTGAGACCAGGCGCTCCGGTCTAAGTCTGGAAATTTACATGTTTAACACGCCAAAGTCGACAACGCCCACCTACCTAACGAGGCAGTGATGACCACCACTCAGAGAGTACGCGTCCCTCCTCTTTATCCTCCGGGAAACATGGTCAAACCTCACTTTTGCTCTGACCGACTTAGCTGTCCAAGAACACGTCCGGCTATTTCAATTGGGACTTCTACAAACCAGGCAGGCAACCATGAACGGCCGGGACTGGGACTGCCTCTATGGTTGACTTCCGCCCCAACTCATGTCCACTCTCTCATAGACGAAAGGGCCAACTTCTATCTCAATCTTATTTGATCAACAAGAAGGCGCTGCGCCCGATCTGATGCGCGCAGGAGCCTTTCGGGGTGTAGCTGCTTCCTACGGTTGAGTATCACTGCGTCAGCGTGCGCCGCCAGATGTTACTGTCCTCATTCCTACTGCTTTGCTGGCTGACAGATCAACTCGCCTCCGGGCCAAGACAAGGAGACTGCTACATCATGGTTGGTTCTCGCTCCGTGGGGCTCGATGTGAGCTGAGGAGGAGGAGGAGGAGGAGGAGGAGGAAGAGTGTGGTTCACTGGGGCTGAGTGCTGGTAATATGTATCCGTGATGTCGGGGAAAAGTCCGGAGAAGCAGCCCCCAAGCGGGCTCTGCGGGTTTTTGCGGGCTCGGTGGGAACCGGCGTGGAATTGACAGCTCGCTCGCCAATTATCCGTACTTACCTTACCTAGGTAGCTAGCTGCTTATCGCCTAAAATTGGACGTAATGCCTATTAGACAACCGAGAGGCTTGCATTGGTGGTTCGGATGCCCTTCACCCAGGGACCTTCCCTGTGCGGGGTAGTCGAAGGCCAATCAAGCCTCTATCGCAACGAGGAACGTATCCCCCCAAGGTGTCGGCCAGTGCCTCTTATCATCATCCCACTTTTTTTCTTGTGGCCGCCGGTCCAGGCCCGAGGGTGGGCGCGGGCGCGGGCGTGAGCGCGCTCAGCGGCCGCTCACTATCAGGACTATGCCTCTCTCCCTCTCTGTCCCCGTTCCGGCGCCGCCAAAGCCCTCCCAAAACCTTTAATCTCTAATTCCTCTTCCCGTCAACATACTTGCAACGCTCACTGAGAGAAAGTCTGGCTTAAAGGAGTTTACTGATTCCCGCCAGGATGCATCTCGTACCCAAAGAGGTCTGTACTCCTACTATCTCGCACCCGTGTAAACCCTCTTACACGTACATCCCTGTCGTCTTGGCGTATTTTGGGTGAACCGCAACAACAGTGTTAACGAGGTCCATGGTGATTACAGCTCGATAAGCTCGTCATCTCTCAATTGGGCTCCATAGCACAGCGGCGGCTCGCCCGGGGCGTCAAGTTGAACCACTCGGAAGCAACGGTATAAAACCCCCCCTTGGTGGTGTCGTCGCCGTCGTCTGAGTCCGCTGGCACTAACACCGTTTTTCACCCTTGAAAAGGCATTGATCGCAAGCAATCTGCAAGAGCTCATCCGCGATGGCAACCACACTGTCGCTGACCTCATGAGCCTGGGTGCCACCATGTTGGGCCGGCGTCATGTGCTCCCCTCCGTGTGCAGCACCCTCCACGAGATTCAGGTCGAGGGCACATTCCCCTCGGGGACCTACCTCGTGACGGTCCACAACCCCATCGCCACGGACGACGGGGATCTCGCCCGTGCTCTGTACGGCAGCTTCCTCCCCGTGCCAAGCAATGACCTCTTCGCCGTGCCCGAGGCCGCCGCCTACGAGCCCAAGCGGGCCCCCGGCGCCGTCGTCACCGCCGCCCGCAAGGTGACGCTCAACGGGACGCGGAAGCGTATCCGTCTCAGGGTGAAGAGTAAGGGTGACCGCCCCATCCAGGTCGGCTCGCACTACCACTTCATTGAGACGAACCCGCAGCTCGAGTTCGACCGGGAAAAGTCGTATGGCTACCGCCTAGACATCCCCGCTGGCACATCGGTGCGTTTCGAGCCTGGCGACGTCAAGACGGTGACCCTCGTTGAGATCGGCGGCAACCGAGTCCTCCGCGGCGGCAACCGTCTCGCCTCGGGCGGCGTCGAGCTGTGGCGCGCGAGCGAGATTGTCGAGAAGCTCCAGCTGGCCGGCTTTGCCCACGCTCCAGAGCCTGAGGCCATCATGGACTTTGCCGAGGCGTACCAGATGGAGCGCGCGGCATACGCGACCATGTTCGGCCCCACCGTCGACGACATCATCCGCCTGGGGAACACCGACCTATGGATCAAGGTCGAGAAGGACTTCACCGTGTACGGCGACGAGTGCAAGTTCGGTGGCGGGAAGACGCTGAGAGAGGGCATGGGCCAGGCGACGGGGCGACCGGACGCTGAGACGCTGGACATGGTTGTCACCAACGCGCTCGTCGTCGACTGGACGGGCATCTACAAGGCCGACATTGGAGTGAAGGACGGCATGATTGTGGGGATCGGGAAGGCCGGCAACCCGGACGTCATGGACGGCGTGACGCCCAACATGGTTGTTGGCAGCTGTACCGACGTCGTGGCCGGCGAGGGTAAGATCATCACAGCCGGCGGCGTCGACTCACACATCCACTTCATCTGCCCTCAACAAGCGAACGAGGCCATCGCGTCGGGCATCACGACGATGCTGGGCGGCGGTACTGGTCCTAGGTAAGATAGTCTCCCACATCTCTCTCTCTCTCTCTCTCTCTCTCTTTCTCCACCTGCCCTGTTCAGTCAGTCAGTTAGCACATCATCGCACACATCGGACCAAACTGACACCCTCAACAACCCTTCCAGCGCTGGCACATGCGCGACGACATGCACCCCTGGTAAGAACTACATGCGCGATATGCTCCAGGCCTGCGACATGCTGCCGTTGAACATCGGCATCACCGGAAAAGGCAACGACTCGGCGCCCGAGGCCCTGCGAGAACAGGTCCTCGCCGGCGCCTGCGGCCTCAAACTCCACGAAGACTGGGGCACGACACCGGCTGCCATCGACACATGCCTCAGCGTGTGCGACGAGCTCGACGTGCAGTGCCTCATCCACACCGACACGCTCAACGAGTCCGGCTTCGTCGAGTCCACCATCAATGCCTTCGCCGGCCGCACCATACACACCTACCACACCGAGGGCGCCGGCGGCGGCCACGCGCCTGACATCATCTCCGTCGTCGAGCACCCCAACGTACTGCCGTCCTCGACGAACCCCACACGCCCCTACACGCGCAACACGCTCGACGAGCACCTCGACATGCTCATGGTGTGCCATCACCTGTCCAAGAACATCCCTGAGGACGTGGCCTTTGCCGAATCACGCATCCGCGCCGAGACCATCGCGGCCGAGGATGTGCTCCACGACCTCGGCGCCATTAGCATGATGTCGTCTGACTCGCAGGCCATGGGCCGCTGCGGCGAGGTCATCCTCCGTACCTGGAACACGGCGCACAAGAACAAGGTGCAGCGCGGCTTCCTTGCCGAGGACGAGGGGACTGGCGCCGACAACCTCCGCGTCAAGCGGTACGTGTCCAAGTACACCATCAATCCGGCCATTGCGCAGGGGTTCGGCCATCTTGTCGGCAGCATCGAGGTTGGCAAGCTCGCCGACCTGGTCGTCTGGGACCCGGCTTGGTTCGGCACGAAGCCGACGTTGGTTATTAAGAGCGGCCTCATCGCTTCGGCACAAATGGTCAGTAGCCGCTCCTCTCTCTCTCCCCTCTTCCCACCTCACCCCGCCAGTCTCGCCGTCGACGGCCACGGCACTAACCAAAGAAACCCCTCCCACAGGGCGACCCCAACGCGTCGATTCCGACGGTCCAGCCCATCATCGCGCGGCCTATGTTCGCGCCCCTCGTTCCCGCGACGTCGGTGCTCTTCGTCTCGGAAGCCTCCATCAGCTCGGGCGCCATCGCGTCCTATGGTCTCCGGAAACGCGTCGAGGCCGTCAAGGGATGCCGCAACATCGGCAAGAAGGATATGCGCTTCAACGACAGTATGCCCAAGATGCGCGTCGACCCAGAGAGTTATGTCGTCGAGGCCGACGGCGTCGTGTGCGAGGCGGCACCCGCAGAGACGCTGCCTTTGACGCAGACATTTTACGTATACTGAGTGGGGGAGGGTTGTAGATAGTGTATGATCCCCAAGTGACGGGGCGGCGTGTTCGTGACGCGAAGGCAGCAGGGAAGTGATAGTCGGGGACCGAAAGAGGTCATGATAGGAGTCCGAGCATGCGTGCGGTCGAGAGGAGCATTTCACAGCGTAGCGGGCGTCATATGGTGCTGGGGCGTACGCATATATACATGTAGGATGGGGCATCTAATGACACATGAGAGAGCCATGATTCGTTCCAAAAGCAATACAACATTGTTCCATTACGAAATCGCTCAAGGTCTAAAGCAGGAGAAGCCTTGGCCGTCGTATTTGACAAACTCTCCGCGGTCTGTCGGTGAAAACTTGGCCATCCCCCAAGAACGATCAACCGCACATTTGGCTTGTTCTGGGATACACTCGTCTTTACAGTCGTTACGACTTTGCCGCTTCAGTGCAGACGACCTAGTCTACCTATGGTAGGGCCGCTACCAAGACCGGCCAGCCTTTACCCCCAATCATCTATCATCTGATTACAAGACGAACAATCTGGACCGGGGGGCCGAACGACACTTGCAGTGGACCGCCTAGTTTAAACCATGATGTCCCCAGTTCACGCAATCTGATACACACCCGTAATGATCAAAGTTGTTTTTGATTCATGTCCATCATTATACGTACAGGACGAAAGAGATAACAACAAACAAGCCAAACCGAGCCCGAACCCATGGATCCCAAACCGCCCGCCTCCGGCAGGGCGGTTTTGTATTCCTTTCGCGCGCATGTCCGTTGAGCCCCTCCATATACCACGCCTTGTGAAAAATCATACACACCGCATGCGCACAGGCGCGCAGACGTCTGGGAAGGACCGGACATGTGATCCGTTTTCCCTTTCCCAACCGTTCCCCAGGGACACCCGCTTGGTACATCAGCGCCGGTACTCAAGCAAGTTTAGGAGGTTAACGACAAGCGGCCGCACAATGAGGTATCATCTTTGCAAAAACCCAGAAACCCAGAAACAAGAGAGTAGAAGAGAGCAAGCGAGCCGATCAAGCCTTGGCCTTCTTAGCTCTGCTCTTCTTCGCGGGCTCTGCCGGCTCGACGGCGTCGGCAACCTTGGTGGATGTGCGACGGCGCTTCTTGTCAGGACTCGCGGGAGTGCCGGTGTTCTTGGCCTCAGCCTCGGCAGCGGGAGTGGCAGTCTTGCGCTTGCGAGTGGAGGCGGGCTTCTTAGGGGTCTTAACGGGGGCGGGAGCCTCGTCTTCCTCCTCATCTTCGCCGGGCGCATCGACCGTGTTGGCCTGGTTCAGCTGCTCCGCAATGGCATCCTCGACGTCGGGGACAACATCGACGGGGTTGATCTGGATGTTGTGCTCCTCGGCGTACTTGAGCGCGGCATCATCGTCCATGAGCCTGGCCTCCGAGTTGCCACCCTGCTTGTAGGCGTGGACACGGGCCTGGTAGAGGCGGAGGTTGTACTGGTAGGCGTTGTTCCATCCCGCCTTCTCGGCGGGGTTCATGGCCTTCCAGCGGCGCTGGCCCTCCTCCTGGACAGCACCCTTGGGTGCGGCGTCGCCGAGGTCAAGAGCGATGATGGGACGGGCAGTCTGCATGTAGAGGAAGTAGGGGGTCAGGGGACGCTTGGGAGCATTGGGGTCGTGGGTGCGCTTCTTGCGCTCCTTCTTCTCCTCGACAGGGGCAGGGAGGTAGGCGGCGCCACCAGGGAGTCCCAAGGCGAGGGGAGCAATGTTCTGGGCTACAGCATGCTCCAGGTTGACCAGAGGGTGGTCGATGCCCGGGATGCCATCGTTTGCAGACTCGCCGAGCAGAAGACTGGTCTGGCGGTAGTAGTCTTCGGAGAAGTTCTTGATCAGCTCCAGAATGGTGATGAGACGTTGGTGGACCTTGAGAAGGTGTTAGCACATTGTATTATTGACGTCGAGAGGTGAAGGATGGGTGAGGTAAGGAGGGTTGGTGGTGGACGCCCAGAAGCCAGCTGAGCTGAGCTCATGTGGGTCATGGCTCACAAGCAGACGCGGGGTCGCTTTGAGCCAAGGGGACGCCCAACCTGTTCAGTTGAGCGCATCATGACAACTTTGCACTTGCAAAGCCAGTTTTCGCGGCAAGCAGGGCAGGGATGGTCAAGACGTGGCAGTCTGGCGTGGCACTTCGAACGCCAGCAGGCACACGGGTAACAAGCCAAAGACGCGCGCGCGAAAGCGAGAAACCAGCTCAAGCGGGTCGCCGTGTTGACGAGATTCAGATGGAGTTGTTTGCTGGGATGCGACGAGCGCGCAGATCCAAATGCCCGAGCTGAGAACTGACTCCGAAGCGTCTGACCCGTGGTCTTGGTGGAGGCAAAGGGGATTTGGGAACAAGAAAGCGACGCGAAGTCAAGTCGGGGGGTGAGGATGGGGAAATATAATTTCTTACCGAGTCGCGGACGCGGATGAAACCCTCGACATCAATGTGTCTCTGGGGGATCTGGAGGGGCTGCACGGGTTGCGCAGGCGCGACGGGGACAGCAGCAACGGGAGGCTTGGGGGCCTCGGTGGCGGCCTTCTTGGAGGGACGGGGCATTGTGATTGTAGTTCTGGTGGTTGTGGTTGACGGCGTTGGGTCTTAGTGCCGGCGGGCGCTGTAATGAACCAAGTTGTTTGTTGCTTTGGCACGCGACGATGCGAGGTATTGGTATCACGCTGTAGAAAAAAAGAGGCGAAAGATTGGCGGTTGAGTTTTGGGGGGTTTGGTGCCTGAGAAAGTGAAGAAATGGGGGGAAAGAGGGAAAGGTTTGGGAGGTTGGGGGAGGGCCTGAGCCGAATATGTAGTGCAGACGGGGTGGAAGGGGTTTGGGAGTGATTTGGCACCTGTCTACCTTTTTCTGGGGGGAGAGGGTCGAGTGAAAAAGGGAAGGAAGGGGAGGGGGGGAACGAAAAATTCGGGCAGGTGCGAGGTGGCTGCCCCAAAAATCCGCGACGACTTTGGGGGCCTGGTCAGTCAGTCGAGTCACCCACTTCGTTCACCTAGTCGCGCCCAGGGCTCCAGCCAAAGCAAGCAAGTAAGTAGGTACAGTAGGAACCTTTGCCCAGCTTTGCGCGCTCTGTCTCTCCGCCGGGCGTCCCGTCCCCCCTCTTCTTCACTGGTGCCACCCAACGCAAAAACCTTCGCTCCCGATTCTCTTGCTTCAGGTCAATCACATCATGCGACACGTAAAAAGTACCTGACACCCCTGCAACCCCCCAAGGCCACGCATCCACCTCAGCGCTGCGGATCAGTAAAGGTAGGGGAGAAAATAACTCGACTCGCCCGATCGGTCCTGTGCAGCTCAATCCGCCCCAGTAGGCCCCTCACCATCGTGTTTTTCTCAAAAGTAGCAGGTGCTCTCCACCACCGGCGCGTAACGGCTGGAACTGCGTCGGCGGCTTTGCTCTCTCTCACTCTCTCAGCGCTTTCAGAGGCTGCCCACTGGACACGATAGTCCAGAACAAAATGTCCACCTCTGGGCAAAACCTGATTGTGCCATTGGCACTAAACGGGGCACAACAGGGGGCTTTCGACACGCCGCGATCTCTGGACAAAAACATATAAGCACTCACACAACACGCGCGCCGCGCACACAGGAGAATGCCACCCTGGAGGACAAGCTATTGGGGAAGTGTTGCAAGCTTTCCCCCTTTGCTCGCCTTCTACCATTACCTCACCGAAGAAGGGTAGGGGGGAGAGAGGGGGAAAAGTACCTGGAACAGGTACCCCGTTCCTCCCCTTCCCTTTTCCCCCTCGGCTTCCGCGCTCTTTGGTGGTCTTTGCCGCCCAGCACCCAACTCCCCGAGCCTCGTCTCGGGAGTCTCGTCTCTTTGATGTACTTTGCTATTGTGAGTGTCGTTCACGATCGATGAAGACTCGCATTTCTTGGGAGCAGCCGCATGGTTTTGTGGCCATTTCTAGCAATAGATAACCGTTCCGAGTACATGCATCCTTTGTGCGTGGCTTCTGCGAACATTGGGACGCCCAAAATGCGCCTGTTGTCACGCTGATTCCCAACGTGCTGCTCTGACAATACCTCTACTGGACTTTCAGCGGGTGTTGTAATAGTGACGGGATGCGTTACTTTCTGTTGTATTTGCTGATTTTTAATGGCGGCGCCCACAATTTTCTGGTGCTGCACCACCGCAAGTCTCATTAGCGGTTGTCTCCCTGTTGCCCAATGAGGGCCCTGCAACGAGGGAGATGGGGAGCATCTTTTTCACTTGCTTGCGTCTGCCGCAAGAGAAAGATAATGACCGGGGTGGGGGAACCTAGGTACCTAGGCACCCGAGACTGCACTGCCCCCTCTAAAGCGCCAACGATCAATCATCTTTTCCTATTATCTCTGTCCTCCAACGCTCCCCAGCGGTGAGCATGCCTCAGCATTAAAGCAGCAAGGCCTCGGCGAGGTTGGTCACCTATCCCCCGCCTGTGTCTGCCTGAAACCTATGTCTGCTGAGTACTACTGTCCCGTCAGCTAAGGCCGAAAACTTCCTGCTCGTCCTCTGCCCCGAGAGCGGCCACATTCTGAGGCCCTTCCCCACTACGCTGCCTGGCGGTCTCTCAGTTTCCCGTCAACTTCAGAGCATCAGGCCCGTTATCGCACTTGATGGCTGTTCTGTCCACGCCGCCTGTTGCCGGCTCTTTCCCCCCACCCCCATGACAATGACGGTCCTGTGCCTCGAGGCCCTCTGCATTGCTGCCCTTCGACAGGCAACAGCACGGGTACCTTCGGACAAGTGCGTTCACGGCAGGGCCACTCTCTCACAGGTGCTGCTGCGGGTTTGGCCACGACCGTTGAGTCCGTCTCGACGATTCAGCGCCGCTTGTCGCTGGGCTCTGGGGAGACGGACGACGGCGGTCTCGTCGCTGGGCTCTGGACAATCCCCTACAAGCTGTTCCCAACTACGGTTTACTGAGGTCCGTCTTGTGCAAAATAGGCCATTCCTCTCCCCTCACCTTACCCAGGCCTTCCTTTACGAGCCCTATTTGGGGCCTGTTCTCTCACCGTCAACCTCACGAGTCACTGCCATTGCTGACACTGTCACCAACTATCATGCTGGCCCAGGACGGACTAGCCTTCTGGAACAAGCACCCTCAACCAAATAGTGTCCCCATTACAGCGGTTCTCCGAAGGACTGGCACTCGAATGGCGAGTGCCTTACTCCGGACCATAACGACTGTATTCTATTGTGCAGCGGGATTCCACTTTCTACAGCTGCCTAGACTGGATGGCGTCGGCGATGATTTCCGCTGTTTGTGCCTAACCTTCTTCGTCTCCGGGTTTTCCTGACGACGGTTGAAGGGTTCTCTGCTGTCTCAGCAGTCATTGTTGTTTGGCTGAGAACCAGTGATAAATGTCCAACGCCTCGACCACAGCAAAGCCGCCAACCCACATCGCCTTCAAACAACCAATGCCCACGCGCAAGCACGATGCCCTCGACGTTCGCTGTCCGCGCCACTGCAAGCAGGGAAGCACGAACACAGGTTCATATCATGGAAAGATAGAAAAACAGAAGGGAAAAGCGACACTTGTCAGTGTAGTTGCCGTAGCCTGTCTCCTTCACCGAAGAAGCCGAGAGCTCTCACCGAAACTTACTTTTGCAATGATGCCTTACCGAGCGAGCGGCTGACTTAGTATGTGAGACGGCTAAAGAACTGAACAGCATGAAAAAGGTGCATTCGAGCCGCTTTGCTCATCCGCCGGTATTTGCAGAGCGATGCACTTGTCTGGTTTGACGCGGTACCTTAGCCATGGCACACGATGGAGGCCACATTGGGATTCATGATATGCAATGTCCGGGAACACCCAACTGCGCGCGATGGAATCCGAAGGGCGACACGAATTGGCTGACTTGACCCGACTCGATGCATCCAGCACAGTGGACAACAGAGCCGAACATGTATCGTATGTGGCTATGGATGATGTGTTTAAGGGACAGACTGTCGCTTGCTTGTCGGCCGTCACCAACGCGTGTCTCGCTTTAATCAAAACAACATCGTGACGCGATTCTGTGGCCAAAACGCCCCTCTATAACGGCGTGTCTCACCTCGTCTCAATCCTGGGGGGCTCGACAAGCGCACATTGTCGAATGGGAGAGCTAGGGCAACCCGTTTCGACTTCTTCAGAAAGAGGGGTTCGTATTCATTTTCATTTTTCACCGGCTGACTGCGTTAGAATGCCCTCCGAGGCACCAGCATCACGACGCTCATGACCGGGACAAGATGTGTAACGAGCATCGACGAGCTGTCTCCGGACCCAGACGAGGGACAGTCGACGTACCAAACAACACACCGTCATCTTCCTCATGGCACGAGCCGGTCAATCGATATAAAGAGCCTCGAGGAACTAATCTACAAGTCGGTCCAACACAGCCTCATGCTCCAGTGGCGACGAAGGTGCACGACGCAAGATGCTTCACTGCATCTGTACGCGCCATCCTCTGAGTTGCTTGGAAATTGCCCCTCATTGTTCCTCGCATTCATCCCCGGGTGGTTCCCCTCAAGTCGTGACACTCACACAAGAAATCGCGACCCCTGGCTGGCCTGACCGCTGACCGCCAACCGTCTCATGCCGTTTTGAAACATGAGCCCCCATCGAAACTTGGCGAGGAGGGGGAGGGGGGACCTCACAGCTGGAGGCAGCCCATTGGCAGCGGACCGGCCCCGCGACCCCTCCACCGCTTGGAAGAAAATAGAAAGTGACATGGTACCTGACTATCCGAAAGAAATGCAGGGCATTTCCAATTTTGCGAACGCTGCCTATCCATTCTCAAGTCATCAGGCGCGCCTTTGCTTTCCTGGACGGTGCTCAGCGCGATGACTCTTGAGTGAAGTGGTTATCCGAGATTCGATTGGCCCGTTCCCGTCTGCCATATCCGTATTGCGAAATCTTGGTGAATTGTTAATGATGAGATGGACCCCTCTCAAGGGTTGATGTCAAGAGCATTGGACCAGTGCTGGATGCAGTAGACACGCCCGTGCCTTCCCTTCCTTGCCCACTTCACTCGAGCCTCTTCCCGCAACGCGCAGAACATTGTCGGTGAGCAACGCGTCATTGCACATCTCAATCCTACATCCAACATTCACGATTGCACATTGACTACATCGTGTCAAGCTCCAACCCTCCAGCAAGGAAAGAGCAAACAGGACCATCGGATATTCAACAGAGCTGCCAGAGCACCGCACTCCTCCTCGCATAGGTTGGACAGGCCAGGCTTATCTTTTTTTTTCCCCGTCTCTTTCAGCTGGCCAAGGTCCTCGACGCGCTGCCCCTCGGACAGTTAGCAGCACCAGCATCCCGAAAGGACCAACGATCAGCACGGCGAGCTACCTTACCTTACCGAATCGAATCCACACACTTGCGTTGAGCTTGGTGTAGACCCCTGCCCCATCCAACCTTGTATCCCTGTTAGTGATACTTGGTTTCGGTACGTGTCTCCCACCCTTCACCCAGGTACCCCGAATGCCCGACCCCTTTCTGGGCCGGCGGCGCTATGAGGCCACTGGCAGCCACCCCTGCTCTCGATCCAAGCTCCCAACCGGCATCCGCAAGCCCCTCCATTGCTGGTCGCTGGCATTGGTGGGGGAGCGTCTTGGCGGCAGCTATCGCGCAGTAGTATGATGCCATGGCACTTGGGGGCTTGGTCCACAGACCACTACAGAGAACGGAGGACGGGGAGGGGGGAGAGGGGGGCAGCGAGCAGAAGCATCACATCGCGGATTGGACTGGGCTTGGCCGAGCCTGGATCTCTGTGTCCACGGGCGTAGGCAGTGCTTGATTCTCGGCCCTGCTGTTTGCCTGAGCTGCCTCGAGTTCCTTGCTGCTGACAGCTCCAAGTGCAAGCGTCGTTGTGTGCGTTCCTGTCCCAGCTGCAGTCACCCCGTCCCATGCTCTCCCCAAGCTTGGAAGAACGCAGTAACACGCCCGTCGGGTTGCCCCTCCACCGCCACCAGTTCTGATCGAAGCCCCTCCTTTTCCTCCGCAGCCCCTTGTTTGTGTCATACCCTCCTCCTTATTTCATGGCCTCCCCTCCCTCCCGTCATTGAATTCTTATTTTGCTTCTACGCAAACCCCGCCTCGTCTTAACCCGTCACTAAACTGCCTTTACAGGACTGCGACGAACAAACTCATTTGAACACCACCAAGCGAGAGGATACGAAGTGAAGTCAATATGCTCGACGCCAGGTCCTATCCGCTTTTGGTCGGCCTGCTTGTGCTGGTCTGCCTTGCCCGGCCGACTTATGCTTTCGGAGCTGGTAACATTGCCAGCATCTCCAAGATCGAGGGCCAGAACTGTGAGTCGATCTCCCGGCTGGTGACAACCGCGCGCGCAATATCAGCTAACCTGTTACTTCACACAGGGCGTCACGGTGACATCGAAGATGCTCTCCTCACCCTTGCCATGGCCCGCGCCATGAACGGCAAGAAGTTCAGCAAGATGATGGTCTCCCGTGTCTACTTCGGCAACTGGCTGAGAGACTATTCCCAAGCCATCGATGTCGGCACCGTCAAGACCGTCTCCGCCGAGGCTATCCGCCTGCTCCTCTGCGTCCTCGGCTTCCTAACCTTCGGCTACGGATCCAAGGAGTTCGAGGTTACAGCCGACCGTCTGGGCTGCTACCGTCCTGAGGATCACATCGACAACCCCAAGAACTACGCCGACAACGAAGATGCCCGCCAGTACGACCGCCGTCTGAGAGCCCCTGTCGATGAGAATGTCGAGCTCGGCATCGACCGCGAGACCGGCATGAAGAACTACATCGCCAACGAGCAGGCTGGCATCATGACATCTGCCGCCCACGTTCGCAGCCTCTTCTCCCGCTGCATCGAGCTCGCCCGAGGATACTCCCGGAATAAGAACCAGGCTGACCTCTACGAGGCGATGCGTCTCATGGGAACCGGTCTGCACTGTTTGGAGGGTACGTCAATAGCATGAGCACATACACCCGTCTCTGCTTTCGGCCTCCTACCCCTGACTTCCTTGCTAATGCTATGGCTCGTCGCAGACTTCTTCGCCCATAGCAACTACTGCGAGCTTGCCCTCATCGAGCTGGGCGAGCGCGATGTGTTCCCTCACGTCGGCCGTGACACTCGGATCAGTCTTAACGGAGCTAGAGACGAGGTCTACCCGATTGTCACCGGCACCTTCGGCGGAGTCGACTTTCTCCACTCCGTTACTGGCGAAGGTGCGTAACGTGCAAATTCCTGCCAACAATCAAGAAGAACATCCTAGCACAGTAGCTAACGGTACCGCAGTCTCCGACAAGTTGACTCAAAATGAGATTGAGGAGCTTGAAGGCACCCTCCAGGAGAGCAAGAACAACGACACCAGCATCCTGCGAAACCTCTTGGACATGATTCCCGATGGTATCTTTGGCGGTAAACACCAGAGCAACCGGGTAGACGAGCTCCAGAGCAACGCCACCTCCTCTCAGCTTCAGAACATGCAGGTCTCTCCCAGAGAGCCCGAGGAGTACACTCGCTACATCCAGGATGTCTTCAGACAAATCATGCCTGCGATCGAGTTCCACGATGAGATTCTGCAGGGAATCACTGAGGCCGTTGAGAAGATCCCGGTCTTGCCCAAGATCTTGGAGCAGCTTGAGGAGCAGCTGTCCAAGTTTGTCTTTTCCCTCATCGCCCCCTTCATTCTCCCTGTCATCAGCCAGATCCGCAACGAGCTCCGCACCGGCTCTGCCGAGATCATTGAGAGCAGCGAGAGGGAGCAGCACATCGTCTTCGAGGATGACCGCAGCACGGACCCTACTCACTCCATGTTGTCCAAGGACCACTTCACCAATGTGAGAATCTTTGTCCCATGACGACTAGATTGAGAGTTAACAGTGACACAGATTTTGAATGAGGTCGCCGGCCGCTGTGCTGCCAAGACGCTCCACTGGGTCGTCCCCCAGCTCATGGAAGCCATCGACGACGAGAACGTCGATATCAACCGCACCTTGAACCGCATCATCTTTGGTGTTCTGCACCACCCCGCCCAGCGCGACCTGGGCGAGGACGGTGCCCGCGACGGACGCCAGAAGATCTTCCAGTTCGTCGAAGAGTGGTGGAACGCCATGGACAGTCGTCAGCAGGACGAGTACCGCCGTAAGTTGAGCCGTGAGGGCGTCGAGCGAGGCGAGAACCACAAGGAGGGTGTCCACGACACTGGCCACGGTCACGGTTGCAACGGCAAGCTTCACATGCGCAAGCAGTTCGGCGAGCCCACAACCTGGGAAGACAAGGTGGCCGACAAGGCTGCCGGCGCCATTCTCGAGGGTGTGTCTGGCGGACTCGCTGGTCTCGTGGAGCAGCAGACTGGGGTTAAGGTCCCCAAGTACAAGCACCAGGAGCAGAAGGAAGAGAGCAGCGGTGGCGCTGGCGGCCTTATCGGATCCATTCTCGGCGGTGTATTTGGGAAGGACGAGAAGGAGACTCAGCATAGCAGTCGCCGTGACGATGACGGCAATTATACCGAGACCACGACTGAGTACGGTCATCACGGAAACAAGTACGGCCAGGCTGAGTACAGCGAGACCAAGTACTCCGGCGGCGGCGGTCGCTCCGAGTACCGTAGATACGAGCAGGAGGATAGCCAGGGTGGTCGTCATACTAGCGGCCACGAGTACCAGCAGACCACGGAGACTAGACCCTCCTATGGCGGCGGTTACGAGCAACGCACCGAGACCCACCGTTATGATGGTGACACTGGTTATGGCGGTGGTCGTCGTGATGACAACGAGGGCGGCTACGGCGGCCGTCGTCAGGAGGAGAGCAGCTATGGTCGCCAAGAGGAAAGCTATGGCGGCGGACGCCGCAACGATGAGGGAGGGTACGGCGGTGGACGCCGTCAGGAGGAGAGCAGCTATGGTCGTCAGGAAGAGAGCTACGGCCGTCAGGAAGAGACTTACGGCCGCCAAGAGGATAGCTATGGCAGCGGACGCCGTGGCGACAACCAAAGCAGCAACAGCCGCCGGGAGGAGCATTACGGCGGTCGACGCCGCGATGACGACGACGATGATCGCCGCGAAGGCGGCGGCGGCGGCTTTGGCGACTTCATCGGCAAGGTGGCGGAGAGCTTTGGCGACGACAACAACAACAACAACAACAACCGTAGATGGTAGGAGTGCCTCGGCTGTTCTCCTGATGGTTTTTGGTCTTCACCCGAGAAAGGGAGTGGGGTTTACACGCCGGTTGTACTTTGGTAGATGAAGGCGACTGGCTTTACGAACACAGTTGTGGCTGGGGCGGGTTGGGATCAAGCTACAGATCATAAAGAGTTTACAAAGAACGATAACGAAAAGGAAGAAAAACATCTCATTTCAGCGATGAGGTGCTAGATATCTGTCCTCGTGAGCTCACGATCAACCCTTTTTTGAAAACTTGACCCGTAATGTCTGACTGTTATACGCTTCGCGGGAACGCACAGGTTGTCTGCCATGCCCTTCCAACTCTGCTAGAGTTTCTTTATTTGCACATCTCCTTTGCGGCAACACTGGTGGCGGGACTAGAGGCCAACTGATCATCCACCACAAGCAGGCTCCATTCCTCGCGTCAACAGGTTCCTGATCCTACTCTACCTTGTGGTCACTGTGACGCAGGCGGCCCCCTTTCGAGTCGACATAACGGGCATGACGAGACTGTTCTTGGCTTCTGGTATACTATAAACAAGAGGGGGTAGGGTTTGAGTCTACCGGAACCGATCTTTTCTGCTTGACCAGGGGTCATGACCGTAGGTTTGTGTGTGACCCTTGGACCGACCTGCCAGACATCATTCTTCCCCTCTGCCTGTCATTCACCGGCTTTCTGGACGTGCCATGCTGTGATCAGATAGTCTGATCTTCGACACGGCTAAGCCAGACTATGGGCTCGTCGGGTCACTCGAGCCTAGTGTTCTTCCCCTGTAGAACGAGAATGATACGTCCGAGGCGATGTGGTGAAGCTGTAAAACGGACGGACGGGGTCACAGTGGTCGTCAGCAAGTTTTTGCTTGAGAGGGACTTTGGCAGAGCAGCCTCCGTCCGCATGATCCTGCCCACCACTTCCACAAATCAAGAATCACCAGCTGTATGCATGCAATGGACTCGAGGTTTATGTCGCTTACCATCCGGTCCTTGTTGATCCAGGCTCCGAAAGGCAGCCCGCCACTGCCTTCCGAACCAAGGCAACTGGACACCATCAGAAGACGCAACCCATACAAGCCCGCATTGCCATGTTCGCCCCCCCCCCCCCCCCCCGCTTCCTCCGCCAGATTCGCTTGAACACAGCTCATTTCTACAGCACGTGCTGGACAACACATTACTGGGACTGGCGGATGCCACGAACTCACTCTCACGAGCGGGCCCTTGGCGAGGAAGACGATGGCCGTGGAGGCCACGAACGCGGGTGAAGATATGGGGTAGAATCGTTTCAATGTTACGTTGTGCGTTTTTCTGCTTCTCCCTACCTACCGTTGCATGCTTGCCATTGGCCGAGTGTGCTATTCGGGATTGCGGGAGGGTTGACGTTGGCCGACGGGCAGAGTTGGTGTTGCGCCGTCGACGACGTGGGAAATACCGGTTGACCCTGAGCAGAAGGATCGCATTAAATCGATAGCTTGCTATGAAATACAAAATTCGGCGTGTGAGACTCGAGATTAAACGCCGGCCAGGTTCTTGCGCAGATTCCCGGCGGCGATTTGGGCCAGTTCAACGCTTGCACGGAGCAGTACGGAACGCCGACCAGGGAGGTGGGGCCCTGCAGTACGGTGGAATCAGATCTCCGGTCCGGGTGCCGAGGGTTTCCTAGAAAGCCCCAAGGCCGGATGCCACTGGAGGGTTCGACAGATTCCAAGGCGCCGATAACCCGGCGGGTCTCCTTCATGCAGGCGGCGTGGCTAGAAGCCTTCGACCTCGAGCCCACAGAGCCGATTGTCCCGTGGAGGTCGGCTGCGTTGATCACGAGCACTTGCCAGTCCGGAGGTGTATAACAAGCTTCCGGGGTGCTGCACACTGCAGCATTCGTACGTCCGTAAGGTTCAGTCCATTGGGCTCTGTAGGCTAAATTAGCCAGACACTATTGCGAGCAAGTTGGGATCTCGCCCGCGAATGGGAATCTTCCGTATCTTGGCGTCATATCTTTGTGCTTGAGTCGATTGTGATGAGGAAGCTTGCCTACAAACGCTGCCACGAAACAGAGCCTAGAGTCTTGGCTTGTCAAAGACTTTTAATGACCGACGTGTGTAGAGTTCTACCTGGCTGGACCAATCTACGAGAACGAGAGACTGGGATAGCTCCCTCCAACGTTGTGCTTCTTCAACAAAGTTAACCGGAAGCACTTGGCAACGTAGAACAAACCTGCGCTAGCCGTTTTAATACCTGCCGATAATGAGGGCCATTAGCAAGATGGGTGCGAACCGTGGCTGTGGGCTGGGCAAGTGAAGGGCGAGACCGTCGCGTCTTGGGGGCCGCAACAGTACAATCCACCCCAAGATGCATACGGCCAAGACAGACAGGCCAAGATATTCACCTGAGTGTAATACCGACCCAAAGAAATTGCCGTTAGGCACAGCCCCTAGAGGCGAACCTCCCCTCCTGAGCCCCCCCATACCGACAGCTGGTCAACATCCAGAAGACGCGCGGTCAGAGACGAAATTGAGGGGCAGCCCATCAGGCCCCCCTTTCCTGCGCTCCCGTTGTCGTCGGGCGTATCTATGTCGCAGCCAGCCGTGACGCGCTGGCAAATCAGACGCCAGGTGGGCTCATGACGTATGGATGATCCTCGGCTTTTCTTGCCGGGTGAGACAAAGGGACGGCGCCAGATCAGGGCCGGGAGGTTGACTGCAAGATGCCGAGCGCGGTGCAGGAGAGACGGTGGCGCTCTCCGGCATGTTCGGCTGACCTGAAAGAAGCCGGGGCGATTGAAAAATTGATTATTCAGGCTCGCAGGACATGTTGCAGTATCGACGATACCCGATCAGTTTCGCCATGGCATGTGGTCTTTGCGGAGGCTGCGAGTTTGCGATGCTGTTAGCAGGGATAGAGCAGCAAAAATGCCAGTTGCATGCGAGCGAAGTAGCCCTGTCCCGGTGTCTAAACTGGGGGGGCACCCGTTGTTTCAATGACGTCTGCTTGCGCGCCGTGGTGGCCACCTAGCGCCAGTCCTCTCCATACGAACGCAGGTAGTAAGTACATTGCATACCTTTGGGGTAGGAAGGCTCTAGAATCAAACGCGTAGAATACTTTCAAGTCAGCATCGCAGTGACAAATATCTGCCTGTAGTGCAAGCGCGCGGAGCCTGTTAGTCAGTATGATGCTCCCACGAGGCGTGATGCCATCAAGATCAAGCGGGTAGCCGACACTGAGAGATGTGAAACAGGGCTGCCAAGACTGAGAGGTGGTCGACAGATCGAGACTAGAAGGCGAAGTGGTCGCTAGAAGCTTTCCCCATGGGCCGTATTGCCGCGGGACAAACATCGTTGGATCCCGGGTCCTGGATGGCACCGGTATCCATATCAGCATTGGCACTGGTAACGAACCGACCTGACTGGAGGGCCTTTTGCAGGCCGCGCAATGCGTGCTTCCCGTAACCAAGCGTAGAGAGGCGGTCTGAGGGCGCGCGTCCAGGTGATTGACAACCTCGAGTAGGAGAGCGTCCCGATCGCAGTTGCTTTCTTCCGTTCCAAGGTCAACATGTTTGCTTGGTGCGGCGGATTATCTAGTTGCCGTCTCATTGGCGGGTGTCGTACGATGCCATCGTCGGCCGAGAACCATTTGCCGTAGCACTGCCCTATGACACGTCCCAAGGCCTCCCAAGGTTTGCCAATGCGTGGCAAGGAGGTGGGAGAGGGTGAAAGCAACGGAATAGTATGGACAGACCTGTGGCAGCCGTGTGAAGGTCTCCACGTCGAGGGCTTATTCGCCTGGAGAACCACGCGAGGGAAGGCGTATGTATGGCTGGGGGATCCGAGCGAGAGAATGCCGAAAATGGACGGGCGACATGGTCGAGCTGTCAAGCATCGGTCGGCGCAAGGGAAGCCTATGCCGCTATCCGTACTCTGTACGATGTACTCCATAGGTACTTTACAGTAAATTAGTCGGCACAAAATGCCGTCAGGTGGTTGGGCCCGTGTGTGGTGGGAGAAACTCTACTGTCGGAAGGGTGCAGGCGAGAAACGGGCTACAACGCGACTAAGAAGCAGACTTCCCCTCGTAAATTTTCAATTGGATCGTTGTACTGGCATAGCTAGGTCGTCACTGCAGATGGCGGACGAAAAATGTTCTTGGCGTGATTGATCGGAAAGGATATGGTTTCTGTATCCAGGCGGCGTTGCGCCTCAAGCAGCTGGCGGCCATAATCCCCCTCCCTCTTCCTCCCCCGAGCTAAGGCGCGCGGTCGTCTGGTGTTTTGGTTTGATTTCTCCGCATAGCTCCGACATCCTAGCTTCCCAAGGATCAAGAACAAGGTCAGGAGGTGTACGTGTAGTTTGATAAGAAACAGCCTGAATCGATCCGACGGCTTGCGACGACAGGAAACGGGACTCGGCACGGGGTGAACGGGGGAGGTCGCTGAAAGATCAGACAAGCTTCGAGGCAACAAAAAGCTTAGCAGTGATGGCATGCGATCCGATGATGGCCAGTCGAGGATTGTGCTGGGGGGGCTGCTGCGTGTATCCGCCCGATGGAGACTAGCACGGCAAGGCAGGGAGCTGTAGTGAGATTGTTTTACTTGCTTGAGCGTTGCTGCGCATGCCGTGACAAAGAACAAACGAGGGGAGGAGAAATGGTACGAGCAGCTGTGGTTTGTCGGACTCGGTGATGGTTGTCGCGCAAGAGAATGCAAGAAGGGCTGCATGTGCAGGGTGCGGAAACGCAGGCTTTGGGTACCTTTTTAGGCCCAACTGTTGCCGCTTTGGTGACAGAGAATTGCTGCTCGTTTTCCGCTGGCATCTAATTCGTGCAGCACGGATGAGTGAGGCCCTGTATGCTGTTTTTTGTTTGTTGGTCCGACAGGGAACCGGATCTTCGGCTTGTCGGGATGAATGGAATCATACCTGTATGTGCTTGCCCGGCCAGTACAGTAGACGGGGAGTAGGTAAGTATCTACAAGGCAGGTACCTGCGACAGACCCACGTCTGTCGGGCGGGAATGAAATACTTGTCGACTACTCTCCCGTGACATAATTTACCATGTTTTCATCCACTGGTTTACGAGGTACATCTCGGGGCGTCGAGGTCACGATCTTGTCAGCAACGGCCATTGCCTCGATACCGGATATGCGACTTTCTACTGGCTACCGGGGGATTTAGAACAGTCTCCATCGTCCCACCCCACCATATTTGCCCACCTACGATGTACCACTCATAACCTAACAAGCGTTGGCGCGTCTTCGCATCCATCATCCCACGCCTTGCGCCTCCATCCTCCCAGTTCCAACCCTTGCTGGAACCCCTCGTTCGCTCCCGTTCTATCAGCCTCTTTGGCCTCATTCTCCCTCAACTTCAAGTCTCGTCTCCGTCCTGCCTCGACCCACACAGCTCTTAACACATTAGAGTCATCTATTTCGGGCTACATCGTATATGAAGTAGTGTACTCTGTACCATTCCCTCAGTCTCTGTTGAACACCCTAGGAATCACAAAACAGCGACGATGACCAAACTAAATTTCGAGATGGCCTTGAACACTAAACGAGTACATCCTCTCGCTCTCTCGCTGAGATGGGCAAATGCATAACGCGATCAGTGACGACGAGGACGAATGCGATGAAAGACAGGGCAGGGGAGGCTGTGCAAATGTTCTCTAGCCCCTACATAGTACATGTTATGTTCGGCAGGGTTAGGTATGGGGGTACCGGCGGAACGCTGGAAGTACCTTCTGGTCCGCCTCTCAGTGCAATGCCCGACGTTGCAGAGACTTTATTAACGGCAGCTTCGCTACGAGTACCTCGCCGACTCTTACCCCGTCCTCTTCTTTCCCGCTCGCGCCGCCGCCCATTGCTTTGTTTCGGTTCCTGGCTCTTTTGGTGGTGCTGCTGCTCCATGACCCGTCCCGTCGGCCACCTTTTCATCTAGTCTCTGTCCGTTCAACTTCATCCATCCACCGTCCCACCAGTGCCACCACCCACTACTGCCCACCCACACGCATGCCCAAAGTCCAACACCACACACACGCTCCCCGACCTAGACCTTGACCTGGACCTGGACCCCGACCTGACCTTGCTCCCACTCCCCCGCTGAGCTGATCAGTGTGCAAGGACAAACGCGCACCTGCAGCGCACTGGGAACGACCTGATTTGAACCCCGCTTGGCATTGAAAATCGCGCCTGCCCCAGCTCGTTCGCTGCTGGCCTTCATCAATCCTATCCTCTCTCTCAGCTCGTCCCTTGATCACCTCTCTCTGCCTGGCTCTCTTGCCAACTTCATTCACCCTTTGACCTGGACCGCAATCCGACCCTGTCTTTTTTGGTCCCAAAAGTCGAGCCCCATCTATCCCCAGTCCAGCTCAAACGTTCTCCCTCCGCCTTTCGCCGACCTCTGCTTGAATCCTCTCTCTTTCCAAGTTTCCCCCTACTACAGTTTCCCGCTCGTATCCGCCTCGCCCGTTCGTCCCCTTACCCGACACCCGTCCGTTCCTACTTTCTCCATACCGGGCCAGCCAACCCACGAACTGTTTACCAAAGGTTGATGGTTTCAATAACCTCAACCCGTTCGCTGAACATGTGAGGAAAGCATGTGTAAGTCATGATGCAACATTTCCAATTCCTTACCCGAAGACATGCGACGCCTCAGTCATGCGTCCTCTTGACGTACCCAGCCAGCGCCTGACGAGCACTCGCTCTCTTCTTCCTGGCCCAGAAGTGACAAAATGGCCCCGTCTTGGCTCCATTCGCTGACGTCTCACAGCTCTCGAACAGATTCGAAATGTCGTGTATGTCTTAAACATCTCTTCCCTCAGACCTTAGCTGCTGTTGAAGTTGCGAGCACTTGCTCTTCATGTTGATGCGCACGTTGTCTCCTTTCCCTCATGTCAATTTTATGATCATTGGTCGCCTCTGCTCGTAACCGCCGCGGGCAATGCTACGACTCGAGATCCAGAGCCCTTGTGGGCAGATCTCGGCGCATTGCCTAACCACCACCACTACTACCAACTGCTGCTACCATCACGACGTGTTCTCAACGTCGCATCATTCTCTGGCACTTTGGTCACCAGCTAACTATTTTGCAGTCTGCTGTTCAGTAACCCTGTCTGGTCAGGTGCTAATACCATTCCATCGACGCTCATCAAGAACATCACCTCCCTCTCGGTCGGTCCTATTGTCGCCCTTGGCTTGCTCCCAAGTATTGGTCTAATGCAACATACAGAGGTCCCTCGCTTACCAGGACACCATCTCGGCAAACCTTACAACACTGAGCACCACCAACTCAGAGACGCATGATGGAATCATCCGAGGTCTACTCTACATACCGGACCTCAGCGTCACCGACCCATGTTACGAACAGCAGTACGACATCATTCCCCGAAATGCCACCACCCAGGCGACCCTGCCTCCTTCCAACTACAATCTCATTGCCCTTGCGCCATGGTTCAACGCCACTTGCACAAGGGCATATCTGGCGTCCGCTCGTCTCGATCCCATCCGTGCCTTCATCTTTTACCGCCCCAATAACTCGACGAGGGAACCTCAAGGCGCCGACTCGCCGATATGGGATCTCGAAGATGGCGATGCTTGGCGCTCCCAAAATCGCTTCCCCATATTCGCCATCCCCGGTGCTGAAGGTAACAAAATGATGCGCCAACTCAGCCTTTATTCCGGCAACATCTCCCAAATCCCTTTCGGCGACCAAATAGAGCAAAGATACGAGCCCCATGACGACGACTTTGTCCGCATATGGACCGAATTGACGGTGAAGGACCGTGACAGTGTCCCCGCCATGTGGACCTGGATCCTCACGGTCGTCGGCGTCGTGCTGTTCATCATCGCCTGTCTGTCACTCACAATGCACTTAGTACAGCGGAGACGGAGAATATCATTACGACGGAGGGTGTTGAGCGGAGAGGTCGACTTGGAAGCGATGGGCATCAAGCGCGTCACAGTGCCGGTCAACCATGTGAAGGGCTTCCCTCTGTTCACATACAGTTTTCAACCAGAGATGGCCAGCACACCTTCCACAACGAGGCCCCCGAAATCCCTTAGGTCACCCCGGAGCATGCGGACCGATCAACGCACCATATCTGAATCCACCACAGCCAGGTCCAGAGCGAGGAGAGCCAGCATGAACAGCTCGACAAGCACCGTCGCCACGAACTATCAGCCGCAATGCCACATTTGCTTGGAAAATTACCTGGATCGAGAATCCATTATTCGGGAGCTGCCTTGCGGGCACATCTTCCACCCTGAATGCATCGACGAATTCCTGAGCCTGAACAGCTCACTATGCCCAATTTGCAAGAGGAACATGTTGCCGCGCAATTACTGTCCGAAGATTACTAACGGCATGGTACGCCGCGAGCGGGCGATCCGGCGTTTGAGGGAGAGGGTGGTGTTGGACGAGTCAGACGACGAGGAAGCGGAGGTGACAAGCAAGCATTGGGGGAAGCGGCTATTCGGCACGGACAAAGCGGCACCCCCCCGGGCAGAAACGCCGATGACGCCCGTGTTACCCGCCAAGTCTCCAAAAACAGGTCAAGAGTCGGCGAATGCTAGAACCACTTCGGACCTGGAGGCTGCTCCCTTGTCAAGAACCCTCGAACCAACTCAAGAGGAGCAAGAGGATTCGGATCGACCCTTGAGTCATTCCGAAGGTCGAGAAACATCGCAGCAACAACCTCAGCCACCTCGGCCAGCCGCGGTAGCTCAGCACTCTCACCGAAACAAGCGGCGTAAAACAGGGGGCTTGCGACTACATGTTCCCTCATCGGACGACTCCAAGCAAGCCAATCAACGGCCAGAAGGGCGCAAGAGCCCGTCGGCTTTGGCACGGGCGCGGATGAGAGCGCTCGCAGGCACGCCTTTTGATGATCCCGAAGGCCGCTCACCCGCATGTAAGTATGAGACTGGTGGTGGCCCTATATCTTTACTAACCAAGTCTACAGGGAAACGTTACGTTGTCAAAGTCTTCCCAGGCTTCTCGTGACCGAATTTACTCTCGGACATTTGCGTTGAATTTGCGGTCGCATGGTGCAAAGGCGTTTTACGGTTAGGCAAAGGGACTGCCTCGGTCGATTTTTCAAAGGAACATGAAGGGACATGATGACAAATACCAATGACACTCCCTGACCATCGCCCCATAATGGGGGTGATGAGGAGACAAATTCACTTCACAGTCACGATGATTAGACTCAATGGGCTGCGAACTGCCCTCGGACGGGTTTATTCAACTTTTTTCAAGCACGGGTCGCACTCTTCGTCCCACGTACCCTTTTTCTTTTTCTGCGTCTTCTTCAAGACACAGCCTTTACCCAACCTTTGGACTGGATATACCCTATAGGGATGGACTTGCATTTAACGGCGATTTGGAGGATTCTATGCGTATCCGCAAAAGTTTTCCTCATTCGGTTACTTTTTGACAGCTTCTGTCCCGAGGCGACTTGCGCTAGTTGGACAGAAGTTGAACTAGGTAAACTTGTCGTTTCAGACCGTTCCTGGTCTTTGGGGACAAGCACATCTTCATCAAAGATGTTTACTCACCGCTGTAACCCGTTCCATTCGTGCTGTCTTTTCAAATCGCAATGCATGGCCACGGAAACAAACAAATGGAAGCAACTACTAACAAGCATCTCTAAGTGCATGGTATCTTCGCTATACTTGGTGTTTCGTTTCATCCGAATCTTTTGGCATGTGCCATATTTCATCCAATCTGGTTCGCCAAGCCGAACGCCTGCTCGTCTTATAGAGACATACATGCCTTGCAAACCGTATCCAAAACTCTCGTCTGCCCCCAGTCTTGGCGTTCCATCTTCCAGCGAACCCCTTTTCAAAGAGTTTGTATCATGACCGGCCGTCGATGAGCTTGTCATCCTCCTTGGTGCCGCCCCTGGCCAGAGCTTCGCGAATCTTGTCGTTCTCGTTGGCGCGGATCCGCTGCCGCGCATCCTCAAGCCGCTCGACTCCGCGGTCGATGGTCTCGATATGCACACTCAGCGGGATCGCGGCGACGGAGTCACGGAGAAGCTCAGGCGCGGCCACACGGTCGCGGAGATCGCCTAGGCCAGCTTGTATCTTCTCGAGATCGACGATGAGCGCCGAGAGCTGCGCGACCGCCGTGCTGCGCTGGCGGTCCACCTGCCGAAGTAGGGAGAGCTGGGCGTTGAGGTTGTGAAGGCGTTTATTATTCGCACCGACAAGGGTCCACAGCGTCCAAAGAACCTCGTCACGGCGAGATTTGACGGAGTTTGACGAACGGGTAACGAGCTCATAAATTTGATTGAGATGCTCCTCGGCCTTTGTCAAGAGAAGCAGGACGCCTTGTGCCTCCACGATGAGCGACGAGATGCGGTCGGAAACCATGGCAGTATGTTCAACGTACTTGTCGAGAAGGGTCCGTTCTGAGAACGGCGTTACAGTGGGAGTGAAGGGGTAAAAGATCCAGCTGGACCACTGAGAGAGGATGCCTACATCAGTAGTCTCTGAAGCGGAAAGTGTGTCTAGATAGCGAGATGTCCAACGGTTGATGGAGATGACGGAGTCGACAGCAGACCCGACATGGACGTTGAACTTTTGCAGGTCGGCGGCCGTCAAACGCGCCGTGTCGATATACTCGTTGAATTCGTAGACGAGCTCGTCCCGCTGCGGCAACTCCGAGTAGCGAACCATGGTACGCAAGTCGCGGATCGAGGACTCGGAGCGTTTCATTTCCATGGGCAACGAAACGCCGTCGGCGCTGCGTTCGAGGACCTGCTCAAACTGCGACTGGACGTTCATCAGATCATCAAACTCGACGTTTGCAGGCCCAGAGTCCTGGCCGCCACCCGTCGTGGAGGTAAATGAAGGGCAAAACGGAAGGTCTAGGTATGCGGCTCCCGGGATGCGACAAAACGGCGAGAGAGACGCCGTTAGCGACTTAGTAACCATATTTTGAAGCATGATGGAGGCACCAAAGAAAAGCCAAACAGCCAAGCAAAGTGCCAGTGGCTTTTGGACGTAGCCTAGGGCCATGCCGATGACGTTGAAAACCCAGGCCAGTACGTTGAAGATCGCGCCTGGGAGAGACTCCGACAGGCGTTCGGTAACCGTTCTATGCTCCTCTGCCGCATCGTCGTAGTAATCCCTCCCTCTCCCATGATCTCCGCGCCGCAGCTTCAAGGGACTTCCGGTGCTTGCTTGCCGAATGACACGGCGGCGTACCTCTTGTTGTTGGTACGGATCATCACCCGGGCGGATAGTCCGCGTCGACCGGCCGCTGCTCTGACGGGGGCTGGTGCTGCTGCCGGGGGTAGCACCAAAGCGCATAGACGGCATGACAAACTCTGGGTCTGGAGAACGGTTGGGATCCCGGCGGATGGTAGGTTGAAAGGGCGAGCGGAGAATAACGCGCTCATCATCTGCCTTGTTCATGAAGTCCTGTACGCTGTGATGAGATTCTTGGGAGCCGCCGATACTGAATGACTGCGAAGGAATCTGCGATGGGTCCGTAGAGATGAAACCCTCATCCTCCTCAAGGTCGGGAAGAATAGAGGTGTCGAAACTGTCATTCTCGCCACCCTCGACAAGTCGCCAACTACTCTCGACGGGGAGGTCTTGCTGACGTCGCGGAGGCATCGTGCCTGGATGGGTGTTTGAGATGCCTTGAGATGGCCGACAAGGTGTTCTTCTTTTTTCCTTTTCCTTTCTCGGAGTCAAACCACGGATCAAGATATGTGAGACGTCCTAACGCCAGAGATAAGGTACATGGGCAAGTCGACAGCCTTCTTGGGACGGAGGCGCGAAGTGTGATGCTTCCAAGACGCGCCGATCGCGTAAAGTGGCGAGGTTGTTTACAAGGACCCTTAAATGCAGGCGCCACGATATTAACGGTGTCCAGAAACAGTATTGAGGATTCCGGATGTTTTCTAGTGAGTCATGGGGCGGAAACTAGCTACAGGGACCGGGGCAACGGTTGAGGGCAAAAATAGGTAGAGACAAAGGGCGAAAAGATGTATTGAGGAAGTTCATAAACATTCACAAACAATGCATCCCTCTGGCGTCATAGGCTCCAGTGGGCGCCCCTTGCATGCACAGCAGCTGTCGCGCGGGGATCCAACAGCTTCTAGTGGATAGCTCCCTCCGCCGAATCCGCTGTATTGGCAGCAGCAGGGACCATGTGGGAAGCAGTGTGACTCGACGGTGTCCCAGTGATAAGCTTCGAATCACCCTGGTCATCACATGGTCCTGGCGAAAAGGCAGGTGGGAAGGGTGTTTGTTGCAACACCCCCACCCCACACTGATCCTGTTAGTCATTAACGGAAATGTTCTTTCGGCAAAATATAAAGCCGTCATCCGGGAGATATTGCACACGACAATTGGGTCGCCCCACTTGGCTCCGACGCGATTTCCACCACGTCAGGTCGAGAAGAGAGAGAGACCCGAACCTAAGTAGCCTGGTCTATTGCAACGCACTCAACCCCTTCGCCGTTACAAATCCCATTTCTGCGTCGCGTGCGCCGGAAAGTCGCTCACCACTCCCTCAATTACGCAACTTGACTGCCCACGATGTCAACAGGCATGGATCAACGTGAGCTTGAGTCATGCATCAAGCAGCTCAACAAGATCGTCCAGGCAAACGAGCCTCCTGCGACCGCCTTAGCACTCCTTGAGCGTCTGAAGAAGGAGGCTGCTCCCACGGAAGAGATGCTCAGGGTACGCTGCGACTGACTTTTTTGATCCAACCCAACACCGGTTCATCACATGTGTTGCATCTACACTGGTGCATCTATAGGGACGGACCGAAGCTGACCTGTTTGTTCGCATTTAGTCTAGCAGAGCTGGTGTCTTCGTTGGCAAGCTTCGGTCGAACTCGAACAAGGAAATCGCCCGCGCCGCGACGGAACTCGTCCACAAATGGAAGAAACTCGTCGAGGCCGAGAAGCAGGGCAAGATAAAGAAGCAGTCGTCCCCCGCCGCTCCCTCCCCGACCCAGGCCCCCGCACCGAAGCCCTCTTCGTCGAATGCGATGAATCAGCCTTTCAAAGGCAATCCCGAGCTCCGTCGCGCCAAATCCGATGGCTGCGATACCAAGCGTACCGGCGATGAAACGCGCGACTCCTGTATCGAGTTGATCTACAACGGTCTCGCCTACCGGTCTACTGCCTCCGTCACCGATGTTCTCGCCAAAGCCGTTGCCGTCGAGCACGCTGCGTTCAGCCACTACAAGGGTGTCACCAAGGAGTATCGTGAGAAGCTACGCTCCCTGTTTAGCAATCTTAAAGTCAAGAGCAACCGCCAGCTCGGTGTTAATGTCATGGAGGGCAAGATCGCTCCTGAACGCTTCGTCGTCATGACCCACGAGGAGCTCAAGTCGGAGGAACAGCGCAAAAAGGAAGACGCTCTTCAACTTGAGAACATGAAGAAGGCACAGGTCCCCATGGCCGAGAAGAGCATCAGCGACGCTCTCAAGTGCGGCAAGTGTGGTCAGAAGAAGGTTAGCTACAGCCAGGCGCAGACGCGCAGCGCTGATGAACCGATGACAACATTCTGCGAGTGCACTGTTTGCGGTAATCGCTGGAAGGTTAGCCTGTCTATGTTCCCGCAGTTTTCTGGTTTTCGGATACTAACAAATGTCCAAGTTCTCTTGAGCATGCGATTAAGAAGGGGGAGGGTTTCACATATTTCGACTGACGGCGTCATTTTTCCCTTATACCCCGTTCTCAAGGCACGGGATGGTCTTGCATTTGGCACTCGAAGTTAGTGCGGTTTTGGCTGGTACGGAGTTGGGGACGAGGAAACCTTTTATTCCTTTTAAACTATTTTTTTTTCGCCCCTACACACAGAAAATTCGGGCGTCTTTGCCGCTTCCTTGTCGCGGACTTCACTCAGAACGGAACTACACTCTAGAAAGGGGGGTTCGATAGACCCGTGGCCTGAGAGGTAGCCGCCTATTCGAAGTTGAGGCGGAGAAACAATTGAGCGTTTGCAACGTGCCTTGTGGCATTGATTGTGTTTAAATTTATCATTGCCCAATTCACTGCTTCGCCGGGCCAATCTTCAACACGGAGAAAAGGTCGGCCGAGTGCTCTTCGTCTTCCAAACCCATTGCCGCCACATGTTTCCAGAACTTGCTCAGGTGTCTCGTGCCCGAGTCGCAGAGAATCGTAACGACTTGGCTGCCCTTAGGCAGTCTCGTGGCCGCAACGACGGCCGCGACACAGTTGACGGCAGTGCTGCTACCCGCAAAGATGCCATCGTTCTCCACCAGCCATCTCGCCATGCGGCACGCCTGCTCGTCCGTAACCTTGATCGCGTCGTCGATCAGCTCCCTGCCGGCTTCAAAGTTCTCCGTCACCCGGTTGATGCCGATTCCCTCCACGATCGTATCAACCTGCTGCCGCCGCCGAGTTCCTTCCTTCTCCGTGCTGGAATACATAACGCCGTGCCGGATCTTGTTATACAATCCGCTGCCCTGAGGGTCCGCCAAAATGACCTGCAGACCCGGCACGTTGGCCTCTTCCTTGAGGTACTTGGCCACGCCGGCAATAGTACCGCCCGTTCCGGCGCCGGCCACGAAGGCGTCCAACCTGCCCCCGGTCTGGTACACAATCTCCGGGCCCGTTGTGTGTAGGTGCGCCGCGAAGTTAGCCGGGTTCTCGAACTGATCCGCAAAATAGCCGACACTGCCGTCACCGGCGTTAGCGGCGTGTTCAACAGCGCGCCGCCTCGCGAGGTTAACAAAGTGCTCCGGCGATGCGATCGGTGCGGGGTCTACGCGCTCGACGGTCGCACCTAGGTGGCGGAGCAGATCAACCTTCTCCATGGCCATATCGTTGGGCATGCAGATGTGCGCGCGATAGCCCCTTGCGCGCGCCAGCGTCGCCAGCGAAATGCCTGTGCTGCCGACGGTGCCCTCGTAGATAGTGTCTCCACGCCCGGGGACGAGCTGGCCCGCAGCCTCGGCGGCTTCGATCATCGACAACGCGACGCGGTCCTTTGGCGTGTTGCCCGCGGCATTAAGGAACTCGGCCTTGGCGAGGATGACTCGACCTGTCGCCTCGCTAAGGGAGCGGATCTTGATGAGCGGGGTATTGCCGATGGCGCCGGCGACGCCGTCTGCGATTAAAGGTGGATTCCACGAGGCGCCTCTCGCGAAGGCGGCCGCCGCCTCCTCGGCTTCGGAGGCCGTCTCATGGTCTTCGAGCTGCACGGGCGGTCCCCAGAAAACACTGCTGCGCCGGGAGGGATCCGTGGATGATGAACCGCTGGTGGGAGCCCGGCGGGTGCGGCGGCGCTGGTAGCGGCGCTCGAGGTCGGGATAGAAGTCTTTGAAGCCCAGTGTGACGAGGATGCCAGCCGCGAAGGCGAGCGCCAAGGCGGCTGAGCCATAGGCTTTTGGATGGTTGCTCAGAGACATGTTGTCCGTGTCATGTGTTGTGCTCCATCGTCCGCGTGAGTCCCCACGGCGTCCTTATGATTTGTCTCTGACGAGATGTCGTTATCCCGGGTGTCTCTCGAGAACTTGATGTAGGTGAAGAGGTGAAGTAAACATTGACTGGATCACGAAATTCTGACCATCTTTTTTCCCCCTACGCGTGTGCAGGGGATTTGCCCGCTAAACGGCGTGATGTCATTTTAGCTCAGAAGACCCCTGTATTCAGCCTCAACATGTGCTATGCGCTTCAGCCTTCAGCGGCTCCAATCCAACCCTCAGGGGAGGCATTGGCTGAAAGCAACCTGCAGCGGATTAACAGCTGCCCCGTCCGTTTCGAGGGAGCTCGGGCCATGATGGAACCCTTTGCCAACCCACGGCCTGCGAGGTGCTGTTTTGCTACAGTTGTTGATTCCCAACCTTCATTTTCTGCTGCGATCTCCTCACTCAGATTCCCTCCGGGATGGACTCCCCCGCCGTCACCCGCCTCTTCCGTGAGCTCTTCCGCCGGCCCGCATGTCAATCCCGCCGGCATTGCACGGCTGCCACCGCCGCACTCCCGGCTCTGAGCCAACGTCGTCCTCATCCTCACAACCCTCACCACAAGACCGCCGCAGCTACAACACGACCACCGACGGGCATCAATGGCTCGTCCACGTCGCAACAGCGGAGGGAATACGCCGTGAAGACGTCTGCCGAGAAACAGGATAAGAGAAACGAGTCCAAGTGGCAGCAGCGGACGTCCCTCTTCCCGAACGACCGCGCCGACGAGTTCGACACCTACCCGACGCTCAGCTCCCGCGACCTGGCCGCCCGCTCAACCCGCCCGCGCAAGGTCAAAATGCTCACCCGTGACTTCATCGAGGACAGCCTCTACAACCCGGCCTACGGCTACTTCTCCACGCAGGCCGTCATCTTTTCCCCCGGTCAGCCCTTCGACTTCCCTGCCTTCCGCGATGAGCCGCATTTCTACCGCGAGCTGGGCCAGCGGTACACCGAGTTTGAGGACGAGCTCGACAACAAGGAGGGGGTTAACGACGCCCGCCCGCTCTGGCACACGCCCACCGAACTGTTCCGCCCATACTACGGCGAGGCTATCGCCCGCTACCTGGTCTCCAACTACCGCCTGACGACGTACCCCTACCATGACCTCATCATCTACGAGATGGGCGCCGGTCGTGGCACACTCATGCTCAACATCCTCGACTACATCCGCGACATAGACCCCCAAGTCTACGCCCGCACCCAGTACCGTATCATCGAGATTTCCCCGGCACTCGCCTCACTGCAGCGCCACCACCTCCTCTCTACCGCCGACTCGCGCGGCCACGCCTCCAAGGTCGAGATCATCAACAAGTCCATCTTCTCCTGGTCCGAGCGCGTGCCCTCGCCATGCTTCTTCCTCGCCATGGAGGTCTTTGACAACTTCTCCCACGACTGCGTGCGCTACGACCTCGCCACCGAGGAGCCCCTTCAAGGCTCCGTCCTCGTCGATGCCGACAACGACCTGTACGAGTTCTACTCCCCGGACCTTGACCCGGTCCTCGCCCGCTTCCTCCGCGTCCGCCACGCCGCCACGGGAGGCCGCTACCCGACCCCTTATCCAGCGAACCGCATGCTGCGCAACCTCAAGTCGCGCATGCCCATGATGCCAAACCTCTCGGAGCCCGAGTACATACCCACCCGCCTAATGCAGTTCTTCGACGTGCTGGAGAAGTACTTCCCTGCCCACCGTCTCGTCACGAGCGACTTCCACTCCCTGCCAGACGCCATCCCCGGCCTCAACGCACCCGTGGTACAGACGCGGTACGAGCGTAAGACGGTGCCCGTAACTACGCCTTTGGTAAGCTGCCGTTGTCGCACGCCCCATACGCTCCGAAGATGATGATGCTGATCAGCTGTGCAGGTTCACCAGGGCTACTTTGACATCATGTTCCCGACAGATTTCCAAACCATGGAGGTCATGTACCAGGCCATCACGGGCAAGCTCACGAGGCTCACATCTCATGGTGACTTTATGAAGCGCTGGGCTTTCCTTGAGGACACCCAGACCCGCAGCGGGGAGAACCCTCTGCTCAGCTACTACGAGAACGCCAGCGTGCTGGTCACCGTATAAATACATGTAGACAGGATATACATGATACCCCTGAGACCGTGGATAACTTTTGCGATGACTGGAAACTCTTTTTCTTGCACTTCTTTTTTATTTTATTTTTAAACCTTTCTGTTTACTTTACGTGACTGAGATGGCTCCTAAACACAACCCTAAACACAGCAAGGTAAGGAAGGGGAGACAAGCTTTTGATAAGTCGGTGAACCGCTCCGATGCGATCGTCCGGATCACAACATAATCATCCTGTCCATATTCCTGTGTCCATCTAATTCCCGTTTAAAAAGTAGATTGTGTGAGCCAGGCATGCCTCTGCAGCGCGATGGCGGGAATCTCCTGTATGACGCTCAAATGCTGAGCTTCTCCTTGAGCCACCTCTCCGCCGTGGCGACAGCTTCATCCAAGTTCTCGGCATTGGTGCCCTGTCCTTGACGGGTAGGCTCCTTGCCGCCGGATTTACCTCCGACAACTCCGCTAACCTGAGCAGCCCATTGCTCTGCAGTAACGCCTTGAGAGGACAGGTGCTAGGTCCGGGTTAGCTCGACTTCACAGCGGATGGACGGACGTTCCAGTGACGACTTACAGTTCCAACATAGACACCATGGGCAACCGAGCCCTCGTTCTTGCTCCCACCAAAAAGGTAGACGGAGCGCTCCTTGTCCTTGGATTGAAAGTGCTTGACAACCTCGCCGATGGCCTTGGCGTTGGCAGAGATGGGGAGCTGGCCGACGAACCACTTGGAGTCCTTGTTCTTATCGAAGTGAGCGACAACGGTGTCGAGCGCAGTCTTGGCCTCGGCCTTCTGGCGCTTCTTCTGCTCGTCAGTGACAGACTTGATGATCTTGTCAAACCGCTTCTTGATGTCCTCCTTGGTGAGAGTGGAGATGGTCAGCTGGTTCAGAGCGTGCTGGGTCGTCTTGATCTCCTGCTCCTTCTCGGGGCCGAAAGGCAACGCCTCGAGTGCATCCAGACGCTTGGAGAACTCGTCAGCCTCACGCTGCACCTGGTGCGCAGCATCGCCCGTGTAGGCGATGATGCGGCGGATACCCTTGGCAATGCCGCTCTCCTCGACGATGACCAGGTCCTTGATGAGCCCGGTCTGCTCGACGTGAGTTCCACCGCAGAACTCAACGCTGACCTTGCGCCATTCAGGGTTCTTGGGGTTGCCAAGCAGCGTGTCGACATCAACGCCAACGGACACAACACGGACGGGGTTGGGGTATGTCTCGCCGAATACAGCGCGGACACCCTCGATTCCCTTGGCCAGGTCGAGATCCACTTCCTTGGCGTAAATCTTGCCGTTCTGGCGGATGTACGAGTTGGAGAAGTCCTCGATCTTCTTCAGCTCAGGAATGGTCACGGCAGTCTTGTGGGAAAAGTCAAAACGCAACTTCTCGTTGTCCACCAAAGAGCCCTTTTGGTTAATGTCGTCGCCGAGGACTTCGCGAAGAGAGTGATTGAGGATGTGGGTACCGGTGTGGTTATTGCGGATGGGAGATCTCCTCAGCTCATCGTATTCGCAGATCACCTCGTTGCCGGATGACAACGTGCCATACTCGAGGTAACCGTTGTGGACAATATACCCTCCGTAGTTCTGTACATCCAGGACCTTGAACTCGGCAACATCATCAATGACGATGCGCCCAGTGTCAGCGACCTGGCCACCGGACTCGGCGTAGAAGTTGGTCTTGTCCAGCAACAGACCCAGGGGAGTGTTCTCGGCAACATCCTTGGTTGACTTGACAAAGGCCTTGCCGTCGTAGATCAGTTGTACCTTGGCCTTGGAGTCACCCTTGACGTACTTACCCTCGTCATCCGTTCTCGCAACGTTGAGTTGTTGCTCAAGCTCGGCAATTTGATGAACGTTTAGCTTTGCGAAGGTCTGGACGGAGTTCTTGACGACTTTGCTGGCCTCACGAGCCTTGTCTTGAGCAACCTTGACCTCGTCGTCGTCGATCTCAAGCTTACGCTCCTCGGCCATGAGCTTGGTCAGATCCACAGGGAAGCCAAAAGTGTCGTAAAGTCTCCAGACCTCGGCACCAGAGAGCTTCTTCTCGCCCTTTTTGATGGCAGCGTTGGCATACTTCTCGAACTGTGCCTCACCACGGTCAAGGGTACGGGCGAAGGCCTCCTCCTCCTCATCCAGAATCTCCCTGATGTCCTGCTGCTTTTTGACGATTTCAGGGAACTGCTCGCCCATCTGGTCAACAAGAGCAGGGAGAATCTTGGAGAAGAAGGATCCGATCTCGGCGTTGAAGTACTTGCGGGCATAACGAACGCCGCGACGCAAGACTCGGCGAACGACATATCCGCGTCCGTCGTTGTTGGGAACAGCGCCGTCGGACATGGAGAAGGTTAACAGGCGTATGTGATCAGCAACGACACGGTAAGCGGTGTCGATGCCATCAACGTCGTCAGCGCCGTACTTGTCAGTGTACGGTCTGGCGCCGGTGACCTCTTCTATCCTCTGAAACAAGGGTGTGAAAATATCGGTGGCGTAGTTGGAGACGGTGTTCTGGAGGGCGGACACGAGACGCTCGAAACCCATGCCGGTATCGACGTGCTTTGCGGGCAGGGACTTCAGAGATCTATCGGGCTGGCGGTCGTACTGGATGAAAACGTTGTTCCAGATCTCGACAACCATGGGGTCATCCTGGTTGACCAAGTCAGAGGCGTTGCGGCCGCCGATCTTGTCGTAGTGAACCTCACTGCAAGGTCCGCAGGGCCCTTGGTCGCCCATCTCCCAGAAGTTGTCCTTCATGTTACCGGGCAGGATGTGGTCCTCGGGGACACCAACAGATTGCCACAGGCCCTTGGCCTCCAGGTCGGGCTCGAGGCCCATGTCGGGGTTGCCCTCGAAGTAGGTGACGTACAGACGGGAAGGGTCCAGGCCGTAGACCTTTGTCAGAAGCTCCCAAGACATCTCAATTGCGTCCTTCTTAAAGTAGTCTCCGAAGGACCAGTTGCCCAGCATCTCGAAGAAGGTGTGGTGGTAGCTGTCCTTGCCGACATCGTCGAGATCGTTGTGCTTGCCACCAGCACGAATGCACTTCTGGGTGTCGGTCGCACGCTTCAGGGAGTACATGGGATCGGCCTTTGAGATCGTTCCAAGGAAGATGGGCTTGAACTGGTTCATGCCCGCATTGGTGAAGAGCAAGGTGGGGTCATTGTGAGGGACGACGGAGGAGGAGGGAACTGTGATAGAGTAAGACGAGTCAGCCAACCGAAGCTGTGCAAGTTGACGAAGCCAAAAGAGCGGTCATAAGATGTGTGATCAATAGACACAAGGCCGACAGAACAATTCTATGCCGTGGCATTGGTAGCATGGAGGGGTTTGGTGATATCGTACCAATAGTGTGGCCCCTCTTCTCGAAGAACTCGAGGAAAGTCTTGCGCACAACGGCGCCGGGCCACTTTGGCTCAGCCATGACTGCAGCGGGTGATGTCGAAGTAGAATGGAAGCGCCTCTGCGGGAAGATGGCACTTGATGAGATGAGACCAGACGGCGTCGTAAGTGTATTTGTCTGGGATCCGACCGACGCTCGAGTCCAGCAAAAAGAGGGTTTGATTGCAGATGTGGAGGAGGTGGGCATTTTATCAGGGCCGGCACAGCTGTGACTCTTTTGGCGGGGTGGGCAGCTTGTTAGCGCGGCAGCTGCATTCGCATTGCTTCGGGGTAGGAGGGGCAGCGATAGCGGGAGCGGATGCGGACGCAGGCGTGGTAGGGGCGGCCCCAAGGAGCTGTCTGGCCCGGTGCTTTCGTAGAAACTTCTACAAGCCCGCCGGGAACGACTCAAGGCCAGTACAAAAGCGCCAGAGCTCCCCGACCCAGGCCATCCGCCACAGCTGAGCGCCTGTGAATGCGCCCGCGCCCCTCGTACGAGCATAACAGCTCCTCCCGCCGTCATTCCTCTCTGGCTTTGCCCTTCCCCTCAAATACAACCACCTGGACGGACGAACTGGAAATTGCGCAGCGTCTCCTCTCTCTCTATCTTTCTCTCCTTCTTCTCACGGCTCGACTCCGAACGAAACCTCACAGAAAAGCGAGCAAGCAAGTCTGTCGGTTGTTGTCTTACCAGCAAACGAACCGGGGGAAAAAAGACTGCTGTTTCCAACTCAGGCGTGCGGATTTCGGATTGGCTCTGGAGCCAACTGCGTTCTTCGCTTCGCGACGGGATATTCCCTACTCTTCCGGAAACGGCGATTCGAGAGCAGCCGTGCCGCACCTCTCCTATCCCACGCTTAGGAAATACCAACGACGACCTCTAGTCACCCCCGATTGGCGATTGGCGGCGCCTTTGTGCTCGGCTGCTGCTCAGCTGCTCCTGTCGTGTCTCTCTTTGCTGCGATATAAGTGGCCACTGCGGGGATTGGATTAATTGACCATCGTATCGGGTTCCGTTGTCCGTTGCTGTTACTGTTGGCGTCGTCGTAGTCGTCGGGCCAGCAGCGTTGTGAAAAGAGAGGTTTGGTAGTAGAAGTGTAGGGGTGCAGCAGGAAAGGATTGGGTGAGAATCCCGACGCGCGCGAGAAAGTTCCAGCAAAAAGTCGCCGAAAACATGTTGCTGCACGGGGCCCAATCTCCCTCCCATGCGCTGGACTCCCACGCGCTGGAGCCGGATCAGCAGCACCAGCAACATCAACCGGCGAGACAGTTACGGCGCAAAAGAAAAGCTGAGTCCCAGGACAACGAACGTCTGTCCAAAAGACTCAGTCTGTTGAATCTAGGTACAGTCCAACACCCCGGTTAGGTTTTCTTGGCATATTTGGATGCTAAAACTGCATGCAGAGAAGAATGGCCAGAAACTTTATGTCCCGGTGGAGGAGCCGACTCCATCTTCCGTGTCGCCAAACGCCGCTGTTCCCACATCCTCGTCGTCAACGGCCTCCACCTCTCCGACCAACCATCGCCGCCGTCGCCATTGCAATCCACCACCTCCGCTATCACACAATCAGGAAGTGATGCAGCTCGACGATACCAAGCACAAGGTCTACATCTACAGCATCGACGACGAGCTCTCATCCTCCGAGAGCGAGACCGACGACGGCAAACTGGTCTTCCTGCCGGACATTGAGAAGCACCTGCGCGCTACGCGCATTCCACCCTCCATTCTGGCCAACGATCAGGGCGAACTTGCCGGCATGCAGGTGATCTTGTACAACGAACCCACATCCTTGACCATTCCACGCGAGCAAGACAGCGTCCGCAAGGCCATCGTCGAATCCCGGGCCCGTATGCGTGAGAGGCAGCGTCTCGAACGAGAGGGCAAAGGCACACCCGCCGTGCAGATGCCGCCACCTTTCGTCCCTCAGCAACCCGTCGGCGCCCCCATTCTCGAGTCCCAACAGCCGGTCAGCGCTAGTGTGCCCAGTTTCCTGACCCCGACCGAGGCTTCGGCATTCGTAGACTACGACCCCGACGCTATGGACGTGGACTAGGGGGACGAAGAAATAAGGCAAGTGCTTTTAACATATTTTGTGACGATTCCCACGGCCGCTACGGATATCAACGAGTTGCTGCAACCAAGAAAGAGAAGGAGAGCCCACGGCGATTCACGGCCCGGGTCAGTAAGGCGTTCCACTGGCATGTATAATTTCTTATCGATTAGGCAGGAACAGTGCTGCATTGTACAATATACATGTGTTATAGTCAAGGCGTCCTAGTAGTCCCCGGTGAATGAGGCGTCCAGCCTAGATGCCCGCGAGACCTTGTGGCCTCTAGGTATACATGACGAACCCAGCCAATTCTCGTTGACGATCCCCGTCTTGATTTGCGTCTCGGTTATATCCCACCTCGTCTCGTCTTGAATCTCATCTCGAGCTAGCAATGAGCAACACGACCTTTCTAAATAGAGATATGGAAGAGGGGGGGGATGAAGAAAGAAAATAGAGAAAAAGCCGGTTTGGAACGCCGAACGCAACAAGAAAACCACGCGTCTTCATTCTCCGCGCCACCCCTTCGCAGTCCTCCCACTCACTGCGACCTGTACGGGTAAGCCTGCCCGGCATGGTTCGCCGCGACGGCGGCGGGTGGCGGGGGCGGCCCGGCGGGCGGCGAGACGCCGTACTCTTGGGACGGGTCAACCTTGGAACCGCCGTCGGGGGGCGCGTAGACGGGAGGCCTAGCGGCGTTGGGATCGTAGGTGGGCGGCGGCATCCCCTGCATGCCATAATAGCCGCCGGCCGGGGCGTTCGGGTGGGTGTTGTAGTATTCCGGGCGGTAGGTGTTGTAGGAGGCGGTGGGCCAGGCATAGCGGCTGTCGACGCGAGCGAGCTGGGCGCGGCTGAAGAGCCAGCGGTGGTAGCCAAGCGGGATAAGGCCCTTCTTCATGCGACGCTTGCCGTGGACGTAGCCGATGACGAGGAAGGCGGCGAAGAGCGTCGTGAGGCCGAGGAAGACGGACCACTTGACGATGACGCCCGTCTGTTTTGTGGGATTTGTTAGAGTCGGAGTGCATAGAGAGAGAGAAGGAAAGGGAGAGATGAGGGGGAGGGGTTCTTACCCGACTATACCACCAGGGAATCGCTCGTCCATTCTGGATGACCCAGCCGGGAGGGAGTTCGTTGGAGTTGGCCGCAGTCTGCCGAGCAACCAAGTAGGCGTCCATCGTGACGTATAGTCTCCTTTGCTTTCGCCCTGTCGGTCGTTCCCTCTATATCCAAATTCAGTCCAATCTAGTCGGTCCGGTCCAGCCCGGTCCCTTTTCGCTGGCAGCTCCACGCCGAATTCGAGCTTATTCCGGGGTTCCTTTTTTTGTTTTTGTGTTTTTTTGGCTCACCTGTGGTTGGCATTCGGCGGGTGCAACGTCTGCAGATCAGCTACGCCGGAGTTAGACCAAGCCAAGTCGTTTTGACAACCAACGAGCGAGCAAGGGTAGCTAGCGTGTGGTGACGAGTAGGGGAAGGGGGTGAAAGAGTGTGTATAATGGTTCCTGGCTCTGCCAAGACTTGGAGATGCAGCGGGTGGACGGTTTATTTGAATCGCTCCAAACGGGAAAACAAGAGCGATGAGAGCATTCGACCAGCCACTTACTACCAGGTACTCTGTACTCTAATACTACGCGTATGCATCCACAGGTATCCACATCTTTTCTAGTTATGCTCGGACATGGGTGCCGGCATCGTTAACTTTGTTCTCCACGGGCGTCCAGGGGGTGGGACGGGGTCGGTTTTGGGAGGTTGGGGTGCATGGACGGGGCCTCATTGGCCTCCATTGGCCTCCATTGGCTGAAAGGGTCCAGCTGGAGGTCGTCGAGGAGTGTGACCACTGACGACGGCGGTTCGTGTGCAACTCTGCGGCAGCCCTGAAGCACGAGAGTCGTTTCATCCATCTCGGGTCCCGAACGGCGTGCTACGACACTCGACATTCTACACAGTAGGAAGCACACACACACTCCTCTCTCTCGCAAACAGAAACAACAAACACTGGCCAGTCCTCCGTGAGTCGTGGACATCAGCGGTCTGAGAGGCCACCCACCATCCTCTGGGCCGCCACAGTGCAGTGTTTCCCATCCATCGCGACGGGAGGACGGTAGGCAGAGGAGAAGCGGACTGGGCGGTGACCCCGTGCTTTGAAGCAGACTACGTTTTTCTGGAGGGTTTCCCCCCTCAGTCTCGCCCGTCGAGTCTACTTCGTTTCTAACCCCCAACTTTCGCTGCCCAACATCACTTTGGCTGGTTCGTGGCTCTTCATCGAGTTCGTGGAAAAACGTCGATGGCCGAATCGTGAACATTCTGTTCTCGGGTCTTCATAAGTGAGACTTAGGAGTGAAGAAAACAGCCATCGTATCTTCCCTCTCCATTGGTCTTTTTTCCGTCATGGCTGTGTGTGCCCTTATGACTGCAGCATCTGGTTCGCGGCCTCAGTGCCATATGCCCCCCCCCCGGGGGGGAGGGGCAACCTCGCGTAAGAATAACTTGGGATCAGGTACGTGGATGCCGACGAGCATTGTACGCAGTACGCAACCACGACGCGCCATGCCCGTGGCCAATCCAAACCTCGATCGGTGCTTCACATTTGCTCGTCCTTCCTTAAATCGATGACAACATCGGATCAATCGACCGGCGTCAGCCACACGTCCTCGTCAGCCGGCCTTATGGTTCAGCTCCATGTATTGTAAGACGAGAACGATGTTGGAGGGGTGGGCCGTCCATTCGCAAATCAACAAACACCGCGTAGATCCATCAGCAGCTAGCACCCAAGCCTCATAGTTGAGCAAAAGTTCGTGAGCGTTAGGGCTTAGTGAGGGACGGGCGTAGAAACGAAGCTCCATTTCACACGGAAATGATGTATGGGTGTGATGGCTGAATCGGGTAGATCCATGTTCATACATCTTCAATGTCTCTCGCATCTGCACGTGCACACTACATGTGTGTACTGTCTCCCCTTTCACATCGTGACTGACATCTCTCCTCGTCCGTCCACCCAACTTCTTTCGTCCATATCAGACAAAAGAACTCGATAAGCTTGCCGGCAAAAACAACCCAAATATAGAGTTTAGCCCGCCTCTCACCTTCCTTACGTAGGGCTGGCGCTCCTGCCTGCATGTGCGGGTGCGCCCTTGGGTATATGCTCGAATAACTCAGCCGCTAGCTCGGCTCCGGATCCGAGATTCGATGGTCGTCCGCAACTCGGAAGAAACTCAGTCAATCGACTGGAAGAGATGCGGGGGTGCATGCGTTCGTGGGATGATGATGATGTGCGCAGGAAGACATGCAGTCGTTGCCCTTTTCGTTCTATTTTATCTTCCGAGAGGCCCGAGCTGAGTGACCGAAACCCTTCGAGTCGCTCAGACTTCGGAAGCCGTATGTTGTTCTCGCAATACGTGTTAGCGTACGCAGTGGCGGGCTCGTCATATTCGTGTGGGAGTCGACGACCGACGACGAGCGGGAGGCCATTCGTAGCTCACCCGTCTCTCCACCATCCGGCGTCCTCATCGTATCCAATGATGTCAAAGTCGATGTTCATGCTCCTGAGCATTGTGCCCATGGTGAACTCCTGTCTGTCGTTAGCGCCTCGCTCCTCCCCGTCCCCGGTTCTCGTAGTACTCACCTCGACCTCCTCATCATCTTCACACACCTCACCTCCATCATCATTAACTCTCAACTCCCGAGGCGACTGCTCCCTCTCCCCCTCCTCCTCAACATATCCATCCGCATCAACTCTCCCACGGCGCCTTTCCTCGTCATGCTTCTCTTCCTCGCGCATCCTCTTCGCAAATCGGACACCGTCTTCCCTCTGAGCTTTCCTCATACCCTTCAATCCGCCCATCCCTTCCACCCTCTCCCGAGAACCCTCAAACACTTCCTCCGCCGCGATCCGGCCCGCCGCCCTCCACTTCTCAATCAACCCCACAAGCTCCTCGTCCGTCTCGCCCTCGCCCGCGCTGCGGATCCGGCCAGCCTGCCGGATGATCTCCTCTCTGCCCTCGGCCTCCCTCGTGACCTTACTACTGCCCGGCATCGAAGCTCCGCCCTTTGCGACCGACCCAGTTCCGTGAAGAACCCCCCTTGTTGGCGAAGGAGACGCCCCCGGATGTAACTGTGGCCGTGGCACACTGAACGGCCGGCGCGAGGGTGCGCCCATCTGCTTCGCCGGCGTCACGGCCTGAAGCCCAACTGGTCGCGGCCTCGTGGCAACCGACGCGGCCGTTGTGCTACCCGGACCTGCACCCGAGTCCGAGTCCGCACGGGTCTCCCAGTTCGGCTTCGGTGGCGGAGATGGTGCTGCACCATCCTCGGCGGCGGTGTCGGGTCCCGCCTCCCGGTCCCGCACCATGGGTGACTTGAAGGGTTTCCGAAGCGTCTCGTTGGCAACATCTACCCTTCTTCGTTTTGCGGCTGGGGTGAACATTGTGTGCACTTGTGCTACCACGTGGGTAATCAAAGACTGTGTCTTGCTCTCGACGCCGAACAGGTGGTGAAGTGACGCACGGAGCGCTTGGTCGACGTGGGGGGGGGGGGGGGGGGGGGGGTGGGTGGTTTTCACCCTTTTTGGTTGGTGTTACAGGAGGATTTTTCGATCCGTTCTGTCTGACGCAGTGATTAACAAATGATGCACCACCTTTTGGATTCTCGAGTTGAAAAACAAGACCCGTCATCTCAAGACTGGAAAGCTCGGGATATTGAATTACATTGTTATTAGTGCAACTGCAGGCCGCGCCGTAAGTCGACCTCATAATCACTGCCGCCAAGATCTTGGCCGGTCTGCAAGTCATTTCTCAAGGTAGTCTGGACGAACATGCAGAGGGTCCAGATCAAACAACTCATTCGAACTAATCAACCACTGCCCTAGTATACCACAGGAATTAAACAATGCGCCCGTTGGGTCCTCCACCGTTCGCTGTAAGCCAGCCTTTTCCACGCTCGCAGTCATCTCACATGTCCGTATGCACATCACGAACCCTAAGCCATTCCGGAGATGGCAAGTAGTCCCCCACCAATCCAAAGTCAAAGAAAAAGGGACGAAGAAAAACAAAGTAGCACTCGTCCATAACCCCTGTTTTGCGCCTGTCGATGCAGCGTGACCCTCCGCCGACACGGATATGTATAGAAGAGAATGTGAACTAAATATTCTACGTGACGCTTATGCCGTGAAGTAAAAAATATCAGAGGTATCATAGAACCAAATGCACTCCGTGAATGGGCCGAACGAGGCCAGGGTGCAGATGAATGGTACAGCCAAAGCGGTAAAATGAAGGGGGGAAATGGTATCAAGAATCGACCCGCACTCTCTTGGGCTCGTTGCCAACCTCGGGACCCTCGTGTGGTCCGCTTATGCTGATCTCGGGGCTCTTGCGCTTCGTGCCCGTGTTGTTGTCGTCTCTCAAGAAACTGGGACCAGAGCCGACAACGGGAGTCGCAAAGTTCAAAGGACTAGGCAGTGTGTTGCTGTCACTGCCGCCCCGCGAATACCACTCCGGGTAAAAACTGCTGGGGCTAGGTAAGAACTCGTTGTTCAAGAATCGGGATGGGAGAGCGGACACGGGTGTGTCAATATTCATGTTGTTGTTTTGCTGGGGAGGCGGGCGGGCAAACGGGTTTGGCGGGCCCGTAGCGCCAGCCGACAAAAGCGTTTGGGCTGACGGGGATGGTGGCGGCAGCACCATGCCGGAAGAATGTGACTCGGATGCGTGGCGCCGAGTCGTCTGGGATGTAGTGTCGGTTGAGTTGCGAGGAGAGTTTGACTCGGCAGTTGCGCTACCGCCATCCGAAGGTTCGTCGGGAATCTCCACCCTCAAACGCGGCCGCGCACCACCTCCAAGCTTCATGCTGTTGGTGCGAGACGGCGGAGTAAACATTGTCTCTGGAATTGACGATACTGAGATGTTTCGGGTCTTACTTAGAGACTGAGTGCTGGCCCGTGAAGGTATGGGCGGAGACGTCGTGGAACCATTGGTTCGGGATACGGCGCCGACATCGACGGACTGGGACCGATTGCCCTCAATCTTGATGTTGCTCTGATCAGGGAATGGAGGGCGATTAGACTCTACCTTGATGCTGTTTTGCTCCGAGGCGAACGAGGCCAAATGCTGGGATAGGATGGAGCGGTTCTCGTCAATAGGCGTGAAGATGCTGTGCTGCTTGCGCTGCGGTAGCTTCTTAATTGCGCTGTCCGTATTCAGAAGTGGTGGTTGGGGTCGCTCTTGTTGCTCCGATCGCGGTTCCATTGGCGCCGGCATTGATGCCTCCTGGGATTGCGGCGGCGGCGGCGCCTGGGACTGCTGCTGCTGCTGCTGTGGAGGCTGTGGAGGTTGCGGCTGCTGATGCTGATGGTCAAGCTGCTGAGGCTGTGGTGGCGGGGGTGTGATCTGAGGCGGTTGCGGCGGCAATTGCTGGGTGGGAGGCTGTGGCGGAGATGGCGAGATCCGAGAAACTTGAGGCCCGGGCCCTTGCTGACCTTGCGGTTGCGGGTAGCTGGGCGGCATGGAGCGGCGCTGATCTTCCATGTACTGTTGCATGTGCGGGGGGTGGTGGCTAGGGGGGTACGATGGGTATTGAGGGCCATGCTGCTGGGGGAGTCCGTGAGGCATGTTTGGGGGCATGTTGGATTGATTCTGAGGATTGTATATGGCCGGGTTAGGCATGTACGCAAAGCCGTTGACGGGAGGTTGCTGAGATCCAGGGCCGACGGGCTGGGGGCCCATACTCGGTCCCATACGGCGAATTTCTTGTCGAGAACCAGGACGCGATACCATGCCAGGCTGTGGCGTGTGGCCGCGTTGCACGGGATGGCCAGGGTGCTGCTGAAAAGACATGCCGTTCGGGATGGGAGGAGACGCTGACGGCGTGTGGTGTCGCATGTGGGGGAAAGAAGCTTGTCCTTGGAACTGAGGAGGGATCATTTGAGGCTCCTGCGGCGGCGTGCCTTCGGGGTCCTCATCTTCGTCCTCGTCGTTGCCGCCGTTGAAGTCTGAGGGGCCCTTATGCTCGTTGGGGCCACCGTGCTAAGCGAAGGTCAGCATTCCGCGTTTGCAACTTGCGAGTGGCGAAGATCTTACGTAGGTATACCTGGTGATCATCTCCCGCATGTCTGTGGAAGAGTACTCGTACAGCTTCTTGTTGCTGCCAAAGATGAAGACAGCGACGTCCACAGAGCACAGGACGGAAAGCTCGTGCGCCTTCTTGAATAGGCCACCCTTCCTCTTCAAAAAGGTGCTATACGCGACGCGATAAATCAGCGAGGGCCCGTAGGAGGCGCGAAGGGGAACTGAGGGTCAGCGAGCTTACACAGAACGGTTCCTGTCATCCTTGATGGCTTTGATCTCAATCTTTCTGCGTCCCATTTTGATCCAGATGCTCTGGTGAGCGGTTGGCGAATAGGTTCGAGACGACCGGGCGCGTTGGTACCGGGCCGGAGAGAAATATCGAGGCGAGCGACTCGGATGCCGATTGGCAATGGCGCGGCGGCGGCGGCGAGGTCTCAGCCGTTGCGGTTGAGGATGCGTCGACTGGCTCTTGGAGAACGAGGAGGAAGACCGGATCAGTCTCAAAAGGACAGGGAGGCTCGTGGAAGCTCGGGAGTAGAGCTGGGTTTGTCTTGTCGGAGCGGCAAGCTTGGCCGATCAACGGAGCGAGTGGAAACAAGAGTCGGCCAGAGCAAGCCGATCGCTTTTATCTAAATAGCCTGTCTCTTGGGCTGTCGTTGCGCACTGGTGATGCGTCAGTCAAACTGGACATGGACCAGGCAGCGCAACCCGGGACCAAACGGTATTTGAAGCGGGTGCGGGTGCAGACGAAGGTTGTTGGAGTAGGGGAGTAGAGCAGATGGAGACGACGCATCCAGAACGTACATTGATCCCATTACAAGCGCAGATGCGACAGGTCTGGGATGGACAGGCGTCGCGTTGTGAGGTGCAGGTTGATGGGGCTGAATCTGGCGTGGATGATTCTAATAATAGACGCGATCGTGTTCACGTTGCTGGGTGTGGGAAGACAAACAG